>NC_091289.1:10379750-10692691 GCF_032444005.1 Ranitomeya imitator | reverse complement strand
TTGGTCCTTATAGGATTTCTGAGGTTATTAATCCTGTGTCTTTTCGTCTGACCCTCCCAGATTCTTTTTCCATACATAACGTATTCCATAGGTCATTGTTGCGGAGATACGTGGCACCTATGGTTCCATCTGTTGACCCTCCTGCCCCGGTTTTGGTGGAGGGGGAATTGGAGTATATTGTGGAGAAGATTTTGGATTCTCGTGTTTCAAGACGGAAACTCCAGTATCTGGTTAAATGGAAGGGTTATGCTCAGGAAGATAATTCCTGGGTTTTTGCCTCTGATGTCCATGCTCCCGATCTTGTTCGTGCCTTTCATGTGGCTCATCCTGGTCGGCCTGGGGGCTCTGGTGAGGGTTCGGTGACCCCTCCTCAAGGGGGGGGTACTGTTGTGAATTCTGTGGCAGAGCTCCCTCCTGTGGTCACAAGTGGTACTTTGGCTGATTCTCTCTGGGAGCTTCCGTTTGTGGAGGAAACTGGTACTGCTGCTTCTGAGTTTCCTCCCTCAGGTGATCTGGTGAGGTCGTTAGGTGCTTCTCTACTTAACCCCACCTAATGCTTTGATTCATGCTTCCTGTCTATGTTCCAGTGTTGGACTTGTGTTTCTCTGGATCATTCCTGTGGCCTGCTGCTCTGCATAGCTAAGTGCTTCTTTGCTATTTGTTGCTATTTTTTCTGTCCAGCTTGTCTATTTGTTTTGCTGGAAGCTCTGGGACGCAAAGGGTGTACCTCCGTGCCGTTAGTTCGGTACGGAGGGTCTTTTTGCCCCTTTGCGTGGTTTTCTTTAGGGTTTTGTGTAGACCGCAAAGTTATCTTTCCTATCCTCGTTCTGTCTAGAATATCAGGCCTCACTTTGCTAAATCTATTTCATCCCTACGTTTGTCTTTTCATCTTAACTCACAGTCATTATATGTGGGGGGCTGCCTTTTCCTTTGGGGTATTTCTCTGAGGCAAGGTAGGCTTATTTTTCTATCTTCAGGCTAGTTAGTTTCTCAGGCTGTGCCGAGTTGCATAGGGAGCGTTAGGCGCAATCCACGGCTGCCTCTAGTTGTGTTTGGAGAGGATCAGGGATTGCGGTCTGCAGAGTTCCCACGTCTCAGAGCTCGTTCTGTTATTTTGGGTTATTGTCAGATCACTGTGTGTGCTCTGACCGCTATGTCCATTGTTATACTGAATTGCCTTTCATAACAGCCCACCAAACCGCTGCACGACCAGCTCTATCCTCACCTACTGTATTCTCACCCATCTCTTGTAGATTGTGAGCCCTCGCGGGCAGGGTCCTCACTCCTCCTGTATCCTCACCCATCCCTTGTAGACTGTGAGCCCTCGCGGGCAGGGTCCTCTCTCCTTCTGTATCCTCACCCATCCCTTGTAGATTGTGAGCCCTCGCGGGCAGGGTCCTCTCTCCTCCTGTATCCTCACCCATCCCTTGTAGATTGTGAGCCCTCGCGGGCAGGGTCCTCTCTCCTCCTGTATCCTCACCCATCCCTTGTAGATTGTGAGCCCTCGCGGGCAGGGTCCTCTCTCCTCCTGTGTACTCACCTATCCCTTGTAGATTGTGAGCCCTCGCGGGCAGGGTCCTCTCTCCTCCTGTGTCCTCACCTATCCCTTGTAGACTGTGAACCCTCGCGGGCAGGGTCCTCTCTCCTCCTGTATCCTCACCCATCCCTTGTAGATTGTGAGCCCTCTAGGGGAGGGTCCTCTCTCCTCCTGTGTCCTCACCTATCCCTTGTAGATTGTGAGCCCTCGCGGGCAGTGTCCTCTCTCCTCCTGTGTCCTCACCCATCCCTTGTAGATTGTGAGCCCTCGCGGGCAGGGTCCTCTCTCCTCCTGTATCCTCACCCATCCCTTGTAGACTGTGAGCCTTCGCGGGCAGGGTCCTCTCTCCTCCTGTATCCTCACCCATCCCTTGTTGATTGTGAGCCCTCGCGGGCAGGGTCCTCTCTCCTCCTGTATCCTCACCCATCCCTTGTAGATTGTGAGCCTTCGCGGGCAGGGTCCTCACTCCTCCTGTATCCTCACCCATCCCTTGTAGATTGTGAGCCCTCGCGGGCAGGGTCCTCTCTCCTCCTGTGCCAGCTGTGACTTGTATTGTTTAGGATTATTGTACTTGTTTTTATTATGTACACCCCTCCTTACATGTGAAGCGCCATGGAATAAATGGCGCTATAATAATAAATAATAGCAATAATGAAGGAATCCAATGCTTTCCCTAACTGACCGCTGTGATTATTTAATGGAGTTGTGTGGTCTAAAACGAAAAATCTAAATTCATTCTGTGTGACTGCAGACTGTTGAATCCACCCAGTACACGCACTGTGCGCCGTGAGGATTTGCTGGTTTCTAAGCCTGGAATGGCGGTGATATATGCGATATACATACTCCTGGGCAGAAACTGTGTATGGAGTGAGGCCGTGCCCAATAGGAGACTGCGCCCACCGGACGGCTGTACCCTTATTCCATACACTTGAATGGAGCAATTCCGCGTCCACTAGACGCTTTTGCCCGGGAGTCTGCGCATCACTTATGTCACCACCGTTCCTGGCTCAGAGACCGGTGAATCTTCGCAGCGCAGAGAGACTGCAGACTTTTCATTTTAGACCAGACAATCACTTTATTGCTTTCATTTAGGCATCATGATTGTAAGAAACTGTTTTGGGCTACCCTCTAATACGTCCTGATGAACCAATGTCAAGGATGGCGAAACGCGTCGAGGGCTCAGTGAGCTGGTAGTTATGTGGGGTCTTTTACTAATTGAGTGACTTACCGTATATTCCATGTGATCATGGGATGCTGTATTGCTGCCCACTGGATCCAGCAGGGCTCATTCACTGCAACCAGGGACCCTCATAACCTAAGCACTGGATCCAGCAGGGGTCATTCACTGCAACCGGGGACCCTCACAACCTAAGCACTGGATCCAGCAGGGGTCATTCACTGCAACCAGGGACCCTCACAACCTAAGCACTGGATCCAGCAGGGGTCATTCACTGCAACCGGGGACCCTCACAACCTAAGCACTGGATCCAGCAGGGGTCATTCACTGCAACCAGGGACCCTCACAACCTAAGCACTGGATCCAGCAGGGGTCATTTACTGCAACCAGGGACCCTCGCAACCTAAGCACTGGATCCAGCAGGGGTCATTCACTGCAACCAGGGACCCTCATAACCTAAGCACTGGATCCAGCAGGGGGCATTCACTGCAACCAGGTACCCTCACAACCTAAGCATGGATCCAGCAGGGGTCATTCACTGCAACCAGGGACCCTCACAACCTAAGCACTGGATCCAGCAGGGGTCATTCACTGCAACCGGGGACCCTCACAACCTAAGCACTGGATCCAGCAGGGGTCATTCACTGCAACCAGGGACCCTCACAACCTAAGCACTGGATCCAGCAGGGGTCATTTACTGCAACCAGGGACCCTCGCAACCTAAGCACTGGATCCAGCAGGGGTCATTCACTGCAACCAGGGACCCTCATAACCTAAGCACTGGATCCAGCAGGGGGCATTCACTGCAACCAGGCACCCTCACAACCTAAGCACTGGATCCAGCAGGGGTCATTTACTGTAATAACCAGGGACCCTCACAACCTAAGCACTGGATCCAGCAAGGGTCATTCACTGCAACCAGGGACCCTCACAACCTAAGCACTGGATCTAGCAGGGGTCATTTACTGTAATAACCAGGGACCCTCACAACCTAAGCACTGGATCCAGCAAGGGTCATTCACTGCAACCAGGGACCTTCACAACCTAAGCACTGGATCCAGCAGGGGTCATTCACGGCAACCAGGGACCCTCACAGCCTAAGCACTGGATCCAGCAGGGGTCATTTACTGTAATAACCAGGGATCCTCACAACCTAAGCACTGGATCCAGCAGAGGTCATTTACTGTAATAACCAGGGACCCTCACAACCTAAGCACTGGATCCAGCAGGGGTCATTTACTGTAATAACCAGGGACCCTCACAACCTAAGCACTGGATCCAGCAGGGGTCAATTACTGTAATAACCAGGGACCCTCACAACCTAAGCACTGGATCCAGAAGGGGTCATTTACTGTAATAACCAGGGACGCTCACAACGTAAGCACTGGATCCAGCAGGGGTCATTTAATGTAATAACCAGGGATCCTCACAACCTAAACACTGGATCCAGCAGGGGTCATTTACTGTAATAACCAGGGACCCTCACAATGTAAACACTGGATCCAGCAGGGGTCATTCACGGCAACCAGGGACCCTCACAGCCTAAGCACTGGATCCAGCAGGGGTCATTTACTGTAATAACCAGGGATCCTCACAACCTAAGCACTGGATCCAGCAGGGGTCATTTACTGTAATAACCAGGGATCCTTACAACCTAAGCACTGGATCCAGCAGAGGTCATTTACTGTAATAACCAGTGACCCTCACAACCTAAGCACTGGATCCAGCAGGGGTCATTTACTGTGATAACCAGGGACCCTCACAACCTAAGCACTGGATCCAGCAGGGGTCATTTACTGTAATAACCAGGGACCCTCACAACCTAAGCACTGGATCCAGCAGGGGTCAATTACTGTAATAACCAGGGACCCTCACAACCTAAGCACTGGATCCATAAGGGGTCATTTAATGTAATAACCAGGGACGCTCACAACGTAAGCACTGGATCCAGCAGGGGTCATTTAATGTAATAACCAGGGATCCTCACAACCTAAGCACTGGATCCAGCAGGGGTCATTTACTGTAATAACCAGGGATCCTCACAACCTAAGCACTGGATCCAGCAGGGGTCATTTACTGTAATAACCAGGGATCCTCACAACCTAAGCACTGGATCCAGCAGGGGTCATTTACTGTAATAACCAGGGACCCTCACAACCTAAACACTGGATCCAGCAGGGGTCATTTACTGTAATAACCAGGGACCCTCACAACCTAAACACTGGATCCAGCAGGGGTCATTTACTGTAATAACCAGGGATCCTCACAACCTAAGCACTGGATCCAGCAGGGGTCATTTACTGTAATAACCAGGGATCCTCACAACCTAAGCACTGGATCCAGCAGGGGTCATTCACTGCAACCAGGGACCCTCACAACCTAAGCACTGGATCCAGCAGGGGTCATTCACTGCAACCAGGGACCCTCACAACCTAAGCACTGGATCAGCAGGGGTCATTCACTGCAACCAGGGACCCTCGCAACCTAAGCACTGGATCCAGCAGGGGTCATTCACTGCAACCAGGAACCCTCGCAACCTAAGCACTCGATCCAGCAGGGGTTATTCACTGCAACCAGGTACCCTCGCAACCTAAGCACTGGATCCAGCAGGGGTCATTCACTGCAACCAGGGACCCTCACAACCTAAGCACTGGATCCAGCAGGGGTCATTTACTGTAATAACCAGGGACCCTCACAACCTAAGCACTGGATCCAGCAGGGGTCATTTACTGTAATAACCAGGGACCCTCACAACCTAAGCACTGGATCCAGCAGGAGTCATTTACTGTAATAACCAGGGACCCTCACAACCTAAGCACTGGATCCAGCAGGGGTCAATTACTGTAATAACCAGGGACCCTCACAACCTAAGCACTGGATCCAGAAGGGGTCATTTACTGTAATAACCAGGGACGCTCACAACCTAAGCACTGGATCCAGCAGGGGTCATTTACTGTAATAACCAGGGATCCTCACAACCTAAGCACTGGATCCAGCAGGGGTCATTTACTGTAATAACCAGGGACCCTCACAACCTAAACACTGGATCCAGCAGGGGTCATTTACTGTAATAACCAGGGACCCTCACAACCTAAACACTGGATCCAGCAGGGGTCATTTACTGTAATAACCAGGGATCCTCACAACCTAAGCACTGGATCCAGCAGGGGTCATTTACTGTAATAACCAGGGATCCTCACAACCTAAGCACTGGATCCAGCAGGGGTCATTCACTGCAACCAGGGACCCTCACAACCTAAGCACTGGATCCAGCAGGGGTCATTCACTGCAACCAGGGACCCTCATAACCTAAGCACTGGATCAGCAGGGGTCATTCACTGCAACCAGGGACCCTCGCAACCTAAGCACTGGATCCAGCAGGGGTCATTCACTGCAACCAGGAACCCTCGCAACCTAAGCACTCGATCCAGCAGGGGTTATTCACTGCAACCAGGTACCCTCGCAACCTAAGCACTGGATCCAGCAGGCGTCATTCACTGCAACCAGGGACCCTCACAACCTAAGCACTGGATCCAGCAGGGGTCATTTACTGTAATAACCAGGGACCCTCACAACCTAAGCACTGGATCCAGCAGGGGTCATTTACTGTAATAACCAGGGACCCTCACAACCTAAGCACTGGATCCAGCAGGAGTCATTTACTGTAATAACCAGGGACCCTCACAACCTAAGCACTGGATCCAGCAGGGGTCAATTACTGTAATAACCAGGGACCCTCACAACCTAAGCACTGGATCCAGAAGGGGTCATTTACTGTAATAACCAGGGACGCTCACAACGTAAGCACTGGATCCAGCAGGGGTCATTTAATGTAATAACCAGGGATCCTCACAACCTAAACACTGGATCCAGCAGGGGTCATTTACTGTAATAACCAGGGACCCTCACAACCTAAACACTGGATCCAGCAGGGGTCATTTACTGTAATAACCAGGGACCCTCACAATGTAAACACTGGATCCAGCAGGGGTCATTCACGGCAACCAGGGACCCTCACAGCCTAAGCACTGGATCCAGCAGGGGTCATTTACTGTAATAACCAGGGATCCTCACAACCTAAGCACTGGATCCAGCAGGGGTCATTTACTGTAATAACCAGGGATCCTCACAACCTAAGCACTGGATCCAGCAGAGGTCATTTACTGTAATAACCAGTGACCCTCACAACCTAAGCACTGGATCCAGCAGGGGTCATTTACTGTGATAACCAGGGACCCTCACAACCTAAGCACTGGATCCAGCAGGGGTCATTTACTGTAATAACCAGGGACCCTCACAACCTAAGCACTGGATCCAGCAGGGGTCAATTACTGTAATAACCAGGGACCCTCACAACCTAAGCACTGGATCCATAAGGGGTCATTTACTGTAATAACCAGGGACGCTCACAACGTAAGCACTGGATCCAGCAGGGGTCATTTAATGTAATAACCAGGGATCCTCACAACCTAAGCACTGGATCCAGCAGGGGTCATTTACTGTAATAACCAGGGATCCTCACAACCTAAGCACTGGATCCAGCAGGGGTCATTTACTGTAATAACCAGGGACCCTCACAACCTAAGCACTGGATCCAGCAGGGGTCATTTACTGTAATAACCAGGGACCCTCACAACCTAAACACTGGATCCAGCAGGGGTCATTTACTGTAATAACCAGGGATCCTCACAACCTAAGCACTGGATCCAGCAGGGGTCATTTACTGTAATAACCAGGGACCCTCACAACCTAAACACTGGATCCAGCAGGGGTCATTTACTGTAATAACCAGGGACCCTCACAACGTAAGCACTGGATCCAGCAGGGGTCATTTACTGTAATAACCAGGGACCCTCACAACCTAAGCACTGGATCCAGCAGGGGTCATTTACTGTAATAACCAGGGACCCTCACAACCTAAGCACTGGATCCAGCAGGGGTCATTTACTGTGATAACCAGGGACCCTCACAACCTAAGCACTGGATCCAGCAGGGGCCATTTACTGTAATAACCAGGGACCCTCACAACCTAAGCACTGGATCCAGCAGGGGTCATTTACTGTAATAACCAGGGATCCTCACAACCTAAGCACTGGATCCAGCAGGGGTCATTTACTGTAATAACCAGGGACCCTCACAACCTAAGCACTGGATCCAGCAGGGGTCATTTACTGTAATAACCAGGGACCCTCACAACCTAAACACTGGATCCAGCAGGGGTCATTTACTGTAATAACCAGGGACCCTCACAACCTAAACACTGGATCCAGCAGGGGTCATTTACTGTAATAACCAGGGACCCTCACAACCTAAGCACTGGATCCAGCAGGGGTCATTTACTGTAATAACCAGGGATCCTCACAACCTAAGCACTGGATCCAGCAGGGGTCATTTACTGTAATAACCAGGGACCCTCACAACCTAAACACTGGATCCAGCAGGGGTCATTTACTGTGATAACCAGGGACCCTCACAACCTAAGCACTGGATCCAGCAGGGGTCATTTACTGTAATAACCAGGGATCCTCACAACCTAAACACTGGATCCAGCAGGGGTCATTTACTGTAATAACCAGGGATCCTCACAACCTAAACACTGGATCCAGCAGGGGTCATTTACTGTAATAACCAGGGATCCTCACAACCTAAACACTGGATCCAACAGGGGTCATTCACTGTAATAACCAGGGACCCTCACAACCTAAACACTGGATCCAGCAGGGGTCATTTACTGTAATAACCAGGGATCCTCACAACCTAAGCACTGGATCCAGCAGGGGTCATTTACTGTAATAACCAGGGATCCTCACAACCTAAACACTGGATCCAGCAGGGGTCATTTACTGTAATAACCAGGGATCCTCACAACCTAAACACTGGATCCAACAGGGGTCATTCACTGTAATAACCAGGGACCCTCACAACCTAAACACTGGATCCAGCAGGGGTCATTTACTGTAATAACCAGGGACCCTCATAACCTAAGCACTGGATCCAGCAGGGGTCATTTACTGTAATAACCAGGGATCCTCACAACCTAAACACTGGATCCAGCAGAGGTCATTTACTGTAATAACCAGGGATCCTCACAACCTAAGCACTGGATCCAGCAGGGGTCATTTACTGTAATAACCAGGGATCCTCACAACCTAAACACTGGATCCAGCAGGGGTCATTTACTGTAATAACCAGGGATCCTCACAACCTAAACACTGGATCCAACAGGGGTCATTTACTGTAATAACCAGGGACCCTCACAACCTAAACACTGGATCCAGCAGGGGTCATTTACTGTAATAACCAGGGACCCTCACAACCTAAACACTGGATCCAGCAGGGGTCATTTACTGTAATAACCAGGGACCCTCACAACCTAAGCACTGGATCCAGCAGGGGTCATTTACTGTAATAACCAGGGACCCTCACAACCTAAGCACTGGATCCAGCAGGGGTCATTTACTGTGATAACCAGGGACCCTCACAACCTAAGCACTGGATCCAGCAGGGGTCATTCACTGCAACCAGGGACCCTCACAACGTAAGCACTGGATCCAGCAGGGGTCATTTACTGTAATAACCAGGGACCCTCACAACGTAAGCACTGGATCCAACAGGGGTCATTTACTGTAATAACCAGGGATCCTCACAACCTAAGCACTGGATCCAGCAGGGGTCATTTACTGTAATAACCAGGGATCCTCACAACCTAAGCACTGGATCCAGCAGGGGTCATTTACTGTGATAACCAGGGACCCTCACAACCTAAGCACTGGATCCAGCAGGGGTCATTCACCAGGTATCCTCACAACCTGAGCACTATTTGCACCATCATTGTGATATTATCATGTTGTATGGTCGGCACTGACCCTTTGTCATACGGTATCTTGCTGTGTGCTTCTTTGGCTGTTTCTATACCCCCCAAAGGTTTATCATACACCCCTGTGTAGGTTGTGGCAGTAAATATTCACAGCCTCTATATGTGATTCGTGTGTTTCATCTATATTTACCGGTAATTACATATTACCTTTGTAGTCACTCTGTCCATATTTATGGATTTTTTTGCTTTTTTAAAAAAAATTCATCCAGATTAGAGGTGACTTATAGGAGTACAGCGCTCCTTGGGGTTTCCTAGGGTTAGAAGGCGCTAATCTTCAGTGCCTCAATGTATGGTGCCAACCTGTGCGGTCAGGTAGGACATCCTTGAGGGAAAGCATCGGGTCCCGTCATTGTCCTCCATCCTGTTCTACCCAACCCTGTAGTTTATTTGGCATAGTAGTGGATAAACAAAAGAACACTCAGGCCAACATTGTTTGGGTATTTCAGAGACTTCTGTGATATTTTTCCTTTCAATTGTGATAAATAAAGGTTATCCTTTATTGGGGGGACATTTTGATTAGTCAGACCTTGGTTATATTCCTTACCTCATTATTGTTTTTGTTAGTTCAGATGCCATCTGACACAGGAGCAGCATTGGGTCCATCATTTACAAGTTCTCAGACAATTGTGCCTCTTATAAGTTTATCTCACTAAGGTCTGCATTTTCAGTAACTTTCAGGGTCACTACATTTACCCAAAACTTTAACACCATGGAGCGCCGCTTCGTCAACTTTTGTGTTTATGGTACTCTATGTCAAATAAAACAAAACAAAAAAACCTAAGAAAAAACTCCAACTTTTGAACACCTATTGTACAATGACGGTCTCTAGTCCTCGTCGGCCACATTCCGCATTGTCCGCCATGCTGTTCTGTATACGTCGCCTATGATCCATACATTGGGGGGTGTCGTCAGGGCGCTGCCTCGGGTTCACCAATCAGGAGAGCGATCCATCGCAGCCTCGAGGGGCTTGCCCAATCAGACACGGACGTGTAAACCCTTCAGGCTACTCGGGTTCAGTGACTTGTGATTCATTAACCATAAACTGACTGTAAAATTCATTGATGTAGGAGAACAAATAGTGTAAAATTTAATGTGCAGTTACCCTGCGTGCCTATGACAACACTGACAGTCCACGCTGCCCTGACTGTCCTGGCAGCTCCTGACTCGCTGACCTTTAATGACTGCACAGATCATATTTACTGGTGACCTGTAGAACTGGAAAAGCCTCAGGAAACTGCGCCACGATCACCTCCAATAATCCGCAGTTTCGGGGGCTTCTTATGTCACATGCAGGGTCCTGGTCATTCAAATGGCTTTATGTAAATTAAGTTTATTCATTGTATTGCAAAAAGTTCTAAAACTCTCTAATACACATTGGATTTAGATTCTTTACGCTTTCCAAGATCTCTGCTTGCTGTCAGTAAATGAGAACCTTCTTGTTGACATCTGAAGGCCGACAATGTACAATGCATCCAGTCTACACCATCTCTTTCCTGTCCTGATTGTTTGCTACAATGTATCAGTGCAGCAAATGTATCATCATGCAGTCTCCAAGACACAAGCTGCAGTTGTTTCCATTCTGTACATTCTGGTGGCAGCTGCACAGTCTGGACTTCACTGATACCTAGTAACAATTAATCAGGA
This sequence comes from Ranitomeya imitator, assembly GCF_032444005.1. Lineage (NCBI taxonomy): Eukaryota > Metazoa > Chordata > Amphibia > Anura > Dendrobatidae > Ranitomeya > Ranitomeya imitator. The sequence continues at coordinate 10,681,456 of NC_091289.1, read as the reverse complement.
CAACGGGAAAAATGTGTTTTCCAGATGTGCTTAGAGTTATAATTGTCTACATTAGGGACAACTGTAACAAACCCTCAGCTGTGGGAATGTCAGATCTGTGACTTTTTTCAGCATTTGTGTGTAAACAAGAAACTTTGCATTCACTGGCAGCAAGCAGAGAGCTTGAACATTTGGAAATAATTGGTGCACAAATTATATTAGAAAGTTACATAACTGTATAGAATGATTGACCTCTACTTACAAAGGATTAGAAACCCCCTGTAATTCACAAGTGCCAAAAAGACCCCACATAGGTGGAAATCTCCCCCATAGGACTCACCTGGGACAGGACACAGCAAAAGGTCCTGCTTGGAAAGTCTCAGAGCAGAGTTTGGAGCAGGTTTCTAGAGGCAGGAGGTGAAGGAGCAGAGGAGGAGACTGGGAGCTGGACAAGATCCAGGAGGGTTTACTGATAATTACTGTGAGTAAGGAGGAGAGAGCAGGCAGAGCAAAGCCCCAGGCTGCAGGGAAGGCAGGAGCTAGGAAAAACTGAGAGATCAGGTGAGGAAAGGGAGAAAAACACACAGCTGTACTGGTGCTGGACACTAGGGGGCATCCTAACTAGGCAGGACCCCAGAGTAAAACACAATACCAGGTCCCCAGGTCCTTAATCACCTGCACCAACAGGAACAAACCTTGGCCCAGTGGAATCCAAACTGCGGCTCTCCAGCTCCTGAAAAACCACAACTCCCAGCATGCTCTACAACTCTGGTGTGCAAGAACAAAAAAGTGCTGTAGTTCTAAGGGTATGTGCACACGTTTCAGGTTTTTTCGTGATAAAAACGCTATAAAAACTCATTAAAACCGCATACATTATGCATCCTATCATTTAGAATGCATTCTGCAATTTTTGTGCACATGATGCGTTTTTTTTCGCGAAAAAAAAAAACGCATCGCGGTAAAAAAAGCAGCATATTCATTAATTTTGTGTTTTTTTTCGCTTTTTCCCCCGCTATTCTATGCATTTGGAAAAAACGCATAAAAAACGCACAATAAACACATCAAAAACGCGAAAAAAAAAAGGATGTGACCGATAGGATACCAAAGCTCTTCAGCTCCAAGGACGTCCACCCATTTCTTCTGATACATGTTGGCACCAATGACACGGCAAGGAAGGACCTACCGACAATCTGCAAGGACTTTGAAGAGTTGGGGAAGAAAGTAAAGGAACTGGATGCACAGGTAGTTTTTTCTTCTATCCTTCCAGTAGACGGGCATGGCACCAGGAGATGGAACAGGATCCTTGATGCAAACAACTGGCTAAGACGATGGTGCAGACAACAAGGATTTGGATTCCTGGACCACGGTGTGAATTACTGGTACGATGGACTCCTCGCCAGAGACGGACTACACCTCAACAAACCTGGGAAACACACATTCGCCAGAAGACTCGCTACACTCATCAGGAGGGCGTTAAACTAGAAGAAGAGGGGACGGGAAGAAAAACATTAGACTCGAACAAAGACGACCCAGGAAAACATACTCTGAAGGGAGGTAAGAACATTTCTTAAACAATCCACAGTGAGGAGATTGGAACAAAACAAAATCCTCTAAACTGCATGCTCGCAAACGCCAGAAGCCTGACAAACAAGATGGAAGAACTAGAAGCAGAAATATCTACAGGTAACTTTGACATAGTGGGAATAACCGAGACATGGTTAGATGAAAGCTATGACTGGGCAGTTAACTTACAGGGTTACAGTCTGTTTAGAAAGGATCGTAAAAATCGGAGAGGAGGAGGGGTTTGTCTCTATGTAAAGTCTTGTCTAAAGTCCACTTTAAGGGAGGATATTAGCGAAGGAAATGAGGATGTCGAGTCCATATGGGTCGAAATTCATGGAGGGAAAAATGGTAACAAAATTCTCATTGGGGTCTGTTACAAACCCCCAAATATAACAGAAAGCATGGAAAGTCTACTTCTAAAGCAGATAGATGAAGCTGCAACCCATAATGAGGTCCTGGTTATGGGGGACTTTAACTACCCGGATATTAACTGGGAAACAGAAACCTGTGAAACCCATAAAAGCAACAGGTTTCTGCTAATAACCAAGAAAAATTATCTTTCACAATTGGTGCAGAATCCAACCAGAGGAGCAGCACTTTTAGACCTAATACTATCTAATAGACCTGACAGAATAACAAATCTGCAGGTGGTTGGGCATTTAGGAAATAGCGACCACAATATTGTGCAGTTTCACCTGTCTTTCACTAGGGGGACTTGTCAGGGAGTCACAAAAACATTGAACTTTAGGAAGGCAAAGTTTGAACAGCTTAGAGATGCCCTTAATCTGGTAGACTGGGACAATATCCTCAGAAATGAGAATACAGATAATAAATGGGAAATGTTTAAGAACATCCTAAATAGGCAGTGTAAGCGGTTTATACCTTGTGGGAATAAAAGGACTAGAAATAGGAAAAACCCAAAGTGGCTAAACAAAGAAGTAAGACAGGCAATTAACAGTAAAAAGAAAGCATTTGCACTACTAAAGCAGGATGGCACCATTGAAGCTCTAAAAAACTATAGGGAGAAAAATACTTTATCTAAAAAACTAATTAAAGCTGCCAAAAAGGAAACAGAGAAGCACATTGCTAAGGAGAGTAAAACTAATCCCAAACTGTTCTTCAACTATATCAATAGTAAAAGAATAAAAACAGAAAATGTAGGCCCCTTAAAAAATAGTGAGGAAAGAATGGTTGTAGATGACGAGGAAAAAGCTAACATATTAAACACCTTCTTCTCCACGGTATTCACGGTGGAAAATGAAATGCTAGGTGAAATCCCAAGAAACAATGAAAACCCTATATTAAGGGTCACCAATCTAACCCAAGAAGAGGTGCGAAACCGGCTAAATAAGATTAAAATAGATAAATCTCCGGGTCCGGATGGCATACACCCACGAGTACTAAGAGAACTAAGTAATGTAATAGATAAACCATTATTTCTTATTTTTAGTGACTCTATAGCGACAGGGTCTGTTCCGCAGGACTGGCGCATAGCAAATGTGGTGCCAATATTCAAAAAGGGCTCTAAAAGTGAACCTGGAAATTATAGGCCAGTAAGTCTAACCTCTATTGTTGGTAAAATATTTGAAGGGTTTCTGAGGGATGTTATTCTGGATTATCTCAATGAGAATAACTGTTTAACTCCATATCAGCATGGGTTTATGAGAAATCGCTCCTGTCAAACCAATCTAATCAGTTTTTATGAAGAGGTAAGCTATAGACTGGACCACGGTGAGTCATTGGACGTGGTATATCTCGATTTTTCCAAAGCGTTTGATACCGTGCCGCACAAGAGGTTGGTACACAAAATGAGAATGCTTGGTCTGGGGGAAAATGTGTGTAAATGGGTTAGTAACTGGCTTAGTGATAGAAAGCAGAGGGTGGTTATAAATGGTATAGTCTCTAACTGGGTCGCTGTGACCAGTGGGGTACCGCAGGGGTCAGTATTGGGACCTGTTCTCTTCAACATATTCATTAATGATCTGGTAGAAGGTTTACACAGTAAAATATCGATATTTGCAGATGATACAAAACTATGTAAAGCAGTTAATACAAGAGAAGATAGTATTCTGCTACAGATGGATCTCAATAAGTTGGAAACTTGGGCTGAAAGGTGGCAGATGAGGTTTAACAATGATAAATGTAAGGTTATACACATGGGAAGAGGGAATCAATATCACCATTACACACTGAACGGGAAACCACTGGGTAAATCTGACAGGGAGAAGGACTTGGGGATCCTAGTTAATGATAAACTTACCTGGAGCAGCCAGTGCCAGGCAGCAGCTGCCAAGGCAAACAGGATCATGGGGTGCATTAAAAGAGGTCTGGATACACATGATGAGAGCATTATACTGCCTCTGTACAAATCCCTAGTTAGACCGCACATGGAGTACTGTGTCCAGTTTTGGGCACCGGTGCTCAGGAAGGATATAATGGAACTAGAGAGAGTACAAAGGAGGGCAACAAAATTAATAAAGGGGATGGGAGAACTACAATACCCAGATAGATTAGCGAAATTAGGATTATTTAGTCTAGAAAAAAGACGACTGAGGGGCGATCTAATAACCATGTATAAGTATATAAGGGGACAATACAAATATCTCGCTGAGGATCTGTTTATACCAAGGAAGGTGACGGGCACAAGGGGGCATTCTTTGCGTCTGGAGGAGAGAAGGTTTTTCCACCAACATAGAAGAGGATTCTTTACTGTTAGGGCAGTGAGAATCTGGAATTGCTTGCCTGAGGAGGTGGTGATGGCGAACTCAGTCGAGGGGTTCAAGAGAGGCCTGGATGTCTTCCTGGAGCAGAACAATATTGTATCATACAATTATTAGGTTCTGTAGAAGGACGTAGATCTGGGTATTTATTATGATGGAATATAGGCTGAACTGGATGGACAAATGTCTTTTTTCGGCCTTACTAACTATGTTACTATGTTACTATGTTACTATGAAAAGGATTTCTGGCAGAAATGTCCGGTTTTTGTCAGGAAAATTTCTGCCAGAAATCCTGACGTGTGCACATACCCTTAAGGATAGAGGGAATTTAGAGGAAATTCCGCGCTGCTGTTGGGTATAGGGGTAAATCCAGGTACACAAAAATGGATTTGTGTTTTTTTTTTATTTGTTTATGCCTTTCAGGACACAAAAAATATAAAAAATGTTTTTTTTTCTCCTGAAGAAGTTTGTGTAGTTCGAAACGCATAGCGAAATAGAAAAACGCAAATTCATTTCTGTGTATCTGGATTTACCCCTATCCCCAACAGGAGTTCCAAATTTTCACAAAACTCCCCTTATCTATGCAGAAATTCTGGCCTGAGAACCCGTGGACCTGCAGCAGCTGGATCATATGCCTCAATAATGTGTGAACACAACATCATCAGTTTAGCATCACATTTATATTTTTCTTTATTGTCAAACTGGATTATACCCTGGTGCTTTTTCTGTTCTCCAGTCTTTTCCCTCTCTAGTTCTCAGTTAATCATCTATGTAAACATTACTGCAATCGCCATGGATTAAGAAAAAAACATTTACAAAGTTAGGAACCCAAACATTTACATCCCGAATTGTGGGATATCCGCAATGTGCCCCGGAGGCACAAACTATTATGTAAGTATGTATAAGTCCTGACATGTTGTCAAACTATTGGCGAGACAGTGCTGGAAGGAAATGAACAAAGTTATACAATGGCTTTTTGCAGCATGAGATAATAATGTTAATAGTGTGCACATATAGTCCTGTCATGTGAAAAAACTAAAGTCTTACAATTACAGTTAGGGGAATTTCTTAGTATTGAAAAAAACAGAGACTAAGGATATTTAGTTAGAATCAATAAATACATGGTTATCTGCAAGAATATAACTACTACTGCCCCGATGTATAAGAATATAACTACTATAATACTGCCCCTATATACAAGAATATAACTACTATAATACTGCCCCCTATGTACAAGAATATAACTACTATAATACTGCTCCTATGTACAACAATATAACTACTATAATACTGCCCCCTATGTATAAGAATATAACTACTATAATACTGCCCCTATATACAACAATATATCTACTATAATACTGCCCCTATGTACAAGAATATATCTACTATAATACTGCCCCATGTACAAGAATATAACTATAATACTGCCCGTATGTACAAGAATATAACTACTATAATACTGCCCCTATGTACAAGAATATAACTACTATAATACTGCCCCTATGTACAAGAATATATCTACTATAATACTGCCCCATGTACAAGAATATAACTACTATAATACTGCCCGTATGTACAAGAATATAACTACTATAATACTGCCCCTATGTACAAGAATATAACTACTATAATACTGCCCCTATATACAAGAATATAACTACTATAATACTGCCCCCTATGTATAAGAATATAACTACTATAATACTGCCCCTATGTACAAGAATATAACTACTATAATACTGCCCCTATGTACAAGAATATATCTACTATAATACTGCCCCATGTACAAGAATATAACTACTATAATACTGCCCGTATGTACAAGAATATAACTACTATAATACTGCCCCATGTACAAGAATATAACTACTATAATACTGCCCGTATGTACAAGAATATATCTACTATAATACTGCCCCTATGTACAAGAATATCTACTATAATACTGCTCCTATGTACAAGAATATAACTACTATAATACTGCTCCTATGTACAAGAATATAACTACTATAATACTGCCCCCTATGTACAAGAATATATCTACTATAATACTGCTCCTATGTACAAGAATATAACTACTATAATACTGCTCCTATGTACAAGAATATAACTACTATAATACTGCTCCTATGTACAAGAATATATCTACTATAATACTGCTCCTATGTACAAGAATATAACTACTATAATACTGCCCCTATGTACAAGAATATATCTACTATAATACTGCCCCTATGTACAAGAATATATCTACTATAATACTGCCCCATGTACAAGAATATAACTACTATAATACTGCCCCTATGTACAAGAATATATCTACTATAATACTGCCCCTATATACAAGAATATAACTACTATAATACTGCCCCTATGTACAAGAATATAACTACTATAATACTGCCCCCTATGTACAAGAATATATCTACTATAATACTGCCCCCTATGTACAAGATTATATCTACTATAATACTGCCCCTATGTACATGAATATAACTACTATAATACTGCCCCTATGTACAAGAATATAACTACAATAATACTGTTCCTATGTACAAGAATATAACTACTATAACACTGCTCCTATGTACAAGAATATAACTACTATAACACTGCTCCTATGTACAAGAATATAACTACTATAATACTGCCCCCTATGTACAAGAATATAACTACTATAATACTGCCCCCTATGTACATGAATATAACTACTATAATACTGCCCCTATGTATAAGAATATAACTACTATAATACTGCCCCTATGTATAAGAATATAACTACTATAATACTGCCCCTATGTATAAGAATATAACTACTATAATACTGCCCCTATGTACAAGAATATAACTACTATAATACTGCTCCTATATACAAGAATATAACTACTATAATACTGCCCCCTATGTACATGAATATAACTACTATAATACTGCCCCTATGTATAAGAATATAACTACTATAATACTGCCCCTATGTACAAGAATATAACTACTATAATACTGCTCCTATATACAAGAATATAACTACTATAATACTGCCCCCTATGTACATGAATATAACTACTATAATACTGCCCCTATGTATAAGAATATAACTACTATAATACTGCCCCTATGTATAAGAATATAACTACTATAATACTGCCCCTATGTATAAGAATATAACTACTATAATACTGCTCCTATGTACAAGAATATAACTACTATAATACTGCCCCCTATGTACAAGAATATAACTACTATAATACTGCCCCCTATGTACATGAATATAACTACTATAATACTGCCCCTATGTACAAGAATATAACTACTATAATACTGCCCCCTATGTACATGAATATAACTACTATAATACTGCCCCTATGTATAAGAATATAACTACTATAATACTGCCCCTATGTACAAGAATATAACCACTATAATACTGCCCCTATGTACAAGAATATAACTACTATAATACTGCCCCTATGTATAAGAATATAACTACTATAATACTGCCCCTATGTACAAGAATATAACTACTATAATACTGCTCCTATGTACAAGAATATAACTACTATAATACTGCTCCTATATACAAGAATATAACTACTATAATACTGCTCCATTAGACAACAATAATTAGTTATTAATAGAATTTCCTCTGTGCTTGAATAAGAAGGTAATTAAATATTCTTCGCATAAAGAATATCAGAGAATTTTCTTTTGCTCGGAGCGGAGATTATGTGGTGGTATCTGCTGTGATAACTCTACGTTTTTATTGCGGTATTACTTGTGCCTGCGCTGAGCTGTGGTTACTCATTCACAGATAGTGTGACAGACACAAGGTCAGCGCTCACGTTGTCGGTGGATAATGTTTTTCCTGGCTTTGATATGGATTTTGCTGTGTGAAGACTAAACAGAATGACTGCGACCTATTTTTTTATTTTAAACATGAGACCAGTCATGCTCCATAATGTAAGATCCTTGCAGCAGGTGCAGCTGCACGGGGGCCCAAGAAGTTACGGGGGCCACTTTCATCTCCAAAGCAGGTGGAATGGTGCATTATGAGGAGCTGTAAGATCGGGAAGGGCCCATATCGTGGTTTTGCACAGGCCATCTTCTGGCCATTGGTCTTCGTGCCATTATCACTCAGCAGGGAAGCTTTCTCTGCCCAGTTTGGCCCTGGCACTGACATTACTGTGACCTCTGAGACGGCAGAGGACTCTCTGTTGGGGTCGTCCCTCTCCTCTGAATCTTTCCCTAATCACCTTTGGTCTGATTGACGTCATGTTATTGTCTCCATGACCAGTTGATGGAACGTCTATGGGACCCAGAAGGTGAAGAGGTAACCCACAACCAAAACGTATAGTATCCCATTATGGGAATGGATGAGTGGAGGGTGGTGATGTTTGTGCCCATATGTTATGCATGTAACGTCCGTTCTATATGAAGATATATGCTTCACCATGATACATCATTTTCCAAGATTGCTGATCTCCTATGATCATGAACCTGACGCATTTCCCATGTATCAGTCAATCTGACATTTGTGAACACCTCTCAATACACAGCCGGCGTGTCCGGATCTGTGCGGGTCACTTATTGTACCCAGTATACGGCCGGCTCTGTAATCGCCCCGCATGGTGGGAGAGTCACAGCTTGTGTCCATATCTTGTTATTCCTCCCTGAAGGTTTTCGGTTCACCTGGAACTTTGACACTGAAAAACACAACAGAAATAACCACAAGATAATAGCTGTGCGTCTCCAGGGTTTATAGAAGAGCGCGATATACCGACCGGCCCAAAGGTCACGCTCCACCCACAACATGGGCCAGAGAACCCGCAGCTCATTCACTGCCGGCGAGCTGAGCGACAACCTCACCTCTGCTACATCCTCACTGCCATCCCGCGGGATAATGGAGAACCGTCTAAATATCTGTTATTTACAAATCTGTCTCTAATGTTAATAATCCAATCTATCTTATCTATGTATCAATCCATCTAATCTGTATCCTTATCGTATGTATCTGATCGCTGCCTGTCTTGTCTAAGTCTCCAATCCTTTGTCTTCTCTATACATCTATCCCTTGTCTTCCTCTATAGATAACAGATGCCAAATCTACAGTTTTTCCAATAAAAAACCCCTTGATTTATTCACCCACAGTACACAACATGTCTATAAAATCCTGCACTCATTAACAATAGGGAAACCATAGGAAATTCATTCTTAATGATGCAGCGGAGGCCGCCATGAGTGTTAAGAAGATGTTTCTCTGTAAATGCACCTCCGACGCGCGCTACATGAGCTACGAGCGCCATGTGTGATCTAAACACGATGGTTCTGCTCAGGTCTCATGACCACTAGAATGTTACACTGCAGATTAAGTGGAGAGCGACAAGCCATGCCTATGGTGCCTGGCATGTCAGAGTGAGGAGACTTCTACGCCATGCATGCTCCTCTGGCAAATTAAATGTGAAAGTTGAGATTCTGGTTTGGCTTTTATCCCAAGTCATATGGCAAGGCTCATTAAAAGGGTTTATATTGACTTTTAGGATTGCTACTTCCACTAGGTGGCGCTAGAGTTTAATTCCTCTCTGATGAGGCAATTTGCATATTCAATTTACCAGAGGAGCATGCAATCTCCTCACTATGACATGTCACTCCGGGCTTGTCACTCCCCACAAGGAGAACATTATTCCTTAGATCCCAGTCTTAAGCCTCTCACATAGCCTAATCAGATCTCATACTTTGCACTGAGGAGGGGCAATAACCTGAAACACAGCGTCTGCAAATTGACATTCTTTTTTTACTTTTATCCTAAGTCATGTGGCTAAACTTGTTAAAAGGGTCAGTATTGACTTTTAGGATTGCTACTTGTAATAAGTGGCCCTAGAATTTACGCCCTCTTTCTCTCTGAAGAGGCAATTTGCGCACGGCAGATAAATGCATGTTTTTATATACCTATTTTTATGCATTTAGCCTGTTATTTTGTTTACAAGTTGCAGCCAGTCTGAACAAGCAGAGCATGGAGGATAGACAGAGCAACAGCAGGTTGATTGTATGTTTTTGAAGATTATATTACTACGTAACTAGTGCCTGCAGTAGGTACATAGCAGTCAATAGCAGAAACATTTAACCAGTGCATTCCTGTGTTTGTCCTCTAGAGGGCAGCAGAGTACTACTGCATGCGATGTATTCTAGCTACAGTGTATCCTAGATTTGTGTAAACTGTCACTTTTATCTAATGTTTCCTACATTGGTGTCATCTTAAAGTGGTTGTTCAAATTTGGAAACATTTTTTTTACGTAAATGCATGCATTTGGGTCTATAAGTAATTTTTCCAACTTTGTGTCATGAACAATATTGCACCGTTTTGCTTTTTCAGGCTTTTTGTTTCACTGCAGTTTAACTTTATGTAGTCTGTAGTCATACATTATTTGAGAGGAGTTGAGAAATAAGATGGATGAGTTACAAACACCCCATCAGACTGTCATAGTGAGCTGACTGACAGACTCTCAGCTGAAGAAGCACGTCCACCAAAGCTTTTATCCTCCTCATATATTGCAATCATCATATTATATAGCACTGTGTATTTACAATTGCTCATTTCGCCTTTCTACTCTAGGTGTATGACATCACGTGATTAAAAACCGACTAGCTGAATCCTTCTTAGCTCTATGTAGAAACAGGAGGTCTATTTTCCCTGTGTGACTCATCAGTCACAGCAAAAGTCCCTGGTAGGGGGGAGGAGGGAGCAGTTGGGTCTGAAGTTAAAGAGGGGAATAAAAAATGCAGGGACAAGAGACTTCCTGTTTTATATAGAGCAGAGAAAAGAGAATTACGTGAGTAGAAAGGCAAAAGGAGCAATTGTCAGTGCACAGTGTTATATAACATGACGACTGCAATACATTAAGAGGATAAAAACTTGGATGGAATGAGTGGTTCTTTAACCATTTACATACCCAGCAATAAACAGTGCAATACAGAGGCTATAAAAGCCAAGGTGGGCACAATGAAATCACATTTCAAAACTAATTTTTAGCCCCAATTATATGCATTTAAATAAAAAAAAAAGTCCCCAAAAATGTTTTCATACATTTTGTACAATTTGTATTAACTCATTCCGACCACTAGGCGGCTTTAGAAGCTCATTCATGTGCAGGAAGATTCCTATAATTGGGTATTTAATAAATAACATAATTGTTATATGTAAAAACAATAACGCATTCAGTCCTGGCCAATGGCCTCCATCAATGCTCATTACATAGGAATTCTTCCAGGTATTGTCTTATTAAATATTTAAACCACCTCCACATGGGTGACTGCAGTTTAGGTGCACTGCCAATTAAAAGCTAAGGTAATCTGACCTCTTTGTTTCATTGCAGCCATTTGGTAAATTCAAAAAAGTTCATTTTTTTCTCATTAATGTTCACTCTGCCCCCCATCTTGTCTGAAAAAATAACAGAAATGTAGAAATTTTGCAAATTTATTAAAAAAAGAAAAACTGAAACATCACATGGTGATAAGTCTTCAGACCCTTTGCTCAGTATTGGTAGAAGCCCCTTTTGAGCTTGTACAGCCATGAGTCTTCTTGGGAATGATGCAACAAGTCTTTCACATCTGGATATGGGGATCCTCGGCCATTCTTCCTGCCATTCATGTTTCCATTCATGTTTCCTTCAATGACAACCAGTCGTCCTGTCCCTGCAGCTGAATAACACCCCCATAACATGATGCTGCCTCCACCATGTTTCACTGTTGGGATTGTATTGGGCAGGTGATGAGCAGTGCCTGGTTTTCTCCACATATACTGCTTAGAATTATCACCATAAAGGTTTATCTTCGTCTCATCAGACCAGATAATCTTATTTCTCATAGTCTGGGTGTCCTTCATGTGTTTTTTTAGCAAACTCTATGGGGGCTTTCATATGTCTTGCACTCAGGGCCGGCTCCAGGTTTTCGAGGGCCCCGGGCGAAAGAGTCTCAATGGGCCCCACCCTTTAACACATACCCCGATTTATGATGCACAGATACGGCAGAGAAATGTATAGTACAATGCCAGATTTCACTTCTTACATGAGTGACAGCTATTGTAGATTCTGCAGTGTATATATACAGGAGGAAAGGTGCTGTGCAGTGTATATATACAGGAGAGGTGCCGTGCAGTGTATATATACAGGAGGAAAGGTGCTGTGCAGTGTATATATACAGGAGAGGTGCTGTGCAGTGTATATATACAGGAGGAAAGGTGCTGTGCAGTGTATATATACAGGAGAGGTGCTGTGCAGTGTATATATACAGGAGGAAAGGTGCTGTGCAGTGTATATATACAGGAGAGGTGCTTTTCTGTTTTGAGTTTTTCTATGAAACAAAGACTTTTCTACATAAACAACGTTGTTTGGTTTTGCGGCCCCAACAGATCTGTGCTACAAAGTAACAGGCGGCTGAGGGACCTGATGCTGAATCCTTTCCACAAACCCTAATGACCCAATTAGTGCCCTGTCATTAGAAGCTCATTAAACGCCTCCCTGTCCCGGGCAGTCATGTACAGTATGGGGGGATCCTGCAGCCCACCCCCTGACTGCTCCATACCATACACTGCCCTCTGTCGCTCTCACTATTATCCTGTGCATTTCTCCGTCATCGTTACCCCATGTTACACTTGTCACCCCCACTACAGAGTAGCGGGGCAGCCAATGTCACCCCCTCCCGGACCCTAATGGCAGCAGGAAATGTCTGCTCCTCTATTGGGTTGGAACCTGATTTAATCAAGGAATAATGTGCATTTGTTGCCGGTGGCTGCAGGGGAAGGGTTAAGTGATGCGATGTCCTTGGTGGGAGCAGTGGCAGCTACTGGGACCTGGACAGACACAACCAATGTTGCTGTGCCTGCACAGTGTGATGTGGAGGAGAGAAGCTGAGACTCCGGAGCAGAAATCACCCACATGCCAGCACTGGGCAGAGTCCCTCCAGTCACCAGCCTGGGGCCACGGGGCCCCAACGTACAGCCCACATGGCAGCAGCTCCCCTTACTCCTGGCATCTGGTTAACCCCATTTATGCGGGTCGGATTGTTATCTTTAAGGTTCAGCAATAACCTTCATACAGATGGGAAAGGGTTAAGCTTCTTCCTACCCCACTGGTGCAGGTTTGGTGCAGCATGCATGTATTCTGGGAGAGCTGGGTGGCTGCAGGTTGCACCCCACCAGCTGCTCCTCCAGACATCACCCACATTTTTAGGCAGCGGAAACAGACAGCAACAGGCTGAGCCACAACTGCAACCACTGCTCTGCTGGATACCATAGCACTCACTCAGGCACTGGTAGGAGCTCCGGAATTTGCCTGATAAACTTCAGCACTGTCTGCAGCCACCCAGGGGGGAGAGCAGAGAATGTGCTCTCTCCGCCCACAATGTCACACTGGCTGCCTTCTGTTAACCCCTATGTGTGCCTGCCTGGCTGCACTGACTGAGTGAGAAGATGCTTGTGTCAGAGCTGGCACATAGGGGTTAAGAGAACGCAGCCAGCAGTGACTGTGGGGGGAGAGAGCATGTTATCTCCTGCTCTGCTCTCCCAGCTGTATCTATGGCAGCATGAGTGGGCCCCCCTCTCTCTCCAGGGCCCCGGCATTTGCCCGGTGTGCCGGGTGCTGACGCCGGCCCTGCTTGCACTGAGGAGAGGCTTCCATCAGGCCACTCTTCCATAAAGGCCCGACTGGTGGAGGCTGCAGTGATAGTTGACTTTGTGGAACTTTCTCCCATCTCCCTACTGCATCTCTGGAGCTCAGCCACAGTGATCTTGGGGTTCTTCGTTACCTCTCTCCCAATGCTCTCCTCCCACGATTACTCGGTTTGGCTGGACGGCCAGGTCTAGGAAGACTTCTGGTGGTCCCAAACTTCTCCATTTAAGGATTATGGAGGCCACTGTGCTCTTAGGAACCTTGAGTACTGCAGAAATTCTGTTGTAACCTTGGCCAGATCTGTGCCTTGCCACAATTCTGTCTCTGAGCTCCTTGGCCAGTTCCTTTGACCTCCTGATTGTCATTTGGTCTGACATGCACTGTGAGCTGTGAGGTCTTATATAGACAGGTGTGCGCCGCTCCAAATCATCTCCTATCAGTTTAATTACACACAGCTGAACTCTAATGAAGGAGAAGAACCATCTCAAGGAGGATCACAAGGAAATGGACAGCATGGGACTTAAATATGAGAGTCTGAGCAAAGGGGCTGAATACTTATGGCCATGTGATATTTCAGTTTTTCTTTTTTAATAAATTTGCAAAAAAAAAATCTAAATTTCTGGGCTTTTTCAGTCAAGATGGGGTGCAGAGTGAACATTAATGAGAAAAAAATGAACTTTTTTGAATTTACCAAATGGCTGCAATGAAACAAAGAGTGAAAAATGTAAAGGGGTCTGAATACTTTCCGTACCCACTGTAGGTTTATGTTATAATTCTGTGTCCTTATAAATGATTCAGAGCAGACATCAGTCACTTTATGAAGGATATAATGATTCTTTATATATTTTATTCGTTTTTCAGCATTTTTTTGCTGAGCAGCTGTAAATATTTTTCCTATTTTGTTTCCAGAAATCTGCTGACATTAGTGTCTGATATTGGGACGGTTCTGTTTTGGTGCCGCTTGTTATTAACTGTCCGTCCCATGAAGGACAAACTGAGCGGCAGCGGAGATTATTTTGGGAGACCCACTTTGGATCAGACTGTGAGGACAGCAGGTCCCAGAACTCTTCTAGGAATTGGATGGCATCGCTGTGCTGGTGCAGTGGGGGTGGGGAAAATACAGAATAAGCCGTCTCACGTGAACCGCTTTAACCCCTTCAATGCCAATGCTATACGCATTTCCTGATTACATAAAAACACACAACTCTGGGAGACACAGGTTGCTGGAATATGCCAACGGCTGCACTCTGGAGCGCACCATCCATGATCCATGGTGGGCGCCACCAGCAGTGACTGCATGATCATACCCTTACCCCGCTAATGAACGCTTATTCCCCCTTATTCGCCACAGCAATGAACATTTCTTACGTTGCAGAAGTGATTGGTGACAGATGGGAAAAATATTGGGAACTTTTCAATTTTAAAGGGAAATTGACATTATATAGCGCTCCAGTGAATTGTAATCAGATCTAATGTCTCGGCTTCAGATCTGATCCACGTCTTCCTGCTAGAAGTCCCTGATATTAGGACGCAGTTGTGTCCATGGTTACCGCTGTGCGGAGCGGGCCATTCTGTGTCCCATGACCGGGCAAGGGTCCAGATCACAGCAGGATCAGCTGTGTCCACCGCAGTTCTGTCACTTCGCCACAGGGGGCAGTCTATTCATGGCCCACAGCTGCCTGTGACCCCTCTAAACTTAACACCTAAACTCCTGGCCTGTGAGATGCTGAGAATTAGTACAGAATTTGTATTTCCTTTTAAAGATCATTTCTTAGGAATCATATTTAGAATTGAGAGTCCTCAGTGGACTGAGGACTCTCAATTCTAAATATTTTATTCTACTGGCTAACACGGTACCAAGATATATATCCTTCTTAGGAATCATCATTCTTCTGTCTAATGCAAGTCCACTTGGTTGTTTCTTATCAGTTTCTGGAACAGGAGAAATCCAATATATCTGCCAATAACAAGACCGGAAAGACCCATCAGGTCATGTTCCCACGTAGCGTAAAAGTTGCATTTTTTCCACACGCACAGAAATCGTGCTTCGCGCCTGCACATTATACTTTGACCTACAGTGGGCAGAGACGAAAACATAAGTACGCACGAACCCGCAGTAGGGGAAAGCAAAGTGCGCCGGCGTGAGCTGCCATTTCTGTGATTTGGACGATGCAGGAGACGTCATCGACGTCAATATAGGAAGGAGGACGGCGAGCAACAGCCGAGGAGAGGGACGGAGAGGCCGAAACTACGGCCATCGGACCAGACCAACCTGGTTTCCATATAGAACGGGAGTGTCAAACTGCATTCCTCGAGGGCTGCAAACAGGTCGTGTTTTCAGGATTTCCTTGCACTGCACAGGTGATAATTTAATCACCAACTCATTATTTGTGTAGGTGATTAAATTATCACCTGTGCAGTACAAGGAAATCCTGAAAACATGACCTGTTTGCAGCCCTCGAGGAATGCAGTTTGACACCCCTGATATAGAACGTGAGAACTTATAAAGGTTTTTGGGGGCTATACAGGGGCAGTTAGGGGGTTATATAAGCATTGATGGAGGGCAGCACAGGTACTGATTAAGGTCATAGCTTTAGTTGTTCTATGACAAAACTTGTGACAGGTTCCCTTTAACTGTCCAAATAAAGTGATGGGATTTCATGACAACTCGTCCAACGTGCATCTGAAGACGCCGTGGGCCTGTGACCGAGAGCCTGTAAAACACAAGTTAAAAAAAAAAGGATGCAAAAAATGCAACTGTGTTTTTAACTGCAGAATCAAAGCTTTTCTGTACTAAAAAAAATGCATTAAAATGATATCAAATCAAGGGTAAAACAAAGCAAAAACACAGTAATCGGGGAACACAGTGATTTGTGTTCTGCAGAAAGCGTGTCGATAAAAAGCAGCAGAAAACCCGCAGCAGAAAAACCGCAGCAGTTATGCTACGTGTGAACACAGTCTTAGTGGGCTTGGGGGACTTGCAGGAACCGGCGCAGCATTCTGGGACTTGTAGTGATGGATACAGCCTGTTAGGACTTGTACTATTTTGGGACTTGTCGTGTGTAGTGGCTGGTATAGCATCCAAGGTAGTTAGTGGCATAAAGACCTTAGCCTTGTAGTGACCATGCAATCCTGCTGGGAGTTGTAGTGCTCCCGCACAGGTTCCAGCACAGTATCTGGCATTTATGATTCATAAACCCCCCGCGCCAGCAGAGACGTGAACCAGACAGATCTGGATCCTTGACTCACAGCTTAGGAAACCTCATGTCTATTTAGAGGATTGTGTCAGAAGTTACGGCTCACAACGGTCTCATGTCAGACACTTTGCCGAGTGAAAAAATGTCGAAAAGAGTAAACATGGTCGTTTCTCGTTAATAATGCACCCCAATAGCGCACTTCCCCCTGAAGTCCCCACTTACTCCACTAATTCATCTTGTGTTGAGCCATTTATTAGTTAAATCTGATCCTGGGAAAGCCTTAGTACTGTGAGGCCGTAATGTCGGCCATATTGGTGGCAGATCGGGGGGCACGCGTAGGTGTCATTATTTTGATAGGGGAAGGGGTAGTTGTCACTTTAAGGCTGGTAAAGCTCGGCGCTGAGTGACGGGTCATGTGAATGTCTGTAAATCATTCGCTTTTCCAAACCAAACAAGGCGACAGTGAAAGCAGCGTCCTTATCACAGCGCGCAGCAGCTGGGGGAACATCAGGCGGCGTTCACACTTAGCGCAAACGTTGAGGAGATTTTCAGCTGCTTTTTTTTGTGCAAAAAGTCTTCTGCACTTAACCGTATAAGCAGAGTGGATGTGATTCCATGAAAGGTCCTGTAAATTGTGCGTTTAATGACGATGACGCTGTGGTACTGTGCGATTTTTTTTTTTGGTGCATTTTTTTTTCTTACCGTGAGCTGTCAATCAAAGTGTCGGGGCTACAGCCACTGCTCTCAGAATAGCCAGTAGTGCTGTGAGTGGTGACCGTACCCGCAGTGTGCACGGCCCCCATTACTGAGAATCGGGGGACCTCGGGAGGAAATACGTTCATTATCTCCCAGACACCATTGTAACACAACCGCAAAACAATAGCGCTCCCCAAGGTGACAGGTTTCCTTTTCTTTTATTGATTTTTTTTGTTGTTTTTTTTTTTTTTTCATTGTAGCAAATTATTGTTTGTTCTTCATTATTTATTTTAAAAGTTTAACATTTCTTTGTATTTTTGGCCTCTGGTTGGTACTTTTAACATTTATGGGTCGGTATTAGGGACCATGTGAGGACGTGCACTCTGAATATTGAGATTCTTCCTGACAGGACATAATGTTCTACGGAGATCTGAGAATTTACTGTGCAGAAGTTGCACAGAGTGATCTCTGCTTTCCTGGGAAACGTCTGATCCACTGAAACCACATTCAGACATCCATGAATCGCACACGTGTTCTGCCAGTGATTTTCATGTATAGAACATGTATGTCTATGGCACTGTGGACAGTGCTCAGTTTGCAGCATTTTCTGGCAGAAGACCCTTCATCAGGAGCAGTGCACTATCCTTTCTCCCAACTGGCGTTTAAAAAAACGAAAGTGGAAAACAACATTGAGAAGATAGAACATATGGACAGCAGAGTGGATTTACACTAAAAATGCACAACGGAGTCTTTCAAGTGTTTAAAGGGAACCTGTCACCCCGTTTTTTGAGATTGAGATATAAATACTGTTAAATAGGGCCTGCGCTGTGCGTTACTATAGTGTATGTAGTGTACCCCGATTCCCCACCTATGCTGAGAAATACATTACCAAAGTCGCCGTTTTCGCCTGTCAATCAGGCTGGTCTGGTCAGGTGGGCGTGGTGACATCGCTCTTTTCTTCCCCAGCTTTCCGTTGGTGGCGTAGTGGTGTGCGCATGCCCAGAGTTCCTAATCCCCTGCGCGCACGTGAAGCAAAAGCGCGCGTTCTGCGCTATTGCCCCTGTCATCGGTGGGGGCGGCCATCTTCCTGGGGCCGCGCGTGCGCAGATCGAGTGCTCTGCTGCACGGGGCTTCAGGAAAATGGCCGCGGGATGCCGCGCGTGCGCATTAGAGATCGCGCCGGCCATTTTCCCAAAGCCGAGTTTGCATCTTTGCATTTTTTAAATATTACACTTATCCTAAGGCTAAGCACACAGCGTATAAATAAATCATCTGAATTTCATCTGACCATTTTCTCTCATTTTTCATCCATATGGAATCCGGTTTTACACATCAGCAGTTATTAAAATCTTACAAAACCAAATATGCAAATTCGGTCCACGAAAAACATTTCTCATGTGCACTGCCACATTGAATAACATTGGCTTGAGGGCTGCTGGTTTTTTCATAGACTGCACTAGAACCGAAAATACGTTCGTGTGAACATTCCCTTACTTTACACTGACTTTCTCTGTGATCTCAAATTAAAGTAACTTTACTACAGATGGAAATACACAGTGTATAGTTTGGACACACCTCATTTAAAGATTTTTTTTGTATTTTCATGACTATGAAAATTGTACATTCCCACTGAAGGCATCAAAACTATGAATTAACACATGTGGAATTATATACTTAACAAAAAAGTGTGAAACAACTGAAATTATGTCTTAATATTCTAGATTCTTCAAAGTAGCCACCTTTTGCTTTGATGACTGCTTTGCACATTCTTGGCATTCTCTTGATGAGCTTCAAGAGGTAGTCACCGGGAATGGTCTTCCAACAATCTTGAAGGAGTTCCCAGAGATGCTTAGCACTTGTTGGCCCTTTTGCCTTCACTCTGCGGTCCAGCTCACCCCAAACCATCTCGATTGGGTTCAGGTCTGGTGACTGTGGAGGCCAGGTCATCTGGCGCAGCCACCCATCACTCTCCTTCTTGGTCCAATAGCCCTTACACAGCCTGGAGGTGGGTTTGGGGTCATTGTTCTGTTGAAAAATAAATGATGGTCCAACTAAACACAAACCGGATGGAATATTATGCCGCTGCAAGATGCTGTGGTAGCCATGCTGGTTCAGTATGCCTTCAATTTTGAATAAATCCCCAACAATGTCACCAGCAAAGCCCCCCCACACCATCACACCTCCTCCTCCATGCTTCACGGTGGGAACCAGGCATGTAGAGTCCAGCCGTTCACCTTTTCTGCGTCACACAGAGACACGGTGGTTGGATCCAAAGATCTCAAATTTAGACTCATCAGACCAAAGCACAGATTGCCACTGGTCTAATGTCCATTCCTTGTGTTCTTTAGCCCAAACAAGTCTCTTCTGCTTGTTGCCTGTCCTTAGCAGTGGTTTCCTAGCAGCTATTTTACCATGAAGGCCTGCTGCACAAAGTCTCCTCTTAACAGTTGTTGTACAGATGTGTCTGCTGCTAGCACTCTGTGTGGCATTGACCTGGTCTCTAATCTGAGCTGCTGTTAACCTGCGATTTCTGAGGCTGGTGACTCGGATAAACTTATCCTCAGAAGCAGAGGTGACTCTTGGTCTTCCTTTCCTAGGACAGTCCTCATGTGAGCCAGTTTCTTTGTAGCGCTTGATGGTTTTTGCAACTGCACTTGGGGACACTTTCAAAGTTTTCCCAATTTTTCGGACGGACTGACCTTCATTTCTTAAAGTAATGATGGACACTCGTTTTTCTTAACTTAGCTGCTTTTTTCTTGCCATAATACAAATCCTAACAGTCTATTTAGTAGGACTCTCAGCTGTGTATCCACCAGAGTTCTGCTCAACACAACTGGTGGTCCCAATCCCATTTATAAGGCAAGAAATCCCACTCATTAAACCTGACAGGGCACACCTGTGAAGTGAAAACCATTCCCGGTGACTACCTCTTGAAGCTCATCAACAGAATGCCAAGAGTGTGCAAAGCAGTCATCAAAGCAAAAGGTGGCTACTTTGAAGAACCTAGAATATAAGACATATTTTCAGTTGTTTCACACTTTTTTATTAAGTATATAATTCCACATGTGTTAATTCATAGTTTTGATGCCTTCAGTGTGAATTTACAATTTTCATAGTCATGAAAATACAGAAATATCTTTAAGGGCTCCTTTCCACTTGCGAGGAAAACGGACGAGTGCAATCCGATAAAAAAAAAAAAAAAAAATCGGATTGCACTCGGACCAATGTTTTTCAATAGGTGACATTCCATATGCGATTTTTTCTCAGCCAAAATCGGACTGAGAAAAAAATCGCAGCATGCTGTGTATTGCTGCGATTCTCGGACGAGACTCACCAATGCAAGTCAATGGGTGCGAGAAAAAAATGCACAGCACTCGCACCATGCGAGTGCTGTCCGATTTTTACGCACCGGTATCCTTTGAAAAGTCGGCAATTCAGCGCAGTGTACATTAAAATCACACTGACAGGTTAGATGAGAGTAGATATATACACATAGAATAGATATATACACATAGAATGGCTAAAAACATCTGCCCCCAGCCACCCCAGAAAAGGCACATCTTATAAAAATCATGGAGACGTGCAATCTGGCATTGTAAAATAATCCTGTTTGTCGGGACATTTAGGCAGTGAAATCACATATTTGTGTCTGAATTTTATAAAAGGTTCATTTTATGGAAGCAAAGAGTTGTGCAGATTTTTCATTAAAAAGCACATATGGGTTTCCTTAAAAAAAAGCCAATAAAGCTCAGGTCACATACTGACATTTCCAGGTCACTGCAGAACTTTCCCTGTGATTTTTTTGGCATGGTGAATCAATCATTGTTTCTATGCCAATGTGCAGAAAAAAGTAGAATGGTTTTCATTTCATTTTTTATTGGGGGAAAGGAAATATTTATTCGGGGAGGAACAAGGTAAAAAGAAGAAAGTGAAAGGAACAAAGGAAGAACTCAGATTTATACAATCAGATATATAGGAGAAGATAATTTTATGTTTATAAGTATAATAGCTTCAGGAAATATGTAACATACTTTCACAGTAATGCAATCAAAAATAGACATAGATCATAATTGTCCAAGCCAATGACTAACATAAAAAGTTTCCTAGTATTGAATTCCAAAATCAATTTGTTCCAATAAAACTTTCCCACAGGGATATAAACATGACCAAGCTTCCCACTTATTTTTAAATTTTTCATACCTATTATTTGCTATGGCATATTTGTATTCATAAAACCTATAAAGAGAATGGAATGTCAAATGATGTCAGTATTTCTTAAATTGTGCTCTCCATATTACGAAGGGCTTATTTAGACATGGTATGCAAAAATTGGTCAGAGTTTCAGCAGAGTTTGCTCAGTGTCAGTTTTGCCATCAGAGTTTCAACAGTTTTTCTTAGAAGAAAAAGAAAAAAAAAATGATGAAATGGCCAGCAGAGAGATTGCGGAATGATATCTGATTTTTTTCACGGATGCATAGACTTGCATTTGAGTTTGATTTGACACTTGGATAAATATTGTAGGCGTGTCTGTGACGTTGTGAGGATCTCTCAGTCCGAGGAGAAACATTAGAGATGTGAACGTCCCCATAGACTATCTCTGGATCCAGGGTCGGACTGGCCCACCGGAGAACCGGAAGATTCTCAGGTGGGCCCAGACACTGACATTTGCTGGCATACAGAGCCAGCTGCTGCCTAGGGTCCCCGCTGCTCCAGGGGCTCCAACCAGTGGTGTGCCGCTAATAGCGGCACACTACGCAGCTTCAATGGGGCCCAGTCAGGGAAACCTGCCCAATGCCAGCGGAGCAGCAGCGGGTGACAGGAGGCAGGTGCCGGCTGCTGCTAAGGCCTGTGCCCGCTGCTAAAGAAAAATGAATATTCACTGTTCCCCATGCCCATGGGCGTGGAGAGCAGTGAATAGTCATTTCACTTTAATAGTGAGCAGTGTTAGTCACGGCTAACATTGCCCACTATCATGGCAGGCAGACTAGTGCCCCCGCTCCTCCAGGGGCCCCCAGCCCACGTGGCTGCTATGGAGACCGCAAGTCAGGGGAGCCCGGCACCAGCGCCGCTCCCCAGGTCGTGTCGCATTCAACTGTATCGGCATCATAAATGCCAATATAGTTGACAGTAATAATGGAGGAGAGAGCGTCAGACAGAAGTTAGTGAGGAAACACTTAGCTAACATAAATTAATTCAAGTCTCCAGGTCCAGATGAATTATACCCCAGAGTACTGAAGGAGATTGCAGAATAAATTTGTGAACCACTCTCCATAATTTTTGAAAATTCTTAGAGAACAGGAGAAGTCCCAGAAGACTGGAGAAGAGCAAATGTTGTTTCTATCTTCAAAAAGGGGAAGAAGGTGGACCCAGGGAACTATAGGCCGGTGAGTCTGACTTTCATACCAGGAAAGATCTTTGAACAAATTATTAAACAACATGTATGTAAGTACCTGGATAAGAATGAAGTGATTAAACAGAGTCAGCATGGGTTTGTAACTAATAAGTCATGTCAGACTAACTTAATTTCCTCCTATGACAGAATCACTGACTGGGTGGATCAGGGAAATGCTGTAGATATACTATATCTTGACTTCAGCAAAGCATTTGACAAAGTATCTTACGCCATCCATATTGAAAAAAATGACTAAGTATGGAATGGACAAGGAAACTGTTAGGTGGATTCACAACTGGCTTCGTGATCGGACCCAAAGAGTGGTCGTAAATGGCTGCACATCCAGTTGGAAGAATGTCTTAAGTGGGGTACCACAGGGTTCTGTCCTAGGCCCTGTATAGTTCAACATATTTATCAATGATTTAGATGAAGGAATTGAGGGTACACTGATTAAATTTGCTGATGACACAAAGCTAGCAAGGATAGCTAATACTAGAGAAGAGAGAGAGAGAGAGGATTCAAAAAGATAAATAAACTGGAGCAGTGGGCAGCAACTAACAGAATGTTTTTTTTTAACAAGGAAAATTGCAAAGTACTACATCAGGGCAATAAAAATGAAAAAAGCATATACAGAATGGGAGGAATAGGGCTAAGCAACAGCACATGTGAAAAAGACTTGAGTATTCTAAGAGATCATAAACTTAACATGAGTCAACTGTGTGATGCAGCAGCAAAAAAGGCAAATGCAATTCTGGGATGTATTAACAGAAGCATACAGTCTAGATCATGTGAAGTCATTATTGCCCTCTACTCCTCTTTGGTCTGACCTAATCTGGAATACTGTGTCCAGTTTTGGGCCCGACATTTTAAAAAAGACATCAACAAACTGGAACAAGTTCAGAGAAGAGCGACCAGAATTGTGACCAGTCTGCAAACTATGTCCTATGAGGAACAGTTACAGCATTTGAGAATGTTTAGCTTGCAAAAAAGAAGACTGAGAGGAGAATTAATAGCTGTCTACAAATATCTCAAGGGCTGTCACATTGTAGAAGGATTATCTGTATTCTCATTTGCACAAGGAAAAACTAGAAGCAATGGGATGAAACAGAATGGGAGGAGACACAGATTAGATATTAGAAAAAACTTTTTGACAGTGAGGGTGATCAATGAGTAGAACAGGCGGCCACGAGAGGTGAGGTGGTGAGTCCTCTTTCAATGGAAGTCTTTAAACAGAGGCTGGACAGACATCTGTCTGGGATGATATAGTGAATCTTACTTTGAGCAGGGGGTTGGACCAGATGACCCAGGAGGTCCCTTCCAACTCTACCATTCTATGATTCTATGACATACATACACGTATATATAGTTATATACAGTTGTGTACTTTGCTTAATGGCATCTTCTTCCCACGCATTTCCCCCTCTCTTTTAAACCTTTCAGGGGTTCATCAGGGAATTCCTTTAATCAGAACCAGAAAAGTAGACCATAAGCTGCGCTGCAATCAGGATAACAGCTCACGGGCCCAGGCAATATGCCACCACATAGCCTCCTACATACGAGCCACCCTATATACATTGTGAGCCCACACACAGCCCCCTACATACAATATGAGCCCCCACATAGCCTCCAATATACAACTTGGTAGGCTAGATGTCCAGCAACAGATCTGGAGAGGTAAGTGTTAAAACAACTATTTATTTAAAAAAAATATTTTTATAATATGATATTTTTATATCATATTAGTAAAAATTGCATATCCCTGGGAATGCAACTGCACATTTCAAATTACTTGTCCTTATTCATAGCCTCCTATATATAGTATAAGCCAACACACAGCTCCCTATAGAACAATAATTTTATTTCTATAGCGGCAACATATTCCGCGGCACTTTACAGTATGAGCCCCCATATAGCCTCCTATATACACAATATGAGTCCGCACACATCTCCCTATACACATTATGAGCCCCACATAGTCTCCTATATAAGATATGAGTATCACATAACTCCCTATATACAGTATAAAATCTTCACATAGTAAGCCATGTACAGTACAAGCCCACACATAGCCCATATGTATAGGAGCACATCCCATACACAATTGTAAAAAAAAAAAAAAAAACCATACCATGCTCACCTTGCCCCAGTTCCACTGGCGCTCTGCTCTAGTTCCCCAGGCTCCACTTCCACTTGTGGCACAGACATACTGGCGCGCGCCGGTAGATGACATCATCTCCGAAGCTGCTCTGCTATTCTGTATCGTTAGCAGTGGAGCTCCGGGAATGCTCCTTGTCGGGGACTGTGCGCCAGTCGGTGCCACTCAAAACAATGAGGGCAATCTGGTCATGGCCCCCACCCCAGCGGTAGCCCAGATTGCCTCTCATTGTAATCCACCTATGCATTGGTGCATAAAGACAGCATTTCTTTTTACTATCCCATGTGCAGACTGCAGCTGCTGTTTTATGTGCATATACAACCCCTGGCAAAAATTATGGAATCACCGGCCTTGGAGGATGTTCATTCAGTTGTTTAATTTTGTAGAAAAAAAAGCAGATCACAGACCTGGCACAAAACTAAAGTCATTTCAAATGGCAACTTTCTGGCTTTAAGAAACAGTAAAAGAAATCAAGAACAAAAAATGTGGTAGTCAGTAATGGTTACTTTTTGTGCGCCGCACAACGCAAATGTGAACGTAGCCTAATAGAAACACTGCACAACGTCTGCATTTTTCAGCCACTCCAGGTTTTGGCATCTAAATACTGATGTAAAAATACTCAATGTGTGAATGTGGCCTAATAGATAAGATAGCTAGAGGAGACATTCTGCAGTTCATCCAGAGGCCATAGGTCATGGAATAGGCAACTTATATGAAGCTTCCTCTTCAAAAAGTATTTCCTATTGCATAAGAACACCATGAGTCACATTGTCACATTATAGGCTGCTGTATAGTGTGTATCAGGTGATTTTAATTAGCAGGAGACTGCAAAGTAAGGGGTCTAGCCCATTTTGGCTCTCACTGAAGAGCTGGAGGAAGGTGAGTTTAAGTGCTCCTTTCTTTTTGGTGTTGGTGCTGTGTGGCGGCCATTGTTGCTGTGGCTTTGTGCTGGTGGGGCGGCGCGGTCTGGAGTCATGGGGACTCAGTCTTGCAGCATGGGTGCTGTGGGGCAACAGGCCGTCCGCCCTGCTGGTGCATGGCCGCTGTGGCGGTGGGCGCCGCACGGCTCCGCTCCGTTAGGGCGATAGGACCCACTACGAGGTTTGCCGTGAAGTGGCAGTGGGCTTCATACAGTCTGATCAGAATGTTAAACTGAAAACCTCATATTCAGTTGTATTAATTTTTGCCTAGCGGCTTTAGATCAACGTATGATTTTGGGATGTGCGGTTCATGCTCTTTTTTTTTTTTTCTTTTTTTTTTTTTCTTTTTATAGAGTAGATAGTAACCGCACATGTCTGACCTCGGCTTTGTATACTGATATCATGCAATCTTTTTTATTTTTGTGTGCAGGTAGGTAAGTCCGAATATTTTACCCATTTTAAGACATAAAATGTTCAATGTTGCCTTTGAGTTTTTCTCCTGGAGAGATAAAAATAGGCAATATTGATATTTTTCATTAGAGTTTCCCTGCGCTGCTGCTATTTTCCCCCCTGGTTTTCTCTTGTGGTCCGATGCAGACCACAGTGTTGACTCGCTGATGACCACAATGGATTCTGGGAAGGAGACTGAAATGAATAGACGGAGTGTGCAGGGGACCGAAGTAAGGCTTTAATCCGCTGTGGTCAACATGAAAGGTTTCTTATTCTGTCCTAAGACCCACAAAAACACAGGAGCCATATTTACTAAACTGCCTCGTTATTATAAATCTATCCATCTTCGGGTGAAGATATAGCGGGTGACAACATTGTAGAGTAAGCCGCACCGCTGAGGGCGCACAATATTAATATGTGGGAGAAGCGACCAATTCTGAAAGTTGTATAATTTGTAAAGCGCTGCGGAATATGTTGGCGCTATATAAATAAAAATTATTATTATTATTATAGTGATATGAATATATAAACAAAGAAAAAGAAAAAAAAAAAACAACCAGCACTCCCAATGTGAACACATGCAAGCTGCAAGCTGTATCATATAGATATAAAGAAACACAGCAGCACATGTATATGAATCTAGGCCATGTGAAAACACAGACAAATATTCGATATGAATCATACTACTCAAAAAAAAATTTTCATAAAATTTTTTTTGACATTTTTTTCATAAAACTTACAGTTATAGATAAAATGAAGATTCTTAGCGCATAAATTGGCCAATTCATGTGTGCCCATCAACCACGGCAAGGTGATCTCCCTCTGATGGGTCCTACTCTACTGTACATGCCACTCTTGGGCCACCAGCCTACAACTTAGGACAAACATGTCACTCTGGGCTAAACCTACAATTTATGGGCAAGTAGAGATGATTACCGCCACCTGCAAGGTCAATGGGAGGAGTGCAAGATCAGTCTGGATGCAGCCACATCCATACACTAAACAAAGAAAAAAAAAAAAAAAGAGTGGCATGTACAGTAGAGTAGGACCCATCAGAGGGAGATCACCTTGCCGTGGTTGATGGGCACACATGAATTGGCCAATTTATGCGCTAAGAATCTTTATTTTATCTATAACTAAGTTTTATGAAAACATTTTTTTGGAAAACATTTTTATGAAAAAATATTTTTGAGCAGTATGATTCATATCGAATATTTGTCTGTGTTTTCACATGGCCTAGATTCATATACATGTGCTGCTGTGTTTCTTTATATCGATATGAATATATATATATATAATTGTCTAAGGTCCACTTCCGTCTGTTTGTCTGTCGCGGAAATCCCGAGTTGCTGACTGGTTGCGGCCGGCTGGGCGCAACCAATCAGCGACAGGCACAGTCTGACCGTAAATTGGCCCCTCCATACTCCCCTCCAGTCAGCACCCACATAGCGTTTTAGCAGTCCGTTAAATGGACTGCGTTACACCGTGGCATAACGCGGTGTAATGCAGTCCGTTAATGCTGCCATTAACCCTGTAAGTGTGACCAACTTTTTACTATTGATGCTGCCTATGCAGCATCAATAGTAAAAACATATAATATTAAAAATAATTTAAAAAAAATCATTATATTCTCACCTTCCGGCGTCCGCAGCAACCTTTCCCGCTCCTCACGACGCTCCGGTCCCAAGAATGCATTGCAGCAATGACCCCAGATGACGTATCGGTCTCGGGAGACCACTACATCATCACAGGTTATTGCCGCAAGGCATTACTGGGAATGGAGCGTCGCGAGGAACATCGCTAAAGGCCTGGGCTGGATCCGGAAGGTGAGTATATAACTATTTTTTATTTTTATTCTTTTTTTTAACAGGGATATGGTGCCCACACTGCTATATACTGCGTGGGCTGTGCTATATACTACATGGGCTGTGCGATATACTACGTGGGCTGTGCTATATACTACGTGGGCTGTGCTATATACTGCGTGGGCTGTGCTATATACTGCGTGGGCTGTGCTATATACTGCGTGGGCTGTGCTATATACTACGTGGGCTGTGCTATATACTACGTGGGCTGTGCTATATACTACGTGGGCTGTGCTATATACTACGTGGGCTGTGAGACTCTTTCGCCCGGGGCCCTCAAAAACCTGGAGCTCGCAATGGCTTCACTGATTGTTCGCGGCCAGCTACAGACACAGTCAAGCCGCGAATTGGCGCAGGATTTGAACCACACTTTGCTAATTGGTCACACCCAGATCCTGTGTATTCATTGTATTATTCTGAAATCTTCATAAATAAACTACATACATATTCTGGAATACCCGATGCATTAGAATCGGGACACCATCTAGTATACAATATTGTAGAATATATTAAAAGATGTTGCCAAGCTTAAAAGGTAGATTAGTCATACAAAGTGTAAAATGATATTCAGGCAGAGTGGAAAGGCAAAAATGCATTATTACATACAGTGGCATGTAAAAGTTTGGGCACCCCTGCGCAGAATTACGGTTATTGTGAACAGTTAAAGCAAGTTAAAGATGAAATGATCTGTAAAGGGATAAAGTTAGAGATTTCCTTTATATTTCAGGCAAAAAAATCATTTTTTTTAAATTTCAAACATTATAAAAAAAGAAAATGGACCGATGCGAAAGTTTTGGCACCCTTGGAGATTTGTGTGCTCCGATAACTTTGATCATAGTTTCAGACCCTAATTAGCCTGTTAGTGAAGAAACCATAACCCTATCATCATTAGGAAAGGCCAGGTGATGCAAATTGGCCAGCTTTAAAAATCCCAGCCTCCTTTAACCTTGTGCCAAAAAACAGCAGCCATTGATTCTTACAAGTAGCTGCCTAGCACTCTCAAAATGAAAATGGTGGAGGCCCACAAAGCATGAGAAGGCTATAAGAAGATAGCAAAGCGTTTCAAGTTGCCCTTTCCTCAGTTCAAAATGTAATTAAAAAATAGCAGTTACCAGGAACAGTGGAGGTCAAGATAAGGCATGGAAGACCAAGCAAAATTTCAGTGAGCTGTTCGTAGGATTGATAGGCAAAACAGAACCCCCTCCTGACTGCATAAGCCCTTCAGAAAGCTTTAACACTCTCTGGAGTTGTGGTACATTGTTCTACTGTTCAGAGACACCTGCACAAATATGATCTTTATGGAAGAGTCATCAGAAGAAAACCTCTCCTGAATCTACATAATAAAATTCAGGGTCAGAAGTATGCAAAAGAACATCTAGACAAGCCTGATGCATTTTGGAAACAAGTCATGTGGACTGATGAGGTTAAAATAGATGCTGCACCCTCTCATAGGGTATCATGCAGCTCACCCCCGATAGGGTATCATGCAGCTCACCCCCCCCCCCATAAGGTATCATGCAACTCACCCCCCATATACAACCAGGACTCACTGGCCCAGTCCGACCCTGGAGGTGGATCAATCATGCTTTGGGGTTGTGTTGGAGCCAATCCACAAAAGACTAACTCAAAGGTGTGAGCTGAAGGATTACAATGACCCTCACTGGCCCCTGATCTTAACATCATTGAAAATCTATGGCTAGATCTCAAAAGAGCAGTGCATGCAACACGACCCAGGAATCTCACAGAACTGAAAGAATTGTCCAAGTAAGAATGAGTGAAAATACCTCAAACAAGAACTGAAAGACTTGTCTGGCTACAAAAAACGTGTACAAGCTGTAACACTTTCAAAAGAGGTGCTACTAGGTACTAACGATGCAGGGTGCCCCAACTTTTGCATCTGCCCATTTTTCCTTTTGTAATTTTTAAAATGTAAAAGATGAGAATATTGTTTTTGCTAAAATACAAAGTGTCATCTTTAACTTTAGCCCTTTTAGAGAATGATTTTATCTTCAACTTGTGAACTTATTAACAATACAGTTAATAAGTTCACAATAACAGTAAAATTTGACCAGGAATGCTCAAACTTTTACATGCCACTGTATATTTACATAGGTGTGCCCAGCTTGAAGAAATATATACTATCGGGACATTAAGACACCAAGAACAGCTTTAAAATAGTATGTATTGCCTAAAATAGAAGGTACTTAGTGCGCAGCAGCAATAGAAAGACATACCAGGATTGCATGAGTGCAAATTACCATATATTGTAAAGAAAGTAAATGAATAATAAGTAACATTAGTTTAGAAGAGTGGCCCCAACATCTCCTGCGCCCGATGTACGCATCGCCTCTGCTTCTTCCAAGGGGCGGATAAAAGTAGTAGTTATATTCTTATACATAGGGAGCACTATTACAGTAGTTATATTCATGTACATAGGTGCAGTATTATAGTGGTGATATTATTGTACATAGGAGCAGTATTATAGTAGTTATATTCTTGTATATAGGAGCAGTATTATAGTAGTTATATTCATGTACATAGGAGCAGTATTATAGTAGTTATATTCTTGTATATAGGTGCAGTATTATAGTGGTGATATTATTGTACATAGGAGCAGTATTATAGTAGTTATATTCTTGTACATAGGGAGCAGTATTATAGTAGTTATATTCTTGTACATAGGGGCAGTATTACAGTAGTTATATTCATGTACATAGGGGCAGTATTATAGTAGTTATATTCTTGTACACGGGGCAGTATTATAGTAGTTATATTCTTGTACATAGGAGCAGTATTATAGTAGTTATATTCTTGTACATAGGGGCAGTATTATAGTAGTTATATTCTTGTACATAGGGGCAGTATTATAGTAGTTATATTCTTGTACATAGGGGCAGTATTATAGTAGTTATATTCTTGTACATAGGGGCAGTATTATAGTAGTTATATTCATGTACATAGGAGCAGTATTATAGTAGTTATATTCTTGTATATAGGTGCAGTATTATAGTGGTGATATTATTGTACATAGGAGCAGTATTATAGTAGTTATATTCTTGTACATAGGGGCAGTATTATAGTAGTTATATTCTTGTACATAGGGGCAGTATTATAGTAGTTATATTCTTGTACATAGGGGCAGTATTATAGTAGTTATATTCTTGTACATAGGGGCAGTATTATAGTAGTTATATTCTTGTACATAGGAGCAGTATTATAGTAGTTATATTCTGGTACATAGGGAGTAGTATATATATATATATATATATATATATATATATATTCGTCTAAGGGGTAATTCCGTCTGTCTGTCAAGGAAATCCCGCATCCCTGATTGGTCGCGGCTGGCAGGCACAGTCCGCCCGCGAAGTCGCCCTTCCTAGTCTCCGTCAGTGCCTCCTCCATACTCCCCTCCAGTCAGCGCTCACACAGGGTTAATGGCTGCGTTACACCGCATTATGCCGCGGTGTAACGCAGTCAGTTAGCACTGCTATTAACCCTGTGTGACCAAGTTTTTACTATTGATGCTGCCTATGCAGCATCAATAGTAAAAAGATCCAATGTTAAAAATAATAAAAAAAAAATAAAAAATCATTATATACTCACCTTCTGGCGCCTTTCCCACTCCTCGCGACGCTTCGGTCCTAAGAATGCATTGCAGTCTCGCAAGATGATGACGTAGCGGTCTCGCGATACCCCTACATCATCATCTCGCGAGACCGCAATGCATTCTTTGGACCGAAACGTCGCGATGAGCATCGGTAAATGCCTCGCCTGGAACCGGGGGCTGCCGGAAAGGGAGTATATAACTATTTTCTATTTTAATTCTTTTTTTTTTTTTTTTTTTTTTTTAACAGGGATATGGTGCTCACATTGCTATATACTACGTGGGCTGTGTTAGATACTATGTGGCCTGTGTTATATACTGCGTGGGCTGTGCTATACACTGCGTGGGCTGTGTTATACACTGCGTGGGCTGTGCAATATACTACGTGGCTGTGCTATATACTATGTGGCTGTGCTATATACTATGTGGCTGTGCTATATACTACGTGGCTGTGCTATATACTACGTGGCTGTGCTATATACTACGTGGCTGTGCTATATGCTATGTGGCTGTGTTATATGCTATGTGGCTGTGCTATATGCTATGTGGCTGTGCTATATTTCTCTGCTGTATCTGTGCATCATGAATCGTGGTATGTGTTAAAGAGGGGGGCCCACTGAGACTCTTTCGCCTGGGGCCCTCAAAAACCTGGAGCCAGCCCTGGCTTCACTGATTGGTCATGCCCAGCCAGCTGAATCCTGTGTATAAATTGCATTATTCTGAAAACTTCATAAATAAACTACATACATATTCTAGAAAACCCGATGCGTTAGAATCGGACCACCATCTAGTAGTAGTTATATTCTTGTACATAGGGAGCAGTATTATAGTAGTTATATTCCAGTACATAGGAGCAGTATTATAGTAGTTATATTCCTGTACATAGGAGCAGTATTATAGTAGTTATATTCTTGTACATAGGGGGCAGTATTATAGTAGTTATATTCCTGTACATAGGGGGCAGTATTCTATTTTTGTATACAGGCTTTGGTTGCCACTGTTGCCCAGTGTAGGGCGATTGTTTCGGTTACACCTGAATAAAATCTTACTGAATGCTCAAATGGTCATCCATGGATAATAATTTTTTGGAGTTTTCTCTATTTTGAGAATGAAATCCTACCTGCCGTGTGGTGGAGCTATAGGGGCTAATCATGTTTTTGTTCTTCAGTCACAGACTCCATAATGCCTGTTCCTTTTACGCAAACTCGGAAATCAGGCATAAAGTAGAGGACGCAAACAAAGCCCCAGCATTTCCTGTGTAAGAAGACTTTCTTTTAATCACGCTGTGTTATTTTCCAGGCCTGATTAGTACACAGCGGCCTCAGTCCGTGTGGTGGAAAGTGAGCGTCCGTGTTTGTGCGCACTCGGCTGACTCATTGACATTCACATCACGCTGATCACACAGGTCTCTCTATGTAAGACAAGGCGGTTTTATATAACAGTCTCCCGGCTGCCAAGTCCTCACGCTGGCATCTCTGTGCGCCGCTGACATCAATACCTGACATGGCCGGAGCCAGTGAACCATCTGAATGACTGGCTTGTTAGTCTTCCTTCTTGATGAACTGAACTCATTTTAAAGGAAAACAGAATGTTGTGTTGCGGAGATGTTTGATAAATGAGGCTCGGACGGGGTGGAGAATCTCTGTAGTTTGCGTGGCGGCTAAGAATTCAGCGCTAAAAGAGACAAGAGCTTCTGAGTCTCCTTTATCAAGGGTTATGGCAGCCATACAAATAAGATTGTGAATCCTGAAACTGTAACACAGCACTAGGCCTTATTTCCCATAGCAACCAATTAAAGCTCAGCTTTCATTTGTGAAACTGTTCTGTAAAATGAAAGCTGTATGGTGATTGGTTGCTATGGGCAATGTGGCCTAGTTTTTCTGCTAGACAGTTTTGATAACAAATAGGCAAGCCATGCATGTGTTGCAGCTGTCGAACAGCCGCGAGACATGCAGCCGCGGGGATGCAAACAGATATTCGAGCGTCACTCGGTTAGCATACAAGCATGTTCTGATAATGACTTATCCCAGCACGTTCACTCATCACTAGTAGAGATTGTTGGCCTCAATAATTTAATTTAAAAAAAAAAAATAATCTAAATAAAATAATTTGATGGAACCATCACAGCATATAAAGAGGTTGTCTAGGGTAAGACAAACATGGCTGCCTTCTTCCTTAAACAGCTCCAATCTATGGGTTATCCCAGGTATTTACATATCAGCTCCATTGAAATGAATGGGGCTACAATACCAGACACAGCCTGTGGACAGGAGTGGCGCTGTTCCTGGAAGAAAGCAGCCATCTTTTTCTAATCCTGGATATCCCTTATACATTTATTGCCTGTGCAGGATTACATCAACCCTTCTATGTGGGTTATGTTTTGGGAATACAAAGGAAACTTTCAAATACATGGAGGAACATGCAGTCAGCCCTGGATCAATTATTTATAATATTATTATTATTATTATTAACCACCTCATTACATAGGACGCAGACTGCTTTATACAACCAGCACCAGACTATCAGCAGCGATCAGAGTAAGCTGTGATTACTGGTCTTTAACCACTTAAATTCTGAGTTGCCAAATTTTTGTTGCAGCAACTCACCTGAAGAAAAAAAAAAAAATGATGAAAAGTTACCAAACCTTTGTATGTGCTGCAAAGGTACCGTATATAATTTATAACTTCAGGACACAAAAAAAAAAAAAAAACAAAACCCAAAAAAAAAAACACCACACACACCACAAGACTTCACTCAGCTCCATCAAAGAAAAATATAAAAGTTATTGGTCTCACAATACAATATAGCAACACAAACCAAATATTTTTTGTAAAAAAAAAATAAAAAAAGCCATTAAAATAAAAAAAGACTTAAAAAGTAATAATAAGGTAATCGCACTGATGGTTCCTTCTCACTTGCGTGAAATATGGCCGAGTCTCGCAGGTTAAAACCCGGCTCTGCCACCGGCACTTGGGAGCAGAGCATGCAGCTCCATGTATTGCTATGCGGCCGCACGCTCCGCTCTGGAGTGCCGGCGGCAGAGCCGGGTTTTAACCTGCGAGACTCAGCCATATCTCACGCAAATGAGAAGGAGCCCTGACGTGGAGAATCATTTTACCAGGTCATTTTTGAACACGGTAAAAGTGAAACAATAGCATTTTTCTCCCCATTTCACTGCTATTTAATTTATTTTTTTTGTTCACATTTTTCAGTATATTATAAAGGTAAAGTGAATCGTTTAATTCAAATCTACAACTAGTCCTGCAAAACAACAAGCAGCTACGTCAGTGAAGAAAAGAAAAATGTATGGCTCTTGGAAGAAGAGGAGCAAAGATTAAAAAAAAAAAAAAACAAAAAAAAAAATTCCCAGACATGAGGGGGTAAATATTCAGGACCCTGGTGCTGCAAGTAAAAAGTACTGACAGTCCGTTCCTGGACCGTTGGTTATCCATCACTGTCACCTGAAGAAGACAATATACAACATGAACCTTGAATAGATGGCTCCCTGGAGACGTGACACAGGTGGACGACATCTACGGTCAACGGAGCCTCAATAACAAGACCAACAGTATCAAATGTGAAAGAAAAATGGTCTCTCTGTCCTGCGGCCACAACAAGCCTTGAACATGGACTTTATCAGCACAAACAGCTTCAGGTTTGGCCAATTAAGACGCCGCTACAAGACTTTGGGATCAGCTGCCAAGGAAAACAAGTTGAGGTGGAGCAGTAAAGAACCTCTGGCCTTTACATCTGGAAGGAGCGCACTGCGTCATCACCACTTTCTTAGGACACAATGTTGCTTCATGAAGGGCCCACAGAACAGAAGGGCAGTCAGAGTATTCACCCTGGAGGAAGGTTCCTAAATTACCCTTGTAATATTTCGTAATCAGATGTAATGGGCTGAACACATTCGTTTTTATTAAGTGAACTGGACGTGTTTGAATGAAAAGTCCGGCTTGGTATGCAAGTTGCATAAATAATTTGATTCAATGATTCCACTGCAATTACTCGTTGGGTAAAGGGCTTTTTATTAATGTTTTATAAACATGCTATATCATGCACATATGTCACGAAACAAGGGTGCAGGAACTTGGCTTGGTGCAACATAGACATTGGAATGGGACTGATATGGAGAATGGAGGACACCTCTGTCGGCTATAATGAGTCGGGTCCAGCTTCATATGTGCACAGTATGTTCAGATGTGTTGAATGTGAGTACCTTACCCGATAGAGAGAATCTCCCTTGCCTCCAAGCGTGACATCACCCTCCCCGAAAGGAAGGCAACATCACTGTAACAACCGGTTACCTGGGGTGTTACACTCTCCTCTCCCCCCCCCCCCCCCCCCGTTAACTCCAGTACTCCTGGACTGGGAAAAGAAAACATAACAGGTTACAGTAAGGCTACGTTCACATTCGCGTCTTTGGACGCAGCGTCGCGGACGCAACGCTCGACGCACGAAAGACGCATGTAAAACGCAGGCTTTTTTGACGCATGCGTTCAACCTTTTTTTTTATATATATAGGGTCTTTTCAGTGTCTAGATACCGTCTATACACTTTATTTAAAGAACGCATGCGTACACTTCAATGGGGTTTTTGACGCATCGACGACGCAAATGCGACGCATGCGTTTTTAAAAAAAATTTCGGACGCAGAAAAAATGCAACATGTTGCGTTTGCCACGCCCTGGCAGGTGCGTCGAAACGACGCATGCGTCGCGAAATGCACCAAAACGCATGACAACGCATGCCCATGCGTCCCCAATGTTAAAGATAGGGATGCATGACGCATGCGTTGTTTTGCGGCGACGACGCTGCGTCCAATGACGCGAATGTGAACGTACCCTAAGACATGCAAAAACATTTTTGGAATGCTTAAGAACAGGTATAACAAATTAATGAAAACTTTGACTTCCCTTTATGGGACGAATTAATATTTGAACATTGCAAACATATGTAACCAATATATTAACTTTCAGGAATATATAACTGCACTATGAAAGAGTATGCAGTGCAATTACCCTCTAATGGTATACTATTTTCACAATTGCTCATCTTTTCTCATAGCCATCAACTACCTTTTCAGGTATGCTACATCACATATATGCATTTTATTCAAAAGTGCAACACTTTAACTTGTCAAAAAGTGCATAGTTCAATCTAAAAACTCTCTTGCATATCAAAATTAATTCTAACTTTCTAACTTTTCTCAACTCTGAGGTAGTGCAATTGTATTATTGAAATTAACATTCAAGGCCATCAATCACATTCTTGAACAGCAGCAACGATGCAAGGGACCCGTTATCAACCCCCAACGAAGGGCTTCAGTGGGCTACAAGGCACCCAGTGTTCTGTCGTGCCAACGGGTTTTGCTTCAGGTCTTTATGTAAACAATCAACAATTAAAGGCAACTTTGGAACCGTACCTTTAAGGGTTCCACATAAAACCAGTAGAAAGCACCTAAGGAGGTGCCAACTATGTACAAGAAAATTTGTGGACCATTCACTGTCCATGGCCTTTATGTCTTTTCAAACAAATAATCCCATTAAACAGAAATCTGGTCAGGTTTATCAAACCTTTAAACTTCAGCAGTCTTTTAACTCTTTCAGCAGTTTAACTTTCAACTTTTAACTATTCACAGTCACTTTAACATTCAGAAATTCTCTATTTGCTCTTATGCTAGCTGGGCCAGGAATTGCTGTCTTTCCTGCTCCTCCCGACGTCTACAATGCTCCCTCCAAGTTATCATGGAGATCTGCCCCTGGAGCGCAATCATATCTGCCCCTGCAGGTCCCTCTTCAAACACCACAGGTTCGGAATAGTTAACCCGGGGCCCGCAGGTTGGAATTAGCAGGGCTGCCATTTGACACAAGCTGTTGTCCCCCTGGTCCCAGTACAGTTGACGGTCTGCTCTTCCAGGCCTTGGTGGGGTCAGTAGGGGGCCCACCAGGGTGTCATCTAGCGCAGGGGTTGCAGTGGAACTGGCAGTCGGGGTACCCTCGGCGTACGGTGACATTTCACCGAGGGACCCAAAACCCTGGACGGGGGTGTACGGCGGTGGTGGTGACTCGGGCTTAGCTGTCGGGCCTTCCTCTCGTGGGGTCAGGGTCATGCCCCTTACCTCTGCTTCCAGAGCACCGGATCATCTTTCCTGCTCCGGACCAGACGGGGCTGCTGACGGTCGTCCGGTAAGGCCTGAGTCATACTACAGCGAGATACGGCCGTGTCTCGCAGGTTAAAAACAAGCTCTGGCACCGGCACTCCAGAGCGGAGCATCCGGCCGCATAGCAATACATGGAGCCGCAGGCTCCGCTCCGGATTGCCGGTGCCAGTGCTTGGTTTTAAGCTGTGAGACTCGGCCGTATCTCGTTGTAGTGTGACTCCGGCCTAAGGCTTCTGATCAAGGCCTCTCTCCACCTGGTCATGGTTTCCTGCTGTAACCGCATGAGTTGTCGGGTCAGTTCCTCCACTTCTCTCCGCAGGAGGTCTGGGTTCATCGTCGTTGATGGGTGCAGTTCTTGCAGATCCCGGCTGGGAGAGTCCTCTTGCTCCATCCCACGCTCCGGGGTCCGCTCACCTCCCTCCGTCATGTTGATTACCGGTTCTGCCTCCTCGGTGTTGCTTTCCGCAGTTTGCTGTACCATGCCCGTCTTCGTGGGTGGTTTCTTTTCTTCTCTCCGCCATCCCAGATCAGGAGGCAGACCTCTCTAGTTGATGGGCATATTTCCCTCACATAATAATACTGATGAGGGGCGGCCATGGTTTTCAAGCAGTTCCTCCAGGTGCCACCCAGGACAACGCGCCCATTTCCTCCTGCACTCCACATGGTGCTATAATGGCGGCGGTTTTGGCGCAATTTATAGTGCACAGTCTCTCAGCAAATCACAGTCTCTAAGGCACACATTACCCAGTTCGCTGGGTCGGTCCATCCTGTTCGTGAGGCCAAAGTGGAACGCCTGCCAGGGCCGTGGAGTACTCGGTACCGGGTCATGTCTTAAAGGGTATGTCACGGTGGCTGCAACCCGATCCGTGGCCCTGGGAGCACAATTAAAGGGAAAGGTCTTTTAAGGGGATTTGTGAATAAAGTCTATTGTTCGTGATGTCACCTGAAAATGTAGGCCCCTTAAAAAATAGTGAGGAAAGAATGGTTGTAGATGACGAGGAAAAAGCTAACATATTAAACACCTTCTTCTCCACGGTATTCACGGTGGAAAATGAAATGCTAGGTGAAATCCCAAGAAACAATGAAAACCCTATATTAAGGGTCACCAATCTAACCCAAGAAGAGGTGCGAAATCGGCTAAATAAGATTAAAATAGATAAATCTCCGGGTCCGGATGGCATACACCCACGAGTACTAAGGGAACTAAGTAATGTAATAGATAAACCATTATTTCTTATTTTTAGTGACTCTATAGCGACAGGGTCTGTTCCGCAGGATTGGCGCATAGCAAATGTGGTGCCAATATTCAAAAAGGGCTCTAAAAGTGAACCTGGAAATTATAGGCCAGTAAGTCTAACCTCTATTGTTGGTAAAATATTTGAAGGGTTTCTGAGGGATGTTATTCTGGATTATCTCAATGAGAATAACTGTTTAACTCCATATCAGCATGGGTTTATGAGAAATCGCTCCTGTCAAACCAATCTAATCAGTTTTTATGAAGAGGTAAGCTATAGGCTGGACCACGGTGAGTCATTGGACGTGGTATATCTCGATTTTTCCAAAGCGTTTGATACCGTGCCGCACAAGAGGTTGGTACACAAAATGAGAATGCTTGGTCTGGGGGAAAATGTGTGTAAATGGGTTAGTAACTGGCTTAGTGATAGAAAGCAGAGGGTGGTTATAAATGGTATAGTCTCTAACTGGGTCGCTATGACCAGTGGGGTACCGCAGGGGTCAGTATTGGGACCTGTTCTCTTCAACATATTCATCAATGATCTGGTAGAAGGTTTACACAGTAAAATATCGATATTTGCAGATGATACAAAACTATGTAAAGCAGTTAATACAAGAGAAGATAGTATTCTGCTACAGATGGATCTGGATAAGTTGGAAACTTGGGCTGAAAGGTGGCAGATGAGGTTTAACAATGATAAATGTAAGGTTATACACATGGGAAGAAGGAATCAATGTCACCATTACACACTGAATGGGAAACCACTGGGTAAATCTGACAGGGAGAAGGACTTGGGGATCCTAGTTAATAATAAACTTACCTGGAGCAGCCAGTGCCAGGCAGCAGCTGCCAAGGCAAACAGGATCATGGGGTGCATTAAAAGAGGTCTGGATACACATGATGAGAGCATTATACTGCCTCTGTACAAATCCCTAGTTAGACCGCACATGGAGTACTGTGTCCAGTTTTGGGCACCGGTGCTCATGAAGGATATAATGGAACTAGAGAGAGTACAAAGGAGGGCAACAAAATTAATAAAGGGGATGGGAGAACTACAATACCCAGATAGATTAGCGAAATTAGGATTATTTAGTCTAGAAAAAAGACGACTGAGGGGCGATCTAATAACCATGTATAAGTATATAAGGGGACAATACAAATATCTCGCTGAGGATCTGTTTATACCAAGGAAGGTGACGGGCACAAGGGGGCATTCTTTGCGTCTGGAGGAGAGAAGGTTTTTCCACCAACATAGAAGAGGATTCTTTACTGTTAGGGCAGTGAGAATCTGGAATTGCTTGCCTGAGGAGGTGGTGATGGCGAACTCAGTCGAGGGGTTCAAGAGAGGCCTGGATGTCTTCCTGGAGCAGAACAATATTGTATCATACAATTATTAGGTTCTGTAGAAGGACGTAGATCTGGGGATTTATTATGATGGAATATAGGCTGAACTGGATGGACAAATGTCTTTTTTCGGCCTTACTAACTATGTTACTATGTTACTATGTTACCTGTGGTGCTCGGTCAGTGGGGTGATGGTATGCAGCAAGATGGTGACGCTTACCACAGGTGAAGCGGGGTCCACAGGCAGGGCTTCCCAAGTGTAGGGCACCGATGGTGTGGTGGATGGTATAGCAAAAAACGAGGACACAGGTTTACAGTCTTTACCTAGTTTACTAATGGTAGTAGTAGTCCGGCCGCCTTGGATGCAATAGGAGATCCCTCTCCCAGGTAAGGTCCGTAAGCCTTTCCTACTTGCGCTATTTAGGCCTCTTTCACACTTCCGTTTTTTGCCATCCGTCGCAATCCGTCATTTTGGTTTTGGATGGCCACACGTTGTATCCGTCGTGCAACGGATGCGTCGTGTTTTTGCGGACCGTCATGATGAAAAAATGTTCAAGGGAATGTTTTTTCGGCCGTCAGATCCGCCATTTCCGACAGCGCATGTGCGGCCGGAACTCCGTCCCCGGACTTCAGAATGGGCAGCGGATGCATCGGAAAACTGCATCTGCTGCCCATGTTGTGCAGAATTTTGCACAACGTCCGTCGGTAAGTTGGGCCGACGGTTTGCGACGGCCCCGTACCGATGGAAATGTGAAAGAAGCCTTAGTTAATTAGGTCCCTGCTGCTTGAAGCTTATTGCAAGTCCCCTCTCTCCTGTCCTAAGACAGATGTCTGTACGATAGGCAGTTCGAGCCTGTTTATAGGATCTCTATCATAACCCGGGCTCTAAGGTCACTGCGACACCTCAGACTTGATGCAGGCAATTGACATACAGTCCTATGCCCTCCAGTTCTGCCGTGCATCCTGGAGAACAACACGACCTAGGGCTCCCAGTACCCGCCTTCTGCGCTCTGGCTCCTAGGGTGTCCTTCCGCTATTCCCCATCTGAGCCTCTTCCTCCTCTGTGCTTCTTCCCTCTAAGCTCCTCCACTATTCAACTCTCCTTCCGATTCTCCCTCTTACTCTCCTTCAGATTTTCTCTCTTTCCAGGGGTAGCAGCTCCCACGTGGCTGCTAGGCCTCTCCGTCTGCTCCAGACGTCCTTCTACTCTCCTCACTCCTCTACAACCCTCCAAGACTGACTGGCTCTTCCTCCAGACCAGGATACATAAAGTGTAAGGAAGCTCCCCTGAATCCGGGTCCTGAGCTCCCCCTCCTGGCCTAGATTCAGATGTGTTGAATGTGAGTGCCTTACCTGATAGAGAGAATCTCCCTTGCCTCCAAGCTTGACATCACCCTCCCTGAAGGGAAGGCAACATCACTGTAACAACCGGTTACCTGGGGTGTTACATATGTACAAGAATATAACTACTATAACACTGCCCCTATGTACAAGAATATAACTACTATAGTACCGCCCCTATGTACAAGACTATAACTATTATAATACTGCCCCTATGTACAAAAATATAACTACTATAATGCTGCCCCTATATACAAGAATATAACTACTATAATACTGCCCCTATGAACAAGAATATAACTACTATAATACTGCCCCTATGTACAAGAATATACGGTAACTACTATAATACTGCCCCTATGTACAAGAATATAACTACTATAATACGGTCCCCTACGTACAAGAAAATTACTACTATAATACTGCTGCTACAGACATGGATATAGAAATAAGTGGGTAGAAATATGCACTGTTTTTTGAGTCCAGTGACTGGATCTGATCCACTACATAGAGAGTCTTTGTACTGGGGTGTATATGAGGTACATTTGAAGACGGTTATCCAGCACAGTGATCAGGAGTCCTGGGGGGAGCAGGGTCTAACAATAACGATTTGGCTGAGAGACCTGGAAGCCGCTGCTGAGCGTTGAGAAATTTGAGCTGCCCTGCAGCTGTTCTGCCACATGTGGCCGAGTGTGCAATATCGCTTGATGCTCTGGAGCCATCTCCCTACAAGATACACATGTTCCTAATTCTAATCCTTTGCTTCTTCCCTTAATTTATGAAACTTCTTTCCCCTCTTGCAAAACCCCACTAAGCTTGGCGCGGAGATCATTACTTCTGTTACAGAGTTGAAAATCGCTGACTCAGAGTTACAAGGCACATGCCATCCACAGATAACAATTCCCAATTGTATGCGCATAAAGCACACAGGGGGGCCCTCGAAGCTCATAGACCCTAATGTAAAATTTGTGACAGTGACCCCCCCATACCATGTGCCACTTATACTGTGTCTTTTAATGTGGCACAGGCGCCTTCTTTTGACACTATTGCTTTGCCGTCCTGGGTTCAAACACCACCAAGGACAAGGAGTCTGTATGTTCTCCCGGTGTTTGTGTGGGTTTCCTCAGGATTCTCTGATTTCCTCCCACACTACAAATACATACTGATAGGGGATATAGATTGTGAACCCCATTGGGGATAGCGACGATGATGTATGTAAAGTGCTGCGGAATACGATGGCACCATATCAGAAAACTATAATAAATCATAAGAGAAACTGCACCGTTATCTGCCCCCTACCTGATTTAATCAGCCATCAAGTGCCTTTAACAACCGTGGGTGGAGCTGTGCTCCACCTGTGACTGTTAAGGTACCGTTACACTAAACGACTTACCAACGATCACGACCAGCGATACGACCTGGCCGTGATTGTTGGTAAGTCGTTGTGTGGTCGCTGGGGAGCTGTCACACAGACAGCTCTTTCCAGCGACCAACGATCAGGGGAAAGACTTCGGCATCGTTGAAACTGTCTTCAACGATGCTGAAGTCCCCGGGTAACCAGGGTAAACATCGGGTTACTAAGCGCAGGGCCGCGCTTAGTAACCCGATATTTACCCTGGTTACCATTGTAAAAGTTAAAAAAAAAACTGTACATACTCACATTCCGATGTCTGTCACGTCCCCCGCTGTCAGCTTCCCTGGAACTGACTATGTCAGCGCCGGCCGTAAAGCAGAGCACAGCGGTGACGTCATCGCTGTGCTCTGCTTTACGGCCGACGCTGACAGTCAGTGCAGGGAAGCTGACGGCGGGGGACGTGACAGACATCGGAATGTGAGTATGTACTGTATTTTTTTTTTTACTTTTACAATGGTAACCAGGGTAAATATCGGGTTACTAAGCGCGGCGCTGCGCTTAGTAACCCGATGTTTACCCCAGTTACCAGTGAACACATCGCTGGATCGGCGTCACACACGCCGATCCAGCGATGACAGCGGGTGATCAGCGACCAAAAAAAGGTCCTTATCATTCCCCAGCGACCAATGATCTCCCAGCAGGGGCCTGATCGTTGGTCGCTGTCACACATAACGATTTCGCTAACGATATCGTTGCTACGTCACAGAAAGCGTGACGTTGCAACGATATCGTTAACGAAATCGTTATGTGTGAAGGTACCTTTAACCAGTTAAATCCTCATATCAGTCACTGACAGCAGGATTTAGCAAGCACCAGCCGGATGTGTGTAACAAATCCCACCCTTGTCGCATAATCGTGGGGAGCCGATGGATTGCCATGAGAGCTGGAGA
Organism: Ranitomeya imitator; assembly: GCF_032444005.1. Lineage (NCBI taxonomy): Eukaryota > Metazoa > Chordata > Amphibia > Anura > Dendrobatidae > Ranitomeya > Ranitomeya imitator. The sequence continues at coordinate 10,636,865 of NC_091289.1, read as the reverse complement.
TCTGCAGAAGACCCCTGTGCCTGACATTCTGAATCTCCCGTGAATGGCGGCTTGTGGCCGGTGTTCATAGGAGATCATGATTTTTGCTATACATAGAAGTGCTGATGCACTGTATGTAGAGCACAAGTGATTGGATGACTGCAGATACAAGTACGATACGATACGATACACTTTATTAATCCCGTGGGATTTAAAAAATGTTTTAGAAATATGAAAAAAATAATAATAAAACACAAGTTGAAATCACCAATGTTTTGCCCTATTGAAATTAAAACAATTTTAAAAAATACACATATTTGGTATCGCTGCATTCAGAAATGTCCAAGCTATCAAAATATAAAATAAATTAATCAGATCCATAAATGGCGTAATGAGAAAAAAAAGCCAGAATTAAATTTTTTTTGGGCCACTGCAACATTGCAATAAGAGGCAATTAAAACATCGTATCTACCCCAAAATAGCATCAATAAAAATGTCAGCTGAAAGCGCAAAAAATAAGCCCTCACGCAGCCCCAGATCCAAAAAAATGTAGGCGCTATAGGTCTTGGAAAATGGCAATATTTACAAAATGCATTTTTCTTACAAATTTAAAAAAAAAAGTCACCACTTCAATAAAAAAACCTATCCATGTTTGCTATCTGCGTATTCATACTGACATATAGAATCCTACTCCCAGATTAGTTTTACCATATAGTGAACATGATAAATTTTTTAAAAAACTATTGTGGAATTGCACTTTTTTTTTGGAGGAATGTATTTCACCGCACTTGGATTTTTTTTTTCTGTTTTTCAGTGCACTGTACGATAAAATCAATGGTGTCATTCAAAGGTACAACTTGTACCCGGCAAAAAAAACAAACAAGCCCTCATGCAGCTATATTGACGGAAAAATAAAAAATGTATGGCTCTGGGAAATAGGGGAGCAAAAAGCGAAAAATGGAAAATTGGATGGTCATAAAGGGGTTAAAGGAACCCTCTGGAAAGACTGACACATTGTGTTATTCAATGGTCACAAGTGCATGAAGTTTGACACAGGGACCCTCTTTACCAAGCTTGACCCCTTACATCCAGCATTAGGTAGAACAGACGCACTGCAGGAATCTGCAGCTTTTGAATGGCCAAAGAAAGTGAATTTAATCAGGAGTCAGAGAAACCACATCTGTGGGAAAAAGAAATGATAACTGGCAGAGATCTGATAATAACATTGTGCTCGGCTGATGACAATTTAATATTCGGGCAGGTGGCCCCGATCCGCAGGCAGAGTGTGGACCTTACACACCAGGTCAGGCCCATTCTTAGTAATCTGCGCTGCGTTCAACAGTCGCAAATCAATCGAATTCATACAGGAAAGGATTAGACTGCATAACTGGGTGATGGCGTCTGCTTCAACATAAATCCAAGATACCATAGTACCCTGCTAATTGAGGATGCCCATACTCACAGAAGCATAGCAGCTTTCCTCTACAAACAGCGCCACCCTTGGCTATGGCTGTGTCTGGTATTGGAGCTCATGTGAATACCAATCGTAGCCCCTAAGGAAACTTTGCCCCTAAAAAATCATACTAGGGGTATACATTTTATTGCTTTAGCCGCAGATATATCAACTTTATGTCATATGTAAATGAGTTTGCTTCGGTGCACCCTCAATGTAGCCATTACACCCACCATCCAATTGGCATATTAAGCATTTTCTCCAACCTTGATTGACAGCGCTTGCTTGGCCAGAGTGAGTGCTGCCTACATTTATTACTGTTTTCAGTTCTAGTACACGCACTACAGTCACAGCTAGATCTGCATTCAAAATATTCCCGGCTGCCCTTGTAAGAAGACTGCAGGCTATCCATAGGTACAGGGCCGTATTTGCCACTAGGCACTTGAGGGCACGTGCCTAGGGCGGCAGGATGTGGGGGGGGGGGGCGCACTTGAGCAAGGTTTTTTTTTTTATAAAGTCCGGGGTCAAGCGCCCGCCCCCCCTCTCTCCCTCCTGCCCTCCCGCCCCCCCTCCCTCTCTCCCTCCCATTCCCTCCCTGAAGACTTCATACTCGCCCTCCTCCAGCGGTGCCTGCTGCAACTCCGTCTCAGCGTCGGCAGCTCGTCCTGTCCTCAGCAGTCACGTGGTACCGCTCATTAAGGTGATGAATATGGACGCATATTCAGGGCCGTATTTAGAGTTTCTGCTGCCCTAGGCACTTTTAGTGCTGCCTCCCCCTTTGGTGAGTATGACACTATCGGCAGTGACTTTGGCAAGAATCGCTGATGTGAAAGTTGCCTTTTGCAGCAGATCCGGCAGTTTTTCTGCATCTGCCGTGTAACGGATCACTTACGGCAACACTGCGTTCGGCCTGATTCATTCCCTATGGGATTTGCGGCACTTGCCGTGATCTGGCAAATGCGGTATCATACCTCCCAACTTTTGAAGAAGGGAAAGAGGTATAAAGTTTGCGGTACGCGTAGTGCGCCGCGGCAAATTTTAGGCCACGCCTCTGGTCACACCCATTTCACAACTAGTCACACCCATATCCACGTCCCAACCACACCCATTTAGCACTGCTGATCACACTGTTTCATATACAATAGTTATAACCAAAAACAAATATGGCCACACAGTGCTCCATACTGTATAATGGCCACACATGATGCTCAATACTGTATAATGGCCACACATGATGCTCCATATTGTATAATGGCCACACATGATGCTCAATACTGTATAATGGCCACACATGATGCTCAATACTGTATAATGACCGCACATGATGCTCCATACTGTATAATGGCCACACAGTGCTCCACACTGTATAATGGCCACACATGATGCTCAATACTGTATAATGGCCACACATGATGCTCCATATTGTATAATGGCCACACATGATGCTCAATACTGTATAATGGCCACACATGATGCTCAATACTGTATAATGACCGCACATGATGCTCCATACTGTATAATGGCCACACATGATGCTCAATACTGTATAACGGCCACACATGATGCTCAATACTGTATAATGGCCACACATGATGCTCAATACTGTATATACGGCCACACATGATGCTCAATACTGTATAATGGCCACACATGATGCTCAATACTGTATAACGGCCACACATGATGCTCAATACTGTATAATGGCCACACATGGTGCTTCATCCTGTATAATGGCCACACATGATGCTCAATACTGTATAATGGCCCCACATGATGCTCAATACTGTATAATGGCCACACATGATGCTCAATACTGTATAATGGCCACACATGATGCTTAATATTGTATAATGGCCACACATGATGCTCAATACTGTATAACGGCCACACATGATGCTCAATACTGTATAATGGCCACACATGATGCTCAATACTGTATAATGGCCACACATGGTGCTCAATACTGTATAATGGCCACACATGATGCTCAATACTGTATAAAAGTGCCTAGGGCAGCAGAAACTCTAAATACGGCCCTGCATAGGTAGACATTTCTGCTTGGATGGAACTTTGGAACTGTCTGAGTTGCCACAAAGCCTCACTCTCCTTAAACAGGAGATCAGCAGAATTTCCATGGCAGCTTTGGGTGTGAATAGAGAATAGGGCTCATGTAGATAAATGTTATACATGTTATTTATTAATAAACTGTGTGAAAAGAGAACACATGATGGAACTTGCAGCTCTACAGCATCAGTAAAGCTACAATATACTTTGCAAGAAACAGGTGCCGAGGGTCGGGTGTATGGCGGCTTATGTTAGCCCATGAATGACAGGAGTTTATTTGCTAATCTCATGGCACAGAAGGTGCTGACAGACAAATGCAGGCCCTGGGGAGGTTGCTAGGAGAAGGATTTTATCCATGAGGTCATTTCACCCTACAACAACATCACATTACATAGGCAGCGGTGTGCATAGAGAAGACTGTAAGACAGTAAGAATGCGCCCCATCCCCCAGCTTCAGAATGCGCCACCGTTGTTCTTTCCATAATGAGTTGTCACAGGACTCAATCGTGCAGGACATAATCTGTAAAACATTGCTTTTATAGCATTAATCCCAATGGGGAAAATACCCATGTGATCTAACAAACACTGTATAACGGGTCTAGTTTATATATCATAGCGGGAACCAATGCACCAGCTGTGGAGCCCATGGCGGTCCCTCTACTCTAGAGATTGGGGCAGCCCAAAGAGTGTCTAACCTGGGAGGACCAGCCAAGTCCTTGCATATATAGATGCATTTAGTGACTGTGTAATACTACATTTCTCCAGTGGAGGCAATGCAGTGAAATTGATCACGTAATTCTGGGATCCCTTCCCTGTAGTTGATTATCCTATTTACTAAGGAAAGGAAGTTTCTCATGATGGACAATTTCTTTAAGCTCAAGTTTTCTGTTTAATACGGACAGATAATTGGATTTCATTGCTGTTAGTATAAGAGTGTGATACATTTAAAAAAAAAAACTTCTCAAAAATAAGGAAAAGAAAGTTCATCACCTTTCGGTACTAAACATGTTATTTTTCTTGTGCAGTCAGATTTACATTTTGGCTGTCGGGGAGCTGACACAGCCGGCATCCTGGACGTGGGCGGAATACAAAGGTATAAAGTGACAACCTTTAAATATTCATGAGATGTAGAGTACAGATCATTCCTCATACCACTCTGTATTCAGATCTCCTCAGTTTGAGCAGTAACCTTCTCTATGCCAGGTACTCTGTAAGTTTTTCCATACCTACTGATGCCAATTTGTATTTTTTTTTTTTACAAACATGTTTTGGTATTAGGCAGCGAGACATTGTGTACAGACAACATGGAGCAAATCGTCATCATTACAGGAGCTGAAAACACAGAAAATCACAAAATCTTTTCTCATTGCTATCCCATCTATAATACAGTAATACTGACCCTAACATACCGTACTCTCCCTATATATAAGACTATAACTGCTATAATACTGCTCCTATGTACAAGAATATAACTACTATAATACTGTCCCCTATGTACAAGAATATACCTACTATAATACTGTCCCTATGTACAAGAATATAACTACTATAATACTGCTCCTATATACAATAATATAACTACTATAATACTGCTCCTATATACAAGAATATAACTACTATAATACTGTACCCTATGTACAAGAATATAACTACTATAATACTGCCCCTATGTACAAGAATATAACTACTATAATACTGCTCCTATGTACAAGAATATAACTACTATAATACTTCCCCTATGTACAAGAATATAACTACTATAATACTGCCCCATATGTACAAGAATATAACTACTATAATACTGCTCCTATATACAAGAATATAACTACTATAATACTGCCCCTGTGTACAAGAATATAACTACTATAATACTGCCCCTGTGTACAAGAATATAACTACTATAATACTGCTCCTATGTACAAGAATATAACTACTATAATACTGCCCCTATGTACAAGAATATAACTACTATAATACTGCTCCTATGTACAAGAATGTAACTACTATAATACTGCCCCTATGTACAAGAATATAACTACTATAATACTGCTCCTATGTACAAGAATATAACTACTATAATACTGCTCCTATGTACAAGAATATAACTACTATAATACTGCTCCTATGTACAAGAATATAACTACTATAATACTGCTCCTATGTACAAGAATATAACTACTATAATACTGCTCCTATGTACAAGAATATAACTACTATAATACTGCCCCCTATGTACAAGAATATAACTACTATAATACTGCCCCTGTGTACAAGAATATAACTACTATAATACTGCTCCTATGTACAAGAATATAACTACTATAATACTGCCCCTATGTACAAGAATATAACTACTATAATACTGCCCCATATGTACAAGAATATAACTACTATAATACTGCTCCTATGTACAAGAATATATCTACTATAATACTGCTCCTATATACAAGAATATAACTACTATAATACTGCCCCTGTGTACAAGAATATAACTACTATAATACTGCCCCTATGTACAAGAATATAACTACTATAATACTGCTCCTATGTACAAGAATGTAACTACTATAATACTGCCCCCTATGTACAAGAATATAACTACTATACTACTGCTCCTACGTACAAGAATGTAACTACTATAATACTGCCCCTATGTACAAGAATATAACTAGAATACTGCCCCCTATGTACAAGAATATAACTACTATAATACTGCCCCTATGTACAGGAATATAACGGTTATGATGTAGCCTTCCATGAACTAGAAGCTACATATTATAATCAAAGTTTTTTGCTCTTGGTTTTGCATGATTTCTGGAGCAGATGAATGAGCTTCTAGAAGATTTGTATTCTGCATCAGTAAACTTTCCCTGAATAAATGTCCTTTACAAGGTAATGTGGAATGTCAGGTATGTGTGCAAAATAAGGTCTCATATGTCCCTTGCAAACCTTCCTCCTGCCCACATTCTGGCTTGAGGGCTGCCAAATATGTTGAGGTAGAAGCTGCGGTGTGGTTTGGTAGGATTTTGTGCACTCACATTGCGGCTGGAGGTTATTTTAATATCTGCACTACACGTACATGGGACTGCTGTGCTGGGTCTGCAAGGCGCCTTTAAATATCTTTTATGTATGTTTCTGACTATTAAGGAGAAGACCAAAATAGTCATCAGTGCACAAAATACACTCAGGCTTTATTCCAAACTTATCTCACTCTCACCCAGGGGATATTAGTGGTATCGTTCCCTTCTCCAAAACTGAATGAGATTTGTTTTATTTTCATTTTTTTTTCTCTAATATGAGCTTGTAATTCCTCCAAAATTGCAACAAATATCTGTTCCTAATCATGATTTTAGGAATAGACGAGTGGTTAGAGATCTATTGTACTGATGCAAATCTCCAAATTCCCTGCATTCACATAGTATTAAATGGTAAAATAATTTTTGCCTGTAGCCACCACTAGAGGGAGCTTGGGAGTTTTATGTATTTTGTGTAATATTTGAGCTGAATGTCTTCAGGAAGCTCCTGAGCTCCCTCTAGTGGTGGCTGCAGGGAGCCAGAATTGTTTGCTTCGGCTTTGCATTTTACAGGGAATTTGCATCTTTTTGATCAGAAAAATGGAAATCTGACCATTATAAAAATTTGACACATAATATTGTATTTAAAAATGACCTGATGTTAAAAGGAAGAGATTCCTTTAAATTGACTCTTGAACTATAATAACATCTTCAGAGACGCTCCAAAGTGTGGCACTTGTGTATTTTCCAGTATGATCTCTTGAAAAGCCAAGGTCTCCGTCAGTTGGTCATGTGAGTCATTGAAGTCACTGGAGGATATTAATAGAAGCATAATACGGAAATTAGTAACTCAATCGCATGATAGAATAACCTTCCGTACACCACCCTGTACTCTGACACCATCCTAGCCATAACAGCGGAGCTACAAACATCTCTCCCTTATATCATTACATCCCAGAATATCTCTGCTGTTTCCCCTCCTGCTGAGCTCCTAATATAGAAATCCCTAGAGCGTAACATTCAGGCCGGAGTCACACCACCGTAGAATACGAGCGAGAAAACATCACATAGTGCTCGGCCCAGTGTTAATCTATGGGGCAGCTCACTTCAGCGTTTTTTTTCTCAGACGTATTTGAGGAACATGTAAAATCGCAGCAGACTGCGATTGGCACTGAGACTCGGCTGAGACTCGCCAATGCAAGCCTATGGATGCAAGAAAAAAATAGCACAGCACTTGGACCATGCGAGTGCTGTCCGATTTTTATGCATCGGTGTCCTTTGAAAAGCCGGCAATTCATTTGCCGTATACAGTAAAATCACACTGACAGGTTAGAATAGAATATACTGTATATACACACACATAGATATATAGATGTAAGTTACATTATATATATCTACTATATAATTGTCTAAGGGTCACTTACGTCTTTCTGTCCTTCCTTCTGTCTGTCTGTCACGGATATTCATTGGTCGCGGCCTCTGTCATGGAATCCAAGTTGCTGATTGGTCTCGCCAACTGCCTGTCATGGCTGCCGCGACCAATCAGTGACGGCCACAGTCCGATTAGTCCCTCCCTACTCCCCTGCAGTCAGTGCCCGGCGCCCGCTCCATACTCCCCGCAGTCACCGCTCACACAGGGTTAATGCCAGCGGTAACGGACCGCGTTATGCCGCGGGTAACTCACTCCGTTACTGCCGCTATTAACCCAGGGTGAGCAAGTTTTTACTATTGATGCTGCCTATGCAGCGTCAATAGTAAAAAGATGTATTGTTAAAAATAATAAAAAAATAAAAAATCATTATATACTCACCTTTTGCGACGCTCCAGTGACCGCTCCATGCAAGCGGCAGGTTCCGGTGCTAAGAATGGTATGCGACAAGGACCTGCCATGACGTCACGATCATGTGACCGTGACGTCATCACACCCTGGGACCGGAAGCTGCTGCGTGCACCACGCACAGGCAACAGAACTACAAGGGGCCCTCGGATTGGAAGGTGAGTATATGTTTATTTTTTAACCTGTGACATACGTGGCTGGGCAATATACTACCTAGCTCTGTGCTGTATATTACGTTGCTGTGCAATATACTACGTGGCTGGGCAATATACTACGTGACTGGGCAATATACTACGTAACTGGGCAATACACTACGTGGCTGGGCAATATACTACGTGGCTGGGCAATATACTACGTGGCTGGGCAATATACTACGTAGCTGGGCAATATACTACGTGGCTGGGCAATATACTACGTAGCTGGGCAATATACTACGTGACTGGGCAATATACTACGTAACTGGGCAATATACTACGTGACTGGGCAATATACTACGTAACTGGGCAATACACTACGTGACTGGGCAATATACTACGTGGCTGGGCAATATACTACGTGGCTGGGCAATATACTACATAGCTGGGCAATATACTACGTGGCTGGGCAATATACTACGTAGCTGGGCAATATACTACGTAACTGGGCAATATACTACGTGACTGGGCAATATACTACGTAACTGGGCAATATACTACGTGACTGGGCAATATACTACGCGGCTGGGCAATATACTACGTGGCTGGGCAATATACTACGTGGCTTGGCAATATACTACGTAGCTGGGCAATATACTACGTGGCTGGGCAATATACTACGTAGCTGGGCAATATACTACATGGCTGGGCAATATACTACGCGGCTGGGCAATATACTACGTTGCTGGGCAATATACTACGTGGGCATGCATATTCTAGAATACCCAATGCGTTAGAATGGGGCAACCATCTAGTATATATGTTACATAGATAGAAAAAAAAAAGCCAGTAATTCATCTGCCGTGTACTGTAAAATCACTGCAGGAGCCGACAGGAAAGAATAGATTGATTACATACAGTAAATACATATAGAATAGGTAGATATACAGATGTCAGTGACAAATAGAATTAGTGCAGTGTGTGTGCAGCTTGCTGAACATGCCAAGATTATTTTTCTGATAAAAAAGGTGTGGGCTCCCTCATTTTCTTAACCAGAGAATGGTTAATCGGCTGGGGGCCGATGTTTATAGCCTGGGAAGGGGGTAGTACCCATGGAGCTTTCCAGTATATTTATGTTCATTCACAACTGCATACTTCGCCTTTACTGGTTATTAAAATGGGAGACTCTAAAAAGAAATGACGTAGGGTCCCCTTATAATTAATAACCACCAAAGGCTATGCAGACAGCTGCAGGCTGATAATAATAGCCTAGGAAGGGGCCATGGATACCGGCTCCCCCCAGGCTAAAAACATCAGCTCTCAGCCACCTCAGAAAAGGCGCATCTATAGGATGTGCCAATTCTGACACTTAGGCCAGTGTCACACTTGCAACTGCAATGCGAGAAACTCGCGCCTCAATACCCGACACTGCCGCCGACGGTTTGGACCAGAGTGTTCAGCTGCATAGAAATACATGCAGCCGCACACTCCGGTCCCGAGTCCGGGTGACAGTGCTGGGTATTGAGGCGAGAGACTCGCGCAAGTTTCTCGCATTGCAGTTGCAAGTGTGACACCGGCCTTAGCCTCGCTCTTTCCACTTGCCCTGTAACGGAGGCAAATGGGGTGATAGTTGAGGGGGGTTGATGTCACCTTTGTATTGTCAGGTGAAATCAAGCCACAAGGTTAGTAATGGAGAGGTGTCAATAAGACGCCCCCATTACTAACCCCTTAGTCATATCCTATAAAAATACATACACACAGAAAAAAGTCCTTTAATTGAGAGAATGACACAGACTCCTTTAATAAATATTAATTAAACCATTCTTACGACCTTGCCCATTCCACCGGCGCCATTGTCTTCTGCAAAAGAATTAAAATAACAAACAACAATATTCCTCACCTTTCAGCAGAGATCCATTTGTCCCACGATGGGTCCAGCTCTGCTACATCTAGATGGCAGGCTGCATGGTTGCATGATGCGACCATACACCTGTCATCCAGCAGAGGCACTGAGTAGAGTTGAGCGAATATGTTCAGGTTCCCTCTTATTCCGCAAGCTATAGCGCTATACCGAAATCCTCCTGCGGCAAAGAAATGCAGTAGGGTTTTCTGGCAGCTCCTGATTACGAGTTCCATTTAACACACTGTAATGAAGTTTCAGTATATCTGATGTTCATGTTCCTTCCATGGATACAATCGTTTTATACAGTTGTAAGAGCTTCGTCCATTTCCCCTTTAAAAATAAAATGAAGCGCATGATTTTGATGGCATATACGATCCGCTGACGTGACGCTTCCCGGAATAGAAATGAGGTGATATTCCAAAATATAAAGTGTTTATTGCAGCCTCAGTCTCGCAGGGAGAAGATGGAGTCTCTTCGTGATGTTAGACGTCTCTCACACCGCGCACAAGAACGCTGCTTTCTGTCAAGTTGCCTGGGAATAGATGAATGGAAATAAAAACACAAGAGATTCTGCATTTCCAGGAACTTTCAGCAAACTCCACAGAACATTAATTAACCTCCCGCCAACAGCCCGAGCGCTCGAGTACGAAAACAGGGAATAATAATAACATGATAATAAATGGATGTCCTGTGTACTGTGGACAAACCTTTCATAAAGGGATTATCCAGAATTACAAAACATGGCCATTTGGATTATTTAATTTTGTTAAGGAAAGCGCCATCCTTCCCCATGGGCCGAGTCCGGTATTGCGGTTCTGGGTGAAGACTTGTGCTGCTTCTGGTTATATCCCATAGGGAGGCTCCGCGACTGTTCCTTTACTTTTACTGCAGATTATTATTTTTTTCCCATCTCTTACTAAACCTAAATGTAAACTTTTATATAAACACTTGAGATGAAGCGTCTTGGCTGTCAATCACGGTACATGTTCATCTCTAAGGAAATCCAGATTCTTTACCTGAGTCCCCATGTCAACACTTCCTGCCCATGTACTCAGCATTATCATAGGGTTTCAAAATACAGTGGGGAAAATATTCTGCAAACAAAATCCTGTTTTATGTGAAACAAAGATAAACATAAAGTATGGATGGTTGATATCATTGTCTACGGAATGACCCAAGCTATAAAACTGTACCATGACCCATGCAATGGTATGGTAAAGAAAAAACACAGAAAAATGTAGTTTTTTCATTATACTAACCCACAAAAAATGGAATAAAAAGTGATCAAAGTGATCAAAACATTTTATAGAAAAAAAAATGGGATAACTTAAAACCTCATCTCGTCCCGCAAGACATGCGGCATGTCAACTTCTAATTGTTCTGTGTGTGACACATTTACCGCAATCGACGCATCCTGCTCTAAAGTTTCAAATCCCATGCATGTGTGCTATTGTCTCAACGGGCAAGAACGGTAATTCTGGGCCTACCTCATGGGCGCACGGCGCAGGTTAAGGGAGCAACAGTGATTGACAGGGTTCCTACCCCAATTTGTGAATTGAGCTGACAGCAAAATTTCGACACAATGCACAATGAGATGTCAGGAAAGCGAAATCCCAGTAGGCAAGAATGAAGGATCGGGATGGTGGCTAAAGGATCAGGAGTGTGACTGAAGGATCGGGAGGGTGACTGAAGGATCGGGAGGGTGACTGAAGGATCGGGAGCGTCACTGCAGGATCGGGAGGGTGACTGAAGGATCGGGAGGGTGACTGAACTATAGGAAGCGTGACTGAAGGATCGGGAGGGTGACTGAAGGATCGGGAAGGTGACTGAAGGATCGGGAGCATCACTGAAGGATCGGGAGGGTGACTGAAGGATCGGGAAGGTGACTGAAGGATCGGGAGCATCACTGATGGATCGGGAGGGTGACTGAAGGATCGGGAAGGTGACTGAAGGATCGGGAGCATCACTGAAGGATCGGGAGGATGACTGAAGGATCGGGAAGGTGACTGAACTATAGGAAGCGTGACTGAAGGATCGGGAGCGTGAGTGAAGGATCGGGAGAGGGACTGAAGGATCGGGAGGATGACTGAAGGATCGGGAAGGTGACTGAACTATAGGAAGCGTGACTGAAGGATCGGGAGCGTGAGTGAAGGATCGGGAGCATGACTGAAGGATCGGGAGGGTGACTGAACTATAGGAAGCGTGACTGAAGGATCGGGAGGGTGACTGAACTATAGGAAGCGTGACTGAAGGATCGGTAGCGTGACTGAAGGATCGGGAGAGGGACTGAAGGATCGGGAGGGTGACTGAAGGATCGGGAGCATGACTGAAGGATTGGGCACGTGACTGAAGGATCGGGAGGGTGACTGAAGGATCGGGAGGGTGACTGAAGGATCGGGAGGGTGACTGAAGGATCGGGAGGGTGACTGAAGGATCGGGAGGGTGACTGAAGGATCGGGAGGGTGACTGAAGGATCGGGAGGGTGACTGAAGGATCGGGAGCGTGACTGAAGGATTGGGAGGGTGACTGAAGGATCGGGAGGGTGACTGAAGGATCGGGAGGGCGACTGAAGGATCGGGAGCGTGACTGAAGGATCGGGAGGGTTACTGATGGATCGGGAGTGTCACTGAAGGATCAGAGTGTGACTGAAGGATCAGGAGTGTCACTGAAGGATCGAGAGGGTGACTGAAGGATCAGGAGTGTCATTGAAGGATCAGGAGGGTGACTGAAGGATCAGGAGCAATCGACGCATCCTGCTCTAAACTTTCAAATCCCATGCATGTGTGCTATTGTCTCAACGGGCAAGAATGGTAATTCTGGGCCTACCTCATGGGCGCACATCGCAGGTTAAGGGAGCAACAGTGATTGACAGGGTTCCTACCCCAATTTGTGAATTGAGCTGACAGCAAAATTTTGACACAATGCACAATGAGATGTCAGGAACGCGAAATCCCAGTAGGCATGAATGAAGGATCAGGATGGTGGCTAAAGGATCAGGAGCGTGACTGAAGGATCAGGAGGGTGACTGAAGGATCGGGAGGGTGACTGAAGGATCTGGAGCGTCACTGCAGGATCGGGAGGGTGACTGAAGGATCGGGAGGGTGACTGAACTATAGGAAGCGTGACTGAAGGATCGGGAGGGTTACTGATGGATCGGGAGTGTCACTGAAGGATCAGAGTGTGACTGAAGGATCAGGAGGGTGACTGAAGGATCAGGAGTGTCACTGAAGGATCAGGAGGGTGACTGAAGGATCGGGAGCGTGACTGAAGGATCAGAGTGTGACTGAAGGATCAGGAGGGTGACTGAAGGATCAGGAGGGTGACTGAAGGATCAGGAGTGTCACTGAAGGATCAGGAGGGTGACTGAAGGATCGGGAGCGTGACTGAAGGATCAGGAGGGTGACTGAAGGATCGGGAGCGTGACTGAAGGATCGGGAGAGTGACTGCTCTAAGATCCAGCACCTCCCACTTGACTGAAAGAAGGCAATTAGCATATGAGGCGCAAACACAAAAAAAGTGCATATATACCAGGGTGGTTTAAAGTTACACTGTCATGTAGGGAGTCCATTCCTTATCTAAAAGTATCAGAATGTAAATAATAATTAGGGTATGTGCACACGATGCAGATTTAGTGCAGAATTGGTGCAGAACTGCACTGTGATCACAGTACAATGTAAATCAATGTGAAAAGAAAAAAGCTGTGCACATGGTGCAGAAAAATCTGCGCAGAAACTGCAGATTTCAAAGAAGTGCACGTCGCTTCTTTTGTGCAGTTCTGCAGCGTTTCTGCGCAGATTTTTCTGCACCATGTGCACAGCTTTTTTCTTTTCACATTGATTTACATTGTACTGCACAGAAACTGCACAGAAACTACACAGAAACTGCATAGAAACTGCGCAGAAACTGCGCAGAAACTGCGCAGAAACTGCATAGAAACTGCACAGAAACTGCATCAAATCTGCAGATGCAGATTTAGTGCAGAAAATTCTGCACCACATTTCCTACGTGTGCACATAGCCTTAGACTTAATGATGATTTCAGAAATGATATCCGAGATGCAGGACGGTCACTATTGCATGTGCAGAGCTCTGCTGGACGGTGGGTTATTGACCTGTATGTAACCTGCCACCGTCTGATCCTAAAGTATTTTGCTGATTTTTGGATAACTGAGATAATTATTTATACGACGGCTGCAGGTGTAAAACCAAAGACAAAGCGATCGCTGGATACAAGGCACGAGCAGGGCCCGGCCATAGGAAAACATTGCTAGCAGCTGCGCTGTTATTCCTTCTTATTATCATTTCTTACTGAACAGCTGGGTCACTTTTCTCGTGATCTCTAGGTATTTGTACAGGACTAGAATGGAAGTAGCCAAGGATTCCAGACTATTCTTAAAGGGATAGATTCACATTATAATAAAGGATGTAGGAAACTTTGCAAATATCATCATATCATTAAGCAACTATGAAACTAGTAATGATAATAAAATTCTCCAACCGCTTTGTGAATATAGTTCTTAGGCCCCTATCACAAATCAGTTTTTTGCCGTCAGTCACAATCCGTTGGCTCGATGGATCGACGGATCCATAGCAGATTGTGAAAAACTGATGTGACGGATCCGTTTTTTGGGTGGATCCGACTAGCAGATCTGGCTAATTGGATTGGAGCATGCTCCGTTAAAAAAATGGAATCCATCACCAGATTCTGTTATTTGACGGATTCGGCGCCATCCATTCTAGCAAACGACGGACAGCAGCAGATCCGTCACTGTCAGTTTTTATGACGTACACAAAAAACGTCATTTTGTCCGTTGTCTCCGGCCAAACAATTTTCAACGGATCCGGCAAACGACGGATGAAACGTGAGGCCATCTGTCGCAACCCGTCGCTAATACAAGTCTATGAGAAAAAAACGGATCTGGCGGCATCAGTCGCCGGATCTGTTTTTTTTTCAAAATTTGACAGATTGCAACTGATGGCAAAAAACTGATGTGTGAAAGAAAGGGGCTATGCTGATCCAATGTGTCTCAATGGTAATAGAAAAGAGACCTTAGTAAAAGGGGGAAAATAGAACTCTTTAATAAAATATGGTCTCCTTGGCTTGATTTGGATTGAGGAGTATAGGCGTCGTGTTTCCTAAGACCTGGAAGAGGATAAATTACAAGAGGCAGATAATGCCTCGGTGGGGGGGAGATTGAGACTGAGCTGTCTTATGGGGGAGGGGGGTAGTTGGGGTAATGTTGGGGTTTATTAAAGTAAGAAAATGTGTATCTGATATAATGCAATGTAAATGGCATTCTGTTGTTCTCCTTTTTTTTTATATTGTTAATAAAAATCTATTTAAATTAAAAAAAAAGAAAAGAGACCTTGTATATCTCTAATTACAATAGTCGTCTTCACTATGTGACCCCTAATATTTCCTAATCAGTGTAAGTTAGTAATAAGCAGGGGGACAGATGAAAGCGATCCTGACCATGGATACATAGTTTGCATAGTTTTGCATAGGAGCAGAAAAAAATGACTATTAATCAAGGCTATTTGTTAAATGACTTCACTTTTAATTTTAGATATAATGTAATAATGAGAACATATAATAAATTGCTTGAAATAATGCCTGCACCCTTCATTACAATGGAAATATTTTGTTGTGGCATGGTCCCCATAAGAAAAGTCTATAATCCTTGGCTAATTCCGTTCTAGTACTGAACAAATGAATAGTGATGGAAATGGTTGCAAAATTAGACATATCTTTTAAGGCATCTGCAACCTGTTCTACAGAAGACATTTGCTTCCACTAAATTGTCCCAATGTGTTGGGTCCTCTCCATCCAGAAGTAGAAGAGGCCTCCTCCCCTGACCGACTTGTATTGTGAGCAGATAAGGATCCCGACATCTCTGAACATCTGGAAATGAGTAAAGGAATGTCTCTGTGTTTAATGAACACGCAACCCTGGATCCCAAACCCTTTGATGTGTGTCCTCCACTCCATCCTGCAGTTTTATCATTAACCTTCTGTAAAACTCTGCAGGCAATCAGCAACATGGCAAAATTGCAAGTCATTCACCCAAAAGCAAGTCCCAGGAAAGTGAGAACTGTCTGTCTGTCTATCTATCTATCTATCTATCTATCTATCTATCTATCTATCTATCTATCTATCTATCTATCTATCTATTATATTTATCTGTCAGCCTATCTATCTATTATCTATGTATCTATCTATCTATCTATCTATCTATCTATCTATCTATCTATTATCTATGTATCTATCTATTATCTATGTATCTATCTATCTATCTATCTATCTATCTATCTATCTATCTATCTATTATCTATCTATGTATGCATCTATTATCTATTTATCTATCTACTATCTATCTCTATCTATTATCTATCTATCTACTATCTATTATCTATCTAACTCTATACATATGCATCTTTTATGGTTTTATCCTAGTTTGTGTTGAGTGAACACTAGGGATTGCAGTACGGCGATGACCTGTGAACTCCATAAATCCCTGACATGAGTCTCCCAGCTCGAGATTTACCATTAAAGTCTATGCCTCGCACATAGCTTACAAATCAGTAGCATTGGGGCCATAACACTGTTGCTTTGTAGTAAAGGCAACATCTGCACTGAGTCTGTATGTTCGCCTTATGTTTTCCCTTCTCATTTACCTCTTTACTCAGAAACTCAGAAAAACAATTTCAAAGTCCAGGGTCCCCCATCATCCATGACTAGTGTATATGGACACATGCTTGTTAGCTCCCAAATGTGGAGAAGCAGCCTGTAGTATCCTCTAAAATAGCATAATCGAAGCCTTAAAACCACTGACCACAAGAGAAATTCCTGTGCCATAGCTAGCTAGTAAGTGGGGGAGAGTAGCATTCAAGCTAGTCGCTGGTCAGACACTGCCGTGCTGCTGAAAGTTCACCAGAAATGACAGTTCCACTTTATCAGTGAGGGCTACTCACTCTCACTTGCTAGGTATCTATAGCACTGGTGTTCTTTCCTACAGATTCTCCATCTCTGCCTTTCTGCACTGCCTACGTGGACACAATGACACTCGCTGCCTGTGTGTGAGGGAGTGTGATGTGGTAATTGGGAAGAGTAGGTGGCAAGATTTATGATGACAGCTACTTACAGGATATTGCTGTCTAAAATTTTGAGAGTGTGTACTGTACTGCATTGTGGGAGACACAGGGACTATTGCATTATGAATGTGGTGCTGTGGAGGAAAATGCTAGCAGACAGCCACAATTGTCAACTACCAGAGAGTCTCCGGAATACCACCCTCCACTGGTCTACTATGACCTATACGATAGCCCTTTCCCTTTTCGGCGCCCTAGCCTGTGATCTGAGCCCTGTGTAGCAGGAATAGCCACCATTAAATCAATTAGCCCATCTCCAGTAGCAGGACCCCTGTGTCAAGTGCGCTACTCTGCTGTGCTGGCCTACAATGCTATATCCTTAGAGAAAGCTAATGGGGCGATCATACCCATTGGCAGTCCCGAACAGAGTGACATATATATATATATATATATATATAGTGGATATCCATATTTTTCTCCCATAATCCTATATATTTGAGGTGCCCCCTATTTATTAGTCTCCACCATGTATTAACGGCCTGCGTGACATGTGACTATTTTGTCAGTAGGGCTGTGTGATTGGCACTTGGTAATTGGACAGGTTGCTTCCCTTTGTTCCTCCAGGTACCAATTTTAGGGACTCAGGATGTTTCATTGCCCCTTTTTCTCATTATATATGCCTATACCATTGCTCGAGTGAGGTCTATATGTATCAGTTCATTGTTGGCCAAGGGGCACTCTCGGTCATTGGATGCCTTGGTCACCTTTATTAGAGCCACATGCATTTGATGTTTCATATTTGATACTCCCATTCTGCTTACGCTCCCAGCCATTTTATTGTATTTCCACATGTTTACGTTTTGCCCTGTTTACACATCATTCAAGGGTGTTGGATGGTTATTATACAACACGCATGTTTTTAGATGTTCTTAATGGTTTGTTTTTGTATGTCCCTATTAGTCTTCAAATGAGAATCACCTATGATTAATTGTGGGTGCCCATGTGACATGAATTGGCCAATGAACGATGACTTCAGTATTTTAAAAAGCCACATGGTCGGCCCTTTCCCTTTGTCACAATAGTGAAGACAAAGGAGCTGTCTGAGGACATCAGAACCGCTATTATTAGCAAACAGAAGACTTCCAACCAGTATAAGGCCTTCTCCAAACACCTTGGTATCCCAGTTTCAAAAGTGAGCAATGTTATTAAGAAGTTTGCCAAGCATAGAACCAAGAACCTCCCTGGACGTTGGGGAAAGAGGAAAATTGACAAGAGATCTTCGAAGGTTGGTGCGAATGGTGGAAAAAAACACCACGTTAAACATCCAAAGTCTTTAAGGCCAACCTGGAACAGTCTGCAGTCATGGATTCAACAAGTACCATACGCCACACACTAAACCAAGCAGAGCTTTATGGAAGAAGGCCAAGGAAGAAACCATTGCTGAAGAAAAGACACAAAAAGGAATTACTAATCTTTGCCGAAGAGTACTTTGACACACTGCAATCCTTATGGGAAAATGTTCTGTGGACAGATGAAATAAAAATAGAGCTTTTTGGCAATGCAAACCAACAGTTTGTTTACAGACAGCGCAATGAAGCTTATAAGGAACACCCTACCAAGAGTTAAGTATGGTGGAGGATCCATAATGCGGTTGGGTTGCTTTGCTGCATCTGGTAACAGAGACCTTGACTGTATCACAGGAATCATGAAATTTGAGAATTATCAAGAGATTTTAGAGCTACCGTATATACTCGTGTATAAGCCGACCCGAGTATAAGCCGACCCCTCTAATTTTGCCACAAAAAACTGGGAAAACTTAATGACTTGAGTATAAGCCTAGGGTGGAAAATGCAGCAGCTACTGGTAAATTTCAAAAATAAAAATAGATACCAATAAAAGTAAAATTAATTGAGACATCAGTAGTTTAAGTGTTTTTGAATATCCATATTGAATCAGGAGCCCCATATAATGCTCCATACAGTTGATCATGGCCCCATAAGATGCTCCATACAAAATACACCCCATATAATGCTCCATACAGTGTTTGATGGGCTCCATAAGATGCTCCATATTAAAATAAGCCCCATATAATGCTGCACAAATGTTGATTATGACCTCATAAGATGCTCCATACAGACATTTGCCCCATATAATTCTGCACAAATGTTGATTATGGCCCCATAAGATGCTTCATAGACACATTTTCCCTGTATAATGCTCCACAAATGCGGATTATGGCCCCATAAGATGCTCCATACAGATATTTTCCCCATATAATGCTGCACATGGCCTCATAAGATGCCCCATACAGATATTTGCCCCCATATCATGCTGCACATGGCCCCATAAGATGCTCCATACAGATATTTGCCCCATATGCTGTTGCTGCGATTAAAAAAATAAAAAATCACATACTCACCTCTCAGGCCCCCGGCACTTGCTATACTCACCTTTCCCGTTCCATCGACGGCCGCCGCTGTGTCTTCCCCGTCCTCTGCACTGACTGTTCAGGCAGAGGGTGGCACGCACTAATTCCGCCATCGCACCCTCTGACCTGAGCGTCAGTGCAGAGGACGCAGAAGACACAGCGGCACCAACGGTGGAACGGGGAGCAGGTGAATATCGCACACTGCGTTATACTCACCTGCTCCTGGCGCGGTCCCTGCACGTCTGTTCCCTGGTGCCGGCAGCTTCTTCCTGTAGTGAACAGTCACATGGTACCACTCATTACAGCAATTAATATGAGGCTCCACCCCTATGGGAGTGGAGTCCATATTCATTACTGTAATGAGCGGGACCATGTGACCGCTCACTACAGGAAGAAGCTGCCGGCACCCGGAGAACCAGGGACATCCAGGGACCTCGCAGGAGCAGGTGAGTATTATTAGACAGCTGCCGCTCCCCCTCCCCTGCCGACCCCTGGGTATGACTCGAGTATAGGCCGAGATGGGCAATTTCAGCCTAAAAAAATGGGCTGAAATTCTCGGCTTATACTCGAGTATATACGGTAAATGTCCTACCCAGTGTAAGAAAATTTGGCTTGAGTCTGAAATCATTTGTCCTCCAGCAAGACAATGAGCCAAAGCACCCATCTAAAAGTACAGAGGAATGGTTGAAAAAGAAAAAAAATGGACCGTTTTAACATGGCCGTCAATGAATCCTGACCTCAATCCCATTGGAAACCTTTGGGGTGAGCTGAAATCTGCCATTGGGAAAAAGAACCCTGCAAAAACAAACTGCAAAGG
Organism: Ranitomeya imitator; assembly: GCF_032444005.1. Lineage (NCBI taxonomy): Eukaryota > Metazoa > Chordata > Amphibia > Anura > Dendrobatidae > Ranitomeya > Ranitomeya imitator. The sequence goes on along the minus strand of NC_091289.1, from coordinate 10,616,149 downwards.
AAAAGTGGGAGAAGATACCAGCGAGAAGTGCAAGAAGCTTATAGATGGCTTCAAGAAACGTCTGGAGAACATCATCATATCCACAGGGTGTGTACCCAAGTATTAATTAGGGGGGGGGGGCTTTATTGCTGCTGTTTAGTATACTATAAACACATGCAGCCCCATGTCAGCGCTGGAAGCCATCTTTAGTGCATTTTATTAAAAGGGCAGCTATTTGTAAATTAAACAGCAAGTTAAACCATGCACACAGGTACTATGGACCGGAAGGGCTGGTTTCACCTCTTAAAGCAGGAGACATTTTGCTTTGCTGTTGTAGTTTTCATTTCAGTTCCATCCTGGTTAAAGGCCAAATGTCCCTCCATAGTGTATATTCTAAAGGCAATGGCCCCTCTCCGGAGCTGTAAATCTCCTCTTGTTCTTCTTCCACTTCTGCTCAGATTGGGGGCCTCTGGCAAACACTGATCCATTCATTGCGAATGACTGGAAACCGCCAGCGAAAAAAAAATACACACAGTATGGAAATAGCAGCCCTGGTCCCGAGCGCAGCGCAGCGGGATCGGGCTGAAGGCTATTCACAGAGCAAAGACATCTACTGTCCCCGAGTCACAATGGGCCACTCAGCGAGGTACCACGGCGTGTGATTAATGACTCGGATTTTTCTTGTAAGATGTAATGTTTGGACTTTAATGTGTTAAATGGCTTGGATACCCGTGAACATTCATGAATTGTTTGTAAGGAGTCGGCCTCGGCTCGCTGGGTGAATAGCGGGGCTGACTATTATTAATTAGACTATGGGATGACTGCGGGGCCGGGAAGAAAGATCAAGGGCCCCGATTCTGGGGGAATCTCCGTATGGACCCCCTTTACTATGTAGGGAAGGGGCTCTGCTCTATTGACCCATGTAAACATGTCCTCCGTGCTTTATACAGATGCTCATGGTGCTCAATAGCTGCCTGGTAATGCTCAATTCATCTGCACCAGGAGGAAATGAAGAGGTAATCACTGGTTTTATTGACTGTCGCAACAAAAATATTGGAAAAAACGCTCAGAAATAATCTCAGAGGTCTGGCTCCGAGGTGCTGATGCTGTGAGCACGGAGTAATTAGCGTCTACTGTCTGCCATTATTATCCGTTTTGGGAGAAATGATCTGTGGTTACTTTGTGCACAACACACCACGAGCCCCGACCATCCACATGTACCGAGCACCGGACAGAGACTTATCACTGATGTCTAACGAAGATTTTCTTTGTTTCCCATAGCAACCAATCAGATCACAGCTTCTATTTCTTACACTGCTCTGGAAAAATTAAAGCTGAGCTCTGATTGGTTGTTCCAAGCAACAAAGACAGTTCACCTGAAAGACAGTTGTGGTAAATAAGGCCCAGTGTCGTTTTGTGTAGTAATTCTGCTGTCTATTGTGAGTCGGAGTCGGGATACTGTCTGGTGTAATCAGGGCAGGCATTAGAGCATTAACTGTTGTGAATTCTGTTGTCAAGCTCCCTCCTGTGGTCATGAATGGTACTTCGGCTGGTTCTGTCCATGGGCTTCCTCTGGTGGTTGTGAGTGGGGCTGCGGCTTCTGAGTTTCCTTCCACAGGTGACGAGGTTAATTCGTTAGCTGGCTGCTCTATTTAACTCCACTTAGATCTTTGCTCCATGCCACCTGTCAATGTTCCAGTATTGGTCTAGTTCACTCCTGGATCGTTCTTGTGACCTGTCTTCCCAGCAGAAGCTAAGTTCCTGCTTGTTTTTCTCTGTTTGCTATTTTTCTGTCCAGCTTGCTATTTTGATTTTTGTCTTGCTTGCTGGAAGCTCTGGGACGCAGAGGGCGCGCCTCCGCACCGTGAGTCGGTGCGGAGGGTCTTTTGCGCCCTCTGCGTGGTCTTTTTGTAGTTTTTTGTGCTGACCGCAAAGTTACCTTTCCTATCCTCAGTCTGTTCAGTAAGTCGGGCCTCACTTTGCTAAATCTATTTCATCTCTGTGTTTGTAATTTCATCTTTACTCACAGTCATTATATGTGGGGGGCTGCCTTTTCCTTTGGGGAATTTCTCTGAGGCAAGGTAGGCTTTATTTTTCTATCTTCAGGGCTAGCTAGTTCCTTAGGCTGTTACGAGTTGCATAGGGAGCGTTAGGAGCAATCCACGGCTATTTCTAGTGTGTGTGATAGGATTAGGGATTGCGGTCAGCAGAGTTCCCACGTCTCAGAGCTCGTCCTAAATTATTAGTATCTATCAGGTCATTCCGTGTGCTCTTAACCACCAGGTCCATTATTGTCCTAACCACCAGGTCATAACAATTTACCTAGGGTCCCAACTCCCCCAGGGGCCCCCCGGCCAGTGGCATGCTGCTATGCCGTGAGTCTCGAGGTCCCGGTGCCAGCTCCGGTTCGGAACCCCCCACAGATGCTGATGCAGTTGAAAGCACTGATGGAGGACAGAGCGTTAGGTGACACTCCTCCCATCATTCGCCCTGTGCGTCTGACGGTGTACCGGGCAGCTGAGCTGCTGTGACGTGCTGCAGGGAGGGAATGGGGTCGAGGTGAGGATTGTATTTTTTTTTAAGTCAGGGGGGAAGTGTTGGCCATACTTCAGAACCATGAGTGCTGCATTATACCATATGGGGGGGCTGCATTATACCATGTGGTTGCCATCATACTGGAGGACTATAGGGACTGCATTGTACCATATGGGGGGCTGCATTATACCACATTGTGGCCATAATACTGGAGGACTATGAGGGCTGCATTATATCATATGGGGGGCTGCATTATACCATGTGGTTGCCATCATACTAGAGGACTATAGGGACTGCATTATACCATATGGGGGGCTGCATTATACCACGTTGTGGCCATAATACTGGAGGACTATGAGGGCTGCATTATATCATATGGGGGGCTGCATTATACCATGTGGTTGCCATCATACTGGAGGACTATTGGGACTGCATTATACCATATGGGGGCTGCATTATACCATGTTGTGGCCATAATACTGGAGGACTATGAGGGCTGCATTATATCATATGGGGGGCTGCATTATACCATGTGGTTGCCATCATCCTGGAGGACTATGGGTGCTGCGTTATATGGGGGGCTGCATTATACCATATGGGGTGCTGCATTATATCATGTTGTGACCATAATACTTGAGGACTAGGGGGGCTGCATTATACCATATGGTGGCCATCATACTGGAGGACTTTAGGGGCTGCATTATACCATATTGTGGCCATAATACTGGAGGATTATGGGGCTGCATTATACCATATGGGGTTGCATTATGCTATATAGGGGGCTGCATTATACTCTATCAAGAACTATGTGCTGTGCATTATACTATCTGTACTATATGGTGGCTGCATTATACTCTATCAAAGACTATGGATGTGCATTATACAACAAAGAGGAATATGGGGCAGATATGCTGCTGATAACATGATACTGCTACTAGTGACCGTTCTGTGCCCATCATTCTTCCTCAGCCAGTTTAAAGAGATTGGGAAATAAGCTCTGAACAACTTCAATATTGACGATCACAATCGTTTAATGGCCTAAAGTCAGCACATGTAAATACAACCAAAATGTTTGTGTCATGGTGCAATATGTTAGTATTTGGGGCCCCACTTTGTATAAAACTGCATATATCTAATTATGTCATGTGTGATACTGTCTGCTGTAATCGTGTATCTAATCCTATCCTGTGTGATACTGTCTGCTGAGCCGTGTATCTAAGCCTGTCATGTGTGGTAGCGACTGTTGAGCCGTGTATCTAAGCCTGTTCTCATTCTCTGTTCCAGCCTCTTGATGTGCACCCCCGGTGCACCCCCGGTGCAGTGATATCGGCGCGGATCATGTATCTCTGGATGCAGTCACGGTCCGGTTTGCCGTGTTGGGGTGCAGTACACAGTGAATGATAACAGCGCTTTTATGGCCGCCATATTGTTTGTCAACCAACTCAACAAGAAATACACATGTAAGACTAATGTGTCAGACGATGACGACACAAGGCCTACAACTCCCATTCATCACAGCCATATAGGGGGTGTCTGACAGGACCCTCCTGTGTGGATGGTATGGTGGGCTACCTTCCCTCAGTAAATGGCCCATTCTGCGCTGCAGTAAAGGGCAGGTACGCCGCTTGTCAATGCACTGGAGTGAAGCGAGGCGTCTGTGCGCACGTGGGGACCGTCTGCGCTGAAGCAGCTCTGTATTCAGTAAAGGGCTGCCTTTGAGTTTAGGGATAATATGCGGCTTGTATGGTTTCTCCTATCAATAATGACTCTGGGGCTTTTCCCCCGTGGAATTAGAGAGCGAGAGGCTCGGTGGTAGTGGAGCACTAGAGGGGCCTAGTGCCGAGGTTCCCAGACAATGGGCATCATTAACAGCTCGCCTTACTGCGGCACTATGAGCAGCAACCGCTGAATAATACACAACACAACCTATAGATTTTTTTCCCCCTTTTTTTTCAAGGAGAATATATGCTCCCAAAACAACAGTATATATCAACCTATAAAAATATAGTCCAAATCCTCAAAATACCCAAAGAAATAGAGTTCTGAGGACTATATACCAAAATGGAAGCAGAGCACCAGAATTTGCAAATGTAACAAATTTTATTAAATATCATAATAATAATCACATCACATTTGCAAATTCTGGTGCTCTGCTTCCATTTTGGAATACAGTCCTCAGAACTCTATTTCTTTGGGTATTTTGAGGATTTGGACTATATTTTTATAGGTTGATATAACCGCTGAATAATGTCCAGATGTAGAAGAGCCAAATGAGTCTAGATAGCGTCGCTCTAAACGTTGCTCATATAATAGTGCCTGGTATAGATCCGATATAGCTACAGAGCCATAATAAAAGCACCATATAATAGTGCCTATGTAATAATCTCCATATACAGACCCAATTCCAAGTTGTAGCACTGTGTAAAATATCAATTTCTAAATCAGTTAATTTATTCAAAGGAAATGGAAAAATGTCCAAGGCTCACTATCTGATCTGTGTCCTATGTTCTGCTGGGAATAAAGTATAACAGGTTGAGATTTCCATATCATTGCGTTCTGGTTTTCCTACAGTTTGAACAGCTCCACAACAATTCGGAATTGGGGTTGTAATAGTGGTTATAGCGCAGTGAAAAACAAACACCATGAGGGTATGTGTCCACGTTCAGGATTTTACACAGGTAAAATCTGCACCAAATCTGCACCTGAGGTCACTGGCAGGTCACCTGCGTTGTTCATGCGTTGTTTCAGCAATGTAAGGACATGCTGCGTTCTGAAAAGACGCGCCGCATGTCCGTTTCCGCGGGTCTGCCGCAGGCGTCTTTTAATACATAGTGGAAAATCCCCTCCACTATGCTGTAACATCTGGATGCTGCGTGTTTGACGCTGCAGCTCTACGCAGCGTCAAACACGCAGCATTTCCTAAACGTGGCAGCACGTAGGGGTGTGCTGCCTTATATACAGGATCTGCCTATGGGGGGTGTGCTGCCTTATATACAGGATCTGCCTATGGGGGGTGCTGCCTTACATATAGGATCTGCCTATGGGGGGGGTGCTGCCTTATATACAGGATCTGCCTATGGGGGGTGTGCTGCCTTATATACAGGATCTGCCTATGGGGGGTGCTGCCTTATATATAGGATCTGCCTATGGGGGGTGCTGCCTTATATGCAGGATCTGCCTATGTGGGCAGTGCTGCCTTATATATAGGATCTGCCTATGGGGGCGTGCTGCCTTATATACAGGATCTGCCTATGGGGGGTGTGCTGCCTTATATACAGGATCTGCCTTTGGGGGTGCTTCCTTATATACAGGATCTGCCTATGGGGGGTGCTGCCTTATATACAGGATCTGTCTATAGGGGGGGTGCTGCCTTATATACAGGATCTGCCTATGGGGGGGGCTGCCTTATATATAGGATCTGCCTATGGGGTGTGTGCTGCCTTATATACAGGATCTGCCTATGGGGGGTGCTGCCTTACATACAGGATCTGCCTATGGAGCGGTGTGCTGCCTTATATACAGGATCTGCCTATGGAGGGGGTGCTGCCTTATATATAGGATCTGCCTCTGGGGGGTGTGCTGCCTTAAATACAGGATCTGTCTATGGGGGGTGTGCTGCCTTTTATACAGGATCTGCCATTGGGGGTGCTGCCTTACATACAGGATCTGCTTATGAAGGGGTGCTGCCTTATATATAGGATCTGCCTATGGGGGGTGTGCTGCCTTTTATACAGGATCTGCCATTGGGGGTGCTGCCTCCTTATATACAGGATCTACCTATGGGGGTGTGCTGCCTTTTATACAGGATCTGCCATTGGGGGTGCTGCCTTACATACAGGATCTGCTTATGAAGGGGTGCTGCCTTATATATAGGATATGCCTATGGGGGGTGTGCTGTGCTGCCTTATATACAGGATCTGCCTATGGGGGGTGTGCTGCCTTATATACAGGATATGCCTATGGGGGTGCTGCCTTATATACAGGATCTGCCTATGGGGGGTGTGCTGCCTTATATACAGGATCTGCCTATGGGGGGTGCTGCCTTATATATAGGATCTGCCTATGGGGGGTGTGCTGCCTTATATACAGGATCTGCCTATGGGGGTGCTACCTTATATATAGGACCTACCTATGGGGGGTGCTGCCTTATATATAGGAACTGCCTATGGGGGTGCTGCCTTATATACAGGATCTGCCTATGGGGGGTGCTGCCTTATATATAGGATCTGCCTATGGGGGGGTGTGCTGCCTTATATACAGGATCTGCCTATGGGGGGTGTGCTACCTTATATACAGGATCTGCCTTTGGGGGGTGCTGCCTTACATACAGAATCTGCCTATGGGGGGTGTGCTGCCTTGTATATAGGATCTGCCTATGGGGGTGCTGCCTTACATACAGGATCTGCCTATGGGGGGTGCTGCCTTATATACAGGATCTGCCTATGGGGGGTGCTGCTTTATATACAGGATCTGCCTATGGGGGGTGCTGCCTTATATACAGGATCTGCCTATGGGGGTGCTGCCTTATATATAGGATCTGCCTATGGGGGATGTGCTGCCTTATATACAGGATCTGCCTATGGGGGTGTGTGCTGCCTTATATACAGGATCTGCCTTTGGGGGGTGCTGCCTTACATACAGAATCTGCCTATGGGGGGTGTGCTGCCTTGTATATAGGATCTGCCTATGGGGGTGCTGCCTTATATATAGGATCTGCCTATGGGGGGTGTGCTGCCTTATATATAGGATCTGCCAATGGGGGGGTGCTGCCTTATATACAGGATCTGCCTATGGGGGGTGTGCTACCTTATATACAGGATCTGCCTTTGGGAGGTGCTGCCTTACATACAGGATCTGCCTATGGGGGGTGCTGCCTTATATACAGGATCTGCCTATGGGGGGTGCTGCTTTATATACAGGATCTGCCTATGGGGGGTGCTGCCTTATATACAGGATCTGCCTATGGGGGTGCTGCCTTATATATAGGATCTGCCTATCGGGGATGTGCTGCCTTATATACAGTATCTGCCTATGGGGGTGCTGCCTTACATACAGGATCTGCCTATGGGGCGGTGTGCTGCCTTATATACAGGATCTGCCTATGGAGGGGGTGCTGCCTTATATATAGGATCTGCCTATGGGGGGTGTGCTGCCTTATATACAGGATTTGCCTATGGGGGGTGTCACGGATCCCTACTCCGTGGTGTCACTTATTCGTCACGTGCCTGCTCTTACACATGACTTGGGGTTGTGCCTGCAAGGGTTAATCTATCTCCCCACTCTCAGTCCAGCATTCAACCTCTATCCTATGCTGTAATGGGAGCATAAATCCCACACCGACCCAGGCCACACACCTGCTCATACGCGCTGCCACCACTCATCGAATACACAGGCGATGAGTCCTGGAACTAATAATACTAATAAAAATATGTCTATCACTCATAAGGCTCACACACCTTTTGGCTATGGATTCTTTTAGAACATTCAAGGTTCAACTTGTTAAAGTTTTATACTTTAGTAGCAAAAGGTTCAATGCTTACAATAAGAAAAAGGTATAAAAATACGATAATAAAAAGACATACAACTTATGCAAAGAATGTCAAAATAAACAGGAGAAAACTTACAGAAATTATCTAACTGGTAGTTGCTTTCTGCTCCCTGAGGGAAGGAAGAAGGTAGATTGGATCACAACAGCTTCTCAGGCTGCCTCCATCATGTGAACACAATTCTCTGTCTGCAGCCTAAATTTATAACTTTGGTCTGAGGTCAGGTTTCTAGACCGGCCTCCCAGGTTAATATCATAATTGCGGTCTGTTTGTTTGGGCACGGCCGCTCTACTAATGAATATATATTATTTTCCTCTGGAGACACGTGTGAGATGGTTCCCAGGGATAGCTTCCCTCAGGCCGCAATTTAGCATCTCCCCTCCAAGACCTCATAGGTGCCAAATGTTGCTTTTCTTTTCGGCCCTAGCTAGACCTCCTGGTGAGATCTGGAGACAGAATTTCTACTATTCCCAAGGAAATACCTATTAACACCTAGGTGCGACTTGCCTTCAGGACAGATGTTACATTATCAGTAGTCACACATATGACCCTAGACATACAGTGGGGCAAAAAAGTATTTAGTCAGTCAGCAATAGTGCAAGTTCCACCACTTAAAAAGATGAGAGGCATCTGTAATTTACATCATAGGTAGACCTCAACTATGGGAGACAAACTGAGAAAAAAAAAATCCAGAAAATCACATTGTCTGTTTTTTTAACATTTTATTTGCATATTATGGTGGAAAATAAGTATTTGGTCAGAAACAAAATTTCATCTCAATACTTTGTAATATATCCTTTGTTGGCAATGACAGAGGTCAAACGTTTTCTGTAAGTCTTCACAAGGTTGCCACACACTGTTGTTGGTATGTTGGCCCATTCCTCCATGCAGATCTCCTCTAGAGCAGTGATGTTTTTGGCTTTTCGCTTGGCAACATGGACTTTCAACTCCCTCCAAAGGTTTTCTATAGGGTTGAGATCTGGAGACTGGCTAGGCCACTCCAGGACCTTGAAATGCTTCTTACGAAGCCACTCCTTCGTTGCCCTGGCGGTGTGCTTTGGATCATTGTCATGTTGAAAGACCCAGCCACGTTTCATCTTCAATGCCCTTGCTGATGGAAGGAGGTTTGCACTCAAAATCTCACGATACATGGCCCCATTCATTCTTTCATGTACCCGGATCAGTCGTCCTGGCCCCTTTGCAGAGAAACAGCCCCAAAGCATGATGTTTCCACCGCCATGCTTTACAGTAGGTATGGTGTTTGATGGATGCAACTCAGTATTCTTTTTCCTCCAAACACGACAAGTTGTGTTTCTACCAAACAGTTCCAGTTTGGTTTCATCAGACCATAGGACATTCTCCCAAAACTCCTCTGGATCATCCAAATGCTCTCTAGCAAACTTCAGACGGGCCCGGACATGTACTGGCTTAAGCAGTGGGACACGTCTGGCACTGCAGGATCTGAGTCCATGTTGGCGTAGTGTGTTACTTATGGTAGGCCTTGTTACATTGGTCCCAGCTCTCTGCAGTTCATTCACTAGGTCCCCCTGCGTGGTTCTGGGATTTTTGCTCACCGTTCTTGTGATCATTCTGACCCCACGGGGTGGGATTTTGCGTGGAGCCCCAGATCGAGGGAGATTATCAGTGGTCTTGTATGTCTTCCATTTTCTAATTATTGCTCCCACTGTTGATTTCTTCACTCCAAGATGGTTGGCTATTGCAGATTCAGTCTTCCCAGCCTGGTGCAGGGCTACAATTTTGTTTCTGGTGTCCTTTGACAGCTCTTTGGTCTTCACCATAGTGGAGTTTGGAGTCAAACTGTTTGAGGGTGTGCACAGGTGTCTTTTTATACTGATAACAAGTTTAAACAGGTGCCATTACTACAGGTAATGAGTGGAGGAAAGAGGAGACTCTTAAATCAGAAGTTACAGGTCTGTGAGAGACAGAAATCTTGATTGTTTGTTTCTGACCAAATACTTATTTTCCACCATAATATGCAAAAAAAATGATAAAAAAAACAGACAATGTGATTTTCTGGATTTTTTTTTCTCAGTTTGTCTCCCATAGTTGAGGTCTACCTATGATGTAAATTACAGACGCCTCTCATCTTTTTAAGTGGTGGAACTTGCACTATTGCTGACTGACTAAATACTTTTTTGCCCCACTGTATGTCCCTACACACATATAGATAAATATATATATATATATATTTCACCACAGGGGGTGTGCTGCCTTATATACAGGATCTGCCATTGGGGGTGCTGCCTTACATACAGGATCTGCCTATGAAGGGGTGCTGCCTTATATATAGGATCTGCCTATGGAGTTGTGCTGCCTTATATACAGGATCTGCCTATGGGGATGTGTGCTGCCTTATATACAGGATCTGCCTTTGGGGGGTGCTGCCTTACATACAGAATATGCCTATGGGGGGTGTGCTGCCTTGTATACAGGATCTGCCTATGGGGGTGCTGCCTTATATATAGGATCTGCCTATGGGGGGTGTGCTGCCTTATATACAGGATCTGCCTATGAAGGGGTGCTGCCTTATATATAGGATCTGCCTATGGGGGGGTGCTGCCTTATATACAGGATCTGCCTTTGGGGGGTGCTGACTTATATACAGGATCTGCCTATGGGGGGTGCTGCCTTATATACAGGATCTGCCTATGGGGGGGTGCTGCCTTATATATAGGATCTGCCTATGGGGGGTGTTGCCTTATACACAGGATCTGCCTATGGGGGGTGCTGCCTTACATACAGGATCTGCCTTTGGAGGGGTGCTGCCTTATACACAAGATCTGCCTATGGGGGGTGCTGCCTTACATACAGGATCTGCTTATGGGGGGGGCCTTATATACAGGATCTGCCTATGAGGGGTGCTGCCTTATATATAGGATCTGCCTTTGGGTTGGTGCTGCCTTATATATATATTGGATCTGCCTTTGGGGGGATGCTGCCTTATATACAGGATCTGCCTTTGGGGGGTTGCTGCCTTATATATAGGATCTGCCTGGGGGGGTGATGCTTTATATACAGGATTTGCCTATAGGCTGTGCTGCTTATGCTACAGAATCTGCCTATGGGGTGGGGTGCTGCCTTATACTACAGGATCTGCCTATGGGGGTGCTGCCTTGTATTATATTGAGGACTATCTGGCACATTATACTATATGGAGGATTATCTATGGGGGCCATCATACAGTATGGAGATTACAGTGCGGGGTCATTATACAGTGTTGGAGCCATCAAACAGTTTGGAGGCTAGTTAGGGGTCAGTATACTGTGTGGATGGTACTATACAGTGAGGGGACATTATACTCTGTATAAGAGAGCATCATACTGTGTATAGGGGAGGAACTGTACAGGGGGGAGACTCGGGACATGATTAAATGTAAAGTGGGCACTTATTGTTATAGGGGAACTCAGGTTACTGTGACTATCAAAGGGGCACACAGGATAATATTACTTTCTAGGGGGCAAAATATGGGCACTGTTTTCTAGGGCACTTGCACCCGGCATTACTTTATTATAGAGGGTTACTTTATAATTTAGAGGGCACACAGAACCACACAGCAGATGTAGTAATAGGGACACATGCAGCAGCAGCGGCTCAGTATTGGGGTATCAGGTGCCGTAATAGGGACACATAGAGCAGCAGCGGCTCAGTATTGGGGTATAAGGTGCCGTAATAGGGACACATATGGCAGCGGCGGCTCAGTATTGGGGTATCAGGGGCAGTAATAGGGACACATACGGCAGCAGCGGCTCAGTATTGGGGTATCAGGTGCAGTAATAGGGACACATACGGCAGCAGCAGCTCAGTATTGGGCTATCAGGGGCAGTAATAGGGACACATATGGCAGCAGAGGCTCAGTATTGGGGTATCAGGTGCAGTAATAGGGACACATACGGCAGCAGCGGCTCAGTATTGGGGTATCAGGTGCAGTAATAGGGTCACATATGGCAGCAGCGGCTCAGTATTGGGGTATCAGGTGCAGTAATAGGGACACACACGGCAGCAGCGGCTCAGTATTGGGGTATCAGGGGCAGTAATAGGGACACATACGGCAGCAGCGGCTCAGTATTGGGGTATCAGGGGCAGTAATAGGGACACATACGGCGTCAGCGGCTCAGTATTGGAGTATCAGGGGCAGTAATAGGGACACATACGGCAGCAGCAGCTCAGTATTGGGGTATCAGGGGCAGTAATAGGGACACATATGGCAGCAGAGGCTCAGTATTGGGGTATCAGGTGCAGTAATAGGGACACATACGGCGTCAGCGGCTCAGTATTGGGGTATCAGGTGCAGTAATAGGGACACATACGGCAGCAGCGGCTCAGTATTGGGGTATCAGGGGCAGTAATAGGGACACATATGGCAGCAGGGGCTCAGTATTGGGGTGTCAGGTGCAGTAATAGGGACACATACGGCGTCAGCGGCTCAGTATTGGAGTATCAGGGGCAGTAATAGGGACACATACGGTGCCAGCGGCTCAGTATTGGGGTATCAGGGGCAGTAATAGGGACACATACGGCGTCAGCGGCTCAGTATTGGGGTATAAGGGGCAGTAATAGGGACACATACGGCAGCAGCGGCTCAGTATTGGGGTATCAGGGGCAGTAATAGGGACACATACGGCAGCAGCGGCTCAGTATTGGGGTATCAGGGGCAGTAATAGGGACACATATGGCAGCAGGGGCTCAGTATTGGGGTGTCAGGTGCAGTAATAGGGACACATACGGCGTCAGCGGCTCAGTATTGGGGTATAAGGGGCAGTAATAGGGACACATACGGCAGCAGCGGCTCAGTATTGGGGTATCAGGGGCAGTAATAGGGACACATACGGCGTCAGCGGCTCAGTATTGGGGTATCAGGGGCAGTAATAGGGACACATACGGCAGCAACGGCTCAGTATTGGGGTATCAGGGGCAGTAATAGGGACACATACGGCAGCAGCGGCTCAGTATTGGGGTATCAGCAGGATGAGGAGTTTGTGCAGGTTGGGAATAGATGGTGATGGGGCTGGAATGTGAGACGTGAAACGTGTCTTTGTTGTATTCTCTGCAAACGAGTCCTGGCTCGAAGAAGTTGTCATGTCGGTCTGGGCCAGATGGAAAAGACGTGAAAAGTGAACGATTCCATCAGAAAGGACGTCAGCGGTAAGACATTATCTGTAACTGTGCAGTGATCTATGTTCTGTAGGGCTGGTATCTACCACTGACCATATGGCGGTAATATCCATATTGGTCTTTATATAGAGATTATCTTCAGTAACAGCGCGGTCATCTGCTGAGGTTCTCCTCCAGTATTAGGGCACGTCACCCAGTTGTTATCAAGGCTACCTGGTTAGGGGCCCACTTAGAAGCTTTGCCCCCCTGAACCAAAACCCTAGCTAAGCCTCTGGTTAGCCCGCTATATGGCGTCATTAATAGGCTTTGAGCCATATGCTCTGCATTTCTGTGTGAACATGTCACATACAGATTGTTTGCTTGCACAGGTGTACCAAGCGGCCAATTCCTGATTGTAGGCTGGCTGCCTTATCGGTTTTATTGCACCTGTGTATTTGCCATCATTATTTGGGTCCGCTGCACCTTGGTTAGTGCAATTGTTTGGAGGCCCTGGACAGGTAAGCATCTCTGCCTGTGTACTGGTGTTTTTTGGTTATAGCGCAGTGCCCATATTATCCCCCACCCACAACAGTTGATCTCTTTTGTACCATTTGGGTGCATTACATACGTTTCGCATTTTCCTACAGACAATCTGCATTCGAATCCACACGTATCACATGTAGACATTCACACATGGGAAGCTTCCCATCATATCAGGCTGAAGCCCCCTCAGCATCTCGGGTTGGCGGGCAGTTTACAGGAGGTCTATATTTGTCAAGTTCTGTGCTTCATACAAGGCCCAGAGCGATGAAAATTTCTTGCTTTCTTTTTTTTTCTCTCCTGCAAGAACAAGCTGTCTTTTCCCTCAATCTTCTATGAGTCAAACTTGTTTGGTCTCTTCTAAAGATCAATGACCTGAAGTTTCTACAAACACATCATTAAATCCTCTGGGCCCTACATGGGTTTATATCCCCACTGGGCCTCGTACCTATCTTGCTCTCGTAAAACATGACTGCACTCCTGCATCTCCCCCCCCCCCCCCCCCCCGTTCCAAAATCATCTGCCCCACGTTAATGGTTTAGTCACTCAGTCAAAAGGAACAAATATAATGGCATCACCTCTACGGTGAAAGAAGGGTTAATGTGAGGTAATGTTTGTTATAAGGGCCCTGAATCAACAACGCCAAGCATCGAGTGTTTAATACCTGGTAACCGGCCCATGGCGCAGGAGGGACGGCCCTGGATTCTGTTTTGGAACAAAATCTGTCTGATGTGCTTTCATATGTAATTTCCTTCTATGAAGTGAGAGGAGAAGACGGAAAAACTGCAAAGCTCAAACCTAAAAACAGTCAAAGCAAAAGACATAACAATCATAATAATATTAGAAATAATCTATCCTCTATTATCTATCTATTATCTATATATCATCATCTGTCTATCTATCATCTGTCTATTTATCTATTATCTATCTTATAATGGATTTGAATTTCCTCCATTTGTATGAAATATATTTGTAGAGTCCACACTCTTTAGAGATACTTTGGTATTGGATTCATACAAGGTGTGAATTGTTTCCAAAGGAATTTTAGCCCATTCTGCAGTTAAACACCCTCCAGTTCTTTGAGCGACGATTGCGGCGAAAATCAACGTCTAACTTGAATCTCTAAAATCGACCATAAATGCTCAATAATGTTGAGGTCTGGGGATTGTGGGGGCCAGATGAGATGCTCAACTTCATTAGAATGTTCCTCGTGCCATGCTTTAACGATTCTAGCTGTATGAATTGGTGCATTATCATCCTGAAAGATGGCGTTCCCCTCCGGGAACAGTGCTTGAACCATTGAATGCACTTGGTCGCCCAAAATGCGTAAATAATCTCGGCTGGTAATTCTTCCATGAAGGGATATCATTGGCCCGGCGGATCTCCACGAAAAAGCTCCCCAGATCATCACAGAACCTCCACCATGTTTTACGGTTGGGAGAAGGCAGTCTGGATGGAATGCTTCTTTCGGCAGTCTCCAAACGTACACTCGGCCAGAGGTTGGAAATAGAGTAAACGATGATTCGTCTGAGAATATCACGTTTCCACTGCTCGAGGGACCAATTCCGGAGGTTTCTACACCACTCTAAACGCTTGGAAACATTTGTCATTGAGAGCAGCGGTTTTCTAATTGCAGCTTTTCCGTGGAATCCAGATTTGTGCAGCTCCAGACGAACAGTTTTTGTGGAAACTGGGTTCTGTAGGTGTTCATTGAGCTCAACAGTGATTTTCGGAGCCGTGGTCTTGCGATCCTCTCTCACAATTCGCTTTAGAGTCCGACGGTCTCTCTGAGTCAAATTTGACTTTCGACCAGACCTGTGCTTTGCTGCGGACGTTTTTCCTTCTCTTTCAAGCGCAGTCATTACTTTGGAGACAGTACCTCTTGACACGCCAAGCATTCGGGCACTTTCTGTTACACTAGCGCCTGCCATACGAGCACAAACAATTTGGCCTCTTTGAAAATCCAAGAGGTCTGCCATTGGTATCAGGTTCTCATCAATGTTCTTACAATTATGCAAAACAAACAGTTAATTTACACACACATATCACATAACACAAATAGTCAACTACAAAACATTACCATATGTCACGGTTTGCATGTTTATCACATGTTCGAAGATTATGATGCCAAAACGTTAGGTGCTTACATTATTTTGTCCAACCCCTGTATATAAAGCTGTGTGTGTGTGTGTGTGTGTGTGTGTGTATGTGTCCGAGATTGGCATCTGCACCGTCGCAGCTACAGCCACAAAATTTTGCACAGTCACACGTCTGGCCCCCGAGAGCATCATAGGCTATGTTGTGAGGCGAAATTTTAACCCCGCGCGTTCCAATTCACGAAACAATTTTGCGCCTATCTACATAATGGGGAAAAAGTGAAAGGAAAAGTGTTGGAGGCAAATTGACAGCTGCCAGATGTGAACAAGGGGGACTTAAAGAGTGAGAGCGATGGCGCCAAAGAGTATATACCGTACAGTTGCTAAGGTGGGGCCCCGATATGGGATACTCACCACACACGGGGATATGAACACACACAAAATGCGCCACACACTACCACGAGCTTGAACACATATACCACCCTCAGCACACATTTCACCACACATACACCAACCTCGCCACATTAAAGTCGAAACACAAAAGTCGCCACTCAAAACTTGCCACGCGCAAAACTCACGCCACATGCAAAACTAGGCTCACGCAAAACTCGCCACACGTGCAAAACTCACCTCATGGAAAACTCGCCACACGCAAAACCTGCACACGCAGAAAAATTGCCACAGCCACATAGTATATTGCCCAGTGATGTACTATATTGCCCAGCTACGTAGTATATTGCCCAGCCATGTAGTATATTGCCCAAACACATCGTATATTGCCCAGCCACGTAGTATATTGCCCAGTGATGTACTATATTGCCCAGCTAAGTAGTATATTGCCCAGTGACGTAGTATATTGCCCAGTGACGTATATTGGTCAGCTACGTAGTATATTGCCCAGTTACGTACTATATTGCCCAGCTACGTAGTATATTGCACAGCCACGTAGTATGTAGTATATTGCCCAGCCACGTAGTATATTGCCCAGCCACGTAGTATATTTCCCAGTTACGTACTATATTGCCTAGCTACGTAGTATATTGCACAGCCACGTAGTATATTGCCCAGTAACCTAGTATATTGCCCAGTTACGTAGTATATTGCCCAGTCATGTAGTATATTGCCCAGTCATGTAGTATATTGCCCAGCCACGTAGTATATTGCCCAGCTGCGTAGTATATTGCCCAGTCACGTAGTATATTGCACAGCCCATGTAGTACAGTATAAAGCACAGCCAATGTAGTATATTGCACAGCCCATGTAGTATATTGCCCAGCCCACGTAGTATATAGCAATGTGGGCATCATATCCCTGTTAAAAAGAAAATTAAAATAAAAAATAGTTATATACTCACCTTCCAGAGCCCCCGGATCCAAGCGAAGCAGTTACCGACGCTGAGTCCTCGCGCGCTCCGGTCTGAAGAGTGCATTGCGGTCTCGCGAGATGATGACGTAGCGGTCTCGCGAGACCGTTATATCATCATCTCGCGACATCGTAGCATGGACCGGTTACCGGAGCGTCGCGAGCGGGAAAGGCCTGTTGTGGATCCGAGGGCCTGACGAACGGTGAGTTTATAACGATTTTTTATTTTTTTAATTATTTTTAACATTAGATCTTTTTACTATTGATGCCGCATAGGCAGCATCAATAGTAAAACGTTGGTCGCACAGGGTTAATAGCAGCGTTAACCGAGTGCGTTACACCGCGGCATAGCGCAGTCGGTTAACGCTGCCATTAACCCTGTGTGAGCGGTGACCGGAGGGGAGTATGGAGGGGGCACTGACTGCGGGGAGGAAGGATCGGCCATGTTGCCGCTGATCTGTGCCTGTCGCTGATTTGTCGTGGCTGTTTTGCCACGACCAATCAGCGACTTGGATTTCCATGATAGACAGAGGCCGCGACCAATGAATATCTGTGACAGATAGACAGACAGACAGACGGAAGTGACCCTTAGACAATTATATAGTAGATAAAGCTGAGTGTATGTATATGTGTGTGCATCAAGCCCCGCCCACTCCACATAGCCCCACCCACTCCGTATAGCCACACTCACTCCACACGCAAAGCCCCGTCCACGCGGCCCACGTTGATAGCGCACAAGGGTGGAGACACATCCACCTCGAAAGCCACACTGCAAAACTCACCGGCTGCAATGTTCTAGCCGATGCGAGCTACAATCAGGGCCGCCGCCTTCAGAGTATCAGTGCGCGGCAGACACAGGCCACATCTAGCTCCGTCGTGTCTAAAATGGAGTTGCTTCTGTGAGGCATGATGTCAAGGGAAAGGGAGGAGCCTCATGGATTACACCGCTGTGCAGGTGTTGCTGTGCAGGTGTGAGGGGAAGAGAGGTGTGAGGAAAAAATGAGGGGAGGAGAAAATTAGAGGAGTGAGGGGAAAATGAGAGGAGTGAGGGGAAAATACTGCAATGATGGGAAAATAGTGGAGTGAGGGGAAAAAGAGATGTGAGGTGAAAATGAGAGATGTGAGGTGAAAGTGAAGAAGTGTGAGTGGAAAATGAGAGGAGAGAGGGGAAAATAGTGGAGTGATCGGAAAATGACAGGTGTGAGGTCAAAATGAGAAGTGTGAGGGGGAAAATGAGAGATTTGAGAGGGAAAATTACAGATGTGAGGAGGAAAATGAGAGGCGTGATGGGAAAATGAGAAAAGTGAAGTGCTGCTGCAGTATGAGGCTATGTATAATTTGTTATAACCACAGTTAGTTACTATGCCCAGCCAACGCCGGGCTCTTCAGCTAGTTAAGAATAAAGACAAACTAATACTTTCGGGAAAATCTGGATGGGACCAAGGCACACAGATAGGGCAGTACCGTAAAATGTGGGTGAAGGTGATAATAATGCTCACCTGTGGGTGTTGTGTAAGGAAACAACATGTGTAGAAGTGCAGATTATCACGATGTATGGACTGCACTTATGGAAAGCATGTGTGGAGAGTGTAAGGCCGCCGTCACACATGCGAGTTTTACGGACGTAAGAGCGCAGAATCTACGTCCGTAAAACTCGCAAAAAATACGGCACAATTATTCTCTATGCCTCTGCTCCTATCTGCCGTATTTTACTGATCAGTATTATACGGCTTTCTATGGCCGTACAAAATCGCAGCATGCTGCGTTTGTCACCGTACTGCGCAAGAAATACGCCAATGAAAGTCTATGGAAGCGTGAAAAATACGGATTACACACGGACAAGCAGTGTGACTTGCGAGAAATACGCAGCGCTGTTAGAGAGAAAAGCCGGTAATTCAGTGCGGTGTACAGTAAAATCACACTGACCGCTTACAGTAGAATAGGTAGAATAAATGTGTACACATAGAATATATATATATATATATATATATATGTCAGTAGACACATATATGTATATATATTAATATTTATGCCAGCGCTAGACAGCTTGAAAGCCGGTAATTCAATTACCGGCTTTTTCCTTCTCCTTCCTAAAACCCGACATGATTTGAGACATGGTTTACATACAGTAAACCATGTCTTCTCTCCATTTTTTTTGCAGATTCCACACTACTAATGTCAGTAGTGTGTATCTGCAAAATTTGGCCGTTCTAGCTCTTAAAATAAAGGGTTAAATGGCGGAAAAAATTGGCGTGGGCTCCCGCGCAATTTTCTCCGCCAGAGTAGTAAAGCCAGTGACTGAGGGCAGATATTAATAGCCTGGAGAGGGTCCACGGTTATTGGCCCCCCCCTGGCTAAAAATATCTGCCCCCAGCCACCCCAGAAAAGGCACATCTGGAAGATGCGCCTATTCTGGCACTTGGCCACTCTCTTCCCATTCCCGTGTAGCGGTGGGATATGGGGTAATGAAGGGTTAATGCCACCTTGCTATTGTAAGGTGACATTAAGCCTAATTAATAATGGAGAGGCGTCAATTATGACACCTATCCATTATTAATCCAATACTAGTAAAGGGTTAAATAAAACACAAACACATTTTTTTAAATTATTTTAATGAAATAAAAACAATGGTTGTTGCAGTATTTTATTCAACGCCCAATCCAGTCACTGAAGACCCTCGTTCTGTGAGTAAAAAAACATAATAAACCAACAATATACTTACCCTCCGCAGATCTGTAACGTCCAACGATGTAAATCCTTCTGAAGGGGTTAAAACATTTTGCAGCAAGGAGCTGTGCTAATGCAGGCTGCTCCTCGCTGCAAAACCCCAGGGAATGAGGCTAAAAATAGATCAATGATCTATATTTAGCTTCATTTGCGGTGAGGCGCCCTCTGCTGGCTGTTCATAGATCGTGGGAAATTACCTAGAAAGCCAGGGAGCCCACGCCAATTTTTTCCGCCATTTAACCCTTTATTTTAAGAGCTAGAACGGCCAAATTTTGCAGATACACACTACTGACATTAGTAGTGTGGAATCTGCAAAAAAAATGGAGAGAAGACATGGTTTACTGTATGTAAACCATGTCTCAAATCATGTCGGGTTTTAGGAAGGAGAAGGAAAAAGCCGGTAATTGAATTACCGGCTTTCAAGCTGTCTAGCGCTGGAATAAATATTAATATATATACATATATGTGTCTCACTGACATATATATATATATATATATATATATATATATATATACCTATTCTATGTGTACACATTTATTCTACCTATTCTACTGTAAGCTGTCAGTGTGATTTTACTGTACACCGCACTGAATTACCGGCTTTTCTCTCTAATATATGTGTCTACTGACACACACATATATATATATATATATATATATATATATATATATATATATATATATATATATATATATATATATATATATATATATAGACAGTATATATATATTTTCTTTTCTTTTTGGGACACATGGATCACTTCTATAGCGGTATGTTGGTTTTGCTAGCCTGCGAGAAAACCACGCAGTACGGATGCCATACGGATTACATACGGAGGATGCCATGCGCAAAAAACGCTGACACACCCTGCCTACGGAGGAGCTACGGACCACTTTTTTCGGGACTTTTCAGCGTATTACGGCCGTAATATACGGACCGTATTGTTTTACGCTGTGTGTGACGCCGGCCTAAGAAAGGCATTTTTATCCACACCACCGCATCGCGGCTCTGGACCGACACTTTTTCAAGATACAAAAAAAACAAGTGTGCACAACAGAGAAACATTGGGGTTTAAAAAGGTCTATTTTGATCTTTTTAACCTCAATGTTTCTGTTTTGTCGACACTTGGTTCTTTTACCTTGATAAAGGCGCTGCCTGGCACCGAAATGCAATTAAGAAACCTTTCCTATACTCTCAGGATCTCATCCTTTATGTGGGCGCACCCCACACATGGTGATAATCTCCACTAGGCCAAACTAACATTTTTTACTAATTTGTTAGATTTGGTTTTTTATCTACTTTTAGGACTTGTGTGAAAAACTGATGTAGTTTTAGGTCAAATGTTGCAAAAATATTCTCTCTCTCTTTCTCTCTCTCTCTCTCTCTATCTATCCCTATCCAGTTTTTATTTTACTTTTCTCCTCCACTGACCGTCATAACATTTTTCGCACTGTCTAGAATCTTATGATCAGTAACAGATTTGTGCCCATGAACAGGAAATTAATTTTTGTCACTGAGAATATTACTTTTGAGCAGACGTTGTGGCGCTCCCGAGCTGGCGGTACCAGTGTCAATATTACACCTTATGCGAAGAGTTTTAGCATCAGCTGATTTATTGATCATTCAGCAGAATATTGATTTTAGTCTGGATGGAGCAGGAGCACCGTCCGCCCGTGTTCCCCCTCCATCCTCTGTGTTACCTGGCCGGCTCCTCAGACGCCTCCATCTCACAGCGTCTGTCTGTCCAGTCCGGGCTGCGGTGGAATTCTCATTTCCAGCCATGGAACATATTTCGCTTGTTCCATAAATGCCAGTAAACTGTACGTTTCCCTGCAATTCTATGATGTCAGATTCCTGTTTTCTTCTTATTTTAATGGGTCCTCGTCTCCAGAACATGATCATGTGATTGTATCGTGCAAACAATCGGTGTATTGAATCCGCAGGGTTTGGGGAATTAGGTGTCACACGTCCATTGTTATTATGAAGTAATGCAGACTACCGTAGTTACATAGTAACACTGGTTACCAACAGAGAAGGAGGAGGCCGTAGATACAATGTATCCAGCCATGATTCTGATCTCAGACATTTTTTACACTAATACATTGTAACAAAATATTGGGCTGCTATGATGTTTAGAACACTGAGTATTGTCTAGACTGGATACAATTGTTGCAAATTCTCAGCTGTGAGAACTAGTATTAATTAGGTCTGTACGAGATTAAAAGATTGTCACGGATTGTAAGAAAGTTGCAGGAAATGGCATATACAAATATCCATTCGGTCAGTTTCACAAATCCATGTTTCATGGTCTGAGTACGGTCTGTGAGGGATGGATTGGCTGCGAGGCTCCTGATTGAAGCTAACAGCCTCACATGAGTTCAGGTCAGGGACCCCGCAGTCAGTCCCAACATCATACTGTCCGGCCATAATTCACGGATTTGTGAGAAAGGCCTTACTCCCAAATTAAATCCCCCACTGCTGCAATAACCACTGCAGACAATCACTAGTCTCAGCCAATATGTACCATCATCAGCTTATTAGCTGCAGCGGTTGGGTTTATGCATATACATTGCAGGCGGACCGTCAGGGACCACACAAATTAGATTATCAAATTAGATGGGCATTAAACGATTGCCAATTTGCTATTTACAAGCGTCCCGATGGTCATTCACTGGCCTGTTTAAAAAGGATGACAAGAATTTTATATTACACAGAACAATCATTAAAATGATAATTTATGGTCCTGTGTCCACCGGGCAAAGTGCTGCCAAGAAAGGATAAACGAAGCCCACTGCAGAGCCATGGGCGCACTGACCCATGGCTTAGCTTTCTAGGGCCAGCAGGGGTTAAATTAATGAAGGTAGAAGCGTGAGGGTCGAAAGACTAGAGGGGTTGGTTAAAGGGGGGGTTGTTGGCAAAAGATTAGGCCTATATATTGTCTGAGAGGAAGTGGGGGCTATCAATCGGCAAGAGGTGTCAAGAGAAAACGTTATGCCCACCAGACCTTTAATTTGGCTGTTCAAGTAAGTTTGAATTATCCAAAATTGTGGACGAGGATGTCTTTGGGTGATTTCGGTGAGTGGTGGTGAAGGGGTTCTTGGAGTTGATGGCAATAATGTGGTGGGGGGTTGTACACTGGGTGGATGGTAACCTCCCCTTTATGTTTGGATTTTGGCTAATTGCCTGGTGGATTTTGGAACTCCTCATGGTGGGGTCCCTGGGAGTCAGTGTCATGGAAAAGATTTTCTGGCAACAAAGGTGCCCCTGAGCCTGTGGTCGCGGCTGGAGGTAATGCTGGATGGTTCATTATTATTTATTGGTTTCCACCAGGTTTTGGAGCTCTAAGAACCTCCTTACTGACAAGTTATTTATGGCAAGGTTTTGTATTATAAAAGGCCAATTTGGCCAATTAACCCAAAGAAAAGGTGTTACGAGTATTGGGATCTGTGGCAGTGAGGTGGTGTTGTGAAATGGTTGGGTGATAATAAGGGGTCAGTCGGAGGGAAACCTCTGCAATACTGCAGTCATGACGATTTTAATGCCAAAATGAACGATCCACTCACCAATGAGCAAACGTCCTGCTCGTTCATCAGGTAATTGCTGGCACCTTTACACAAGACACGGCCAGTGAGACCACTGGTTCTAAGGTTTTCATCAGAGAACTTGTCTGTTAACCTTCAGCTGGATTTACACATCCATATTTCATGGTCCCAGTATGGATCACACTGCGTGGACCGACCACGAGTCTCCTGACCCACCTGTTGAATTTGGGTCCTGAGATCCACGCTTCTGTCTGTGCATGGCAGCCAGTATTTGTACCACAAAACAGGATGTGCCACTCTGATTTTTTTATATTTAGGCATTGATTCTGCTGATTTTTTGTATATTCCTTATTTTTTTCAGTTGCTTTGTGAACCCCTAGTCCCTTTGCTATCTATCCTATTGGTCATGGAGCATATGTACAAGAGCCGCTAATCGGGTAACAAATGCTCATTCCTGATTATCACCTCATCTAAATTAACATTTAGGAACATTTCTCCAAATTCCAAGAAACCTCATTAGGCCCCTGGATACAAAGAAGAAGGTTCTCTCTCACCGACAGCAAGCACAGATTTTAGAAGTGGTAAAGAACAGAAACACACAGCGGGTGCTTCATAAAGCTTTTCCACCACTTTTTAGCATAGTCCCATTGTGCACAAAAAATTGTGACTTTTTTTCTAAATTTTTACGCCTCTCTGATCACTTTTAAGTAAAAGTGGGTAATACCTATTTGAAGGGGGTAGGACCAATGGCAGACAGATGTACTATAATTTATACCAAAATATGTCAAAAATCATTGCAGATACCATCACCAGCTCATTGATGTGCACTGAACGTTTAATAAAGTTGGTTTGTAATCCTTTGACTTCTGTTCAGCAGGTAATTTCCAAAAAGAGGACTTTCTGATCCGCTGAAATGCCCCATGAGAATGGAGCGATGTCCGCACATGCACGCCGCTGCTGTATGCTTTCTCTATGATACAGTCCCATAGAACATGCACAGAGCGTTGGAAGAAGTCCCAAAGATAATGTATTGAGTGGTGGCACCATGCACCCCTGCACTTCACCAGCACAGGACATTTCAGAGCTCCGTTCCCAGGATCGGCGGGGTCTCATCGGTTAGACCCCACTGATCCGCATGTTACCACCTATCTATCTTATGAATTGCTGGTTTTAATAGAAATCTATAAAATCCCCTAAAAGTAATTTTATTTTTATTTATTTTTTAGATTTTATTCTGTGCTTAAGTAGGAGAAGATTCCAAATGCATAATAACATTAATACTATACTTGTCAGACGCTTCCCCTGGGAATCCACCGTGTTTGTGAATACGACTTCTCCGCTGGCGCAAATAACCCGGCTTTACCTGCCGCAACCTTTTGCCACAGTGCACATTTGTGCTGCGTTCTTAGAAAGGAGCAATGTATTCTTAGAAGAAGCTCCTGCATTCATCTGCGGCCGGCTGCTGGGTTTGCTCTGGTGATTACAGGAATATCTTCTGGTCGAGATGATAATCTTCATATATTGATGTATATTTATATATAGAGAGACTGAAAATCCGGGCACGTAAGCAGATCCCTAGGGGCGCACTAATAATTAGGGGCACACAAATAATTCATTGAGGGAAGGAAGAGAAAAAATAAACTTGCATCAAGCTCCAGAGGCCACTAACAAGATGAGCATTTAATTATAACCTGCACTAAAGGGCCATTGTGGCCAGTGAAGAGCTGGGCTGATATATGAGGGAATTGCAAACTGAGCGATCGCTATAAGGCAAGAAAGCCCAATGGCGTAAAGACACTGACAGGTGATGATAATGGCGGAGAAGAGAGGCTATTGCAATCTGTCCAGAGGATTATTCGCAGAATACAGGCTGCCATAAATAGCGTCTACATCCTATTCCGCCACCTGTTCAAGCAAAATGTGGGTCAAACAACCTGTGTTCTCCAGGTATATGAGTATCCCGGGGCGCAATTTTCACCTAAGCTGGGAAAAGCCATATAATACCAGGTTTACCCAAGGACAATTACCATTTCAATAAATTCACAAAATTCTGATTATTTGACACATAGTTCAGAAAAAAAAGAGGAATTTTGTTTGTAAAGACCCATAAGTCTTATGTATGAGTGACTCAGAAAAAGAAATGTTCCCATGATATAACTTCATACACAGATAGATAACAATATTGTATACATTAATATTAAACATGCTGGTATAACCTGCTGGGCATCTCCTGACTATAATTACTATATACATTGCCATTAAAAAGTATTCATACCCTGTGGACTTTTCCACATTTTTCACTAAAATTTTTCACTAAAAAATTCTTATTGGGATTTTACGTGACACCAACACAAAGTAGCAAGTATGTGTAAAGTGTAAAGAAAATGATACAAGGTTTCCTAAATATTTTAAAAATATAAATCTGAAAATTGTTAGGTGCATTTGTATTTAGCCTCACTGACTCCATCTTTCGTTACAATTACTTTTTGGGTCTTTTTGGGTCGGTCTCTACCAGATTGACCCTCATAGAGGTGACATTTTTGCCCCTTCTTTGCACGCTCGCTTTCACTCTGGGATTTGGGTCTGGACTGTGACTGGGCCATTGACACACAGGAATATGCTCTGATCTTAACCCTCCATTGTAGTTCTGGCACAATGTTTAGGGTCGTTGTCCTGCTGGATGGTGAACCTATGCCTCAGTCTCAAGTCTTTTGCAGCCTCTAATAGGTTTTCCTCCAGGATTGTCCAGAATTCAGCTCCATCCATCTTCTCATCAACTCTAACCGGCTTCCCTGCCTCTGCGTAAAAAGAGCCTCCCAACAGCATGATGATTCCTCCTCCATGTGTGACGGTAGGGATGGTATTTTCAGGGTGATGTACAACTCGTGTAACCTAGGTATCTCATGTATATAATTCTATATGTACAGCTCGTACAACCTGGATATCTCCTGTCCTGTATATAATTATATATGTACACAGTGTCAGACTGGGGTGGGATAATATACAGCTGGGATAGCCTGGATAATTTCTGTATATAATTATGTACATACAGCTGCAGTATCCTGGGTATCTTTGTATATAATTATATATCAACACCTGTTATAACCTGGGTATCTTCTATATGTAATTATATATGTACAGCTGGTATAACCTGGGCATCTTCTGTATATAATTATATATGTACAGCTGGTATAACCTGGGTATCTCCTGTATATAATTATATATGTACAGCTGGTATAACCTGGGCATCTCCTGTATATAATTATATATACACAGCTGGTATAACCTGGGTATCTCCTGTATATAATTATATATACACAGCTGGTATAACCTGGGCATCTCCTGTATATAATTATATATGAACAGCTGGTATAACCTGAGCATCTCCTGTATATAATTATATATGTACAGCTGGTATAACCTGGGCATCTCCTGTATATAAATACATATGTACAGCTGGTATAACCTAGACATCTCCTGAATAAAGTTATATATGTACATCTGGTATAACCTGGGCATCTCCTGTATATAATTATATATGTACAGCTGGTATAACCTGGGCATCTCCTGTATATAATTATATATACACAGCTGGTATAACCTGGGCATCTCCTGTATATAATTATACATACACAGCTGGTATAACCTGGGCATCTCCTGTATATAATTATATATACACAGCTGGTATAACCTGGGCATCTCCTGTACATAATTATATATGTACAGCTGGTATAACCTGGGCATCTCCTGTATATAATTATACAGTTATATGAAAAAGTTTGGGCACCCCTATTAATCTTAAGTTTAATGTTTTATAAAAATTGTTTTTTTTTGCAACAGCTATTTCAGTTTCATTTATCTAATAACTGTTGGACACAGTAATGTTTCTGCCTTGAAATGAGGTTTATTGTACTAACAGAAAATGTGCAATCTGCATTCAAACAAAATTTGACAGGTGCATAAGTATGGGCACCCTTATCATTTTCTTGTTTTAAATACTCCTACCTACTTTTTACTGACTTACTAAAGCACTTTTTTTTTGTTTTCTAACCTCATTGAGCTTTGAACTTCATAGCCAGGTGTATGCAATCATGAGAAAAGCTACTTAAAGTGGCCACTTGCAAGTTGTTCTCCTGTTTGAATCTCCTCTGAAGAGTGGCATCATGGGCTCCTCAAAACAACTGTCTAATGATCTGAAAACAAAGAATATTCAACATAGTTGTTCAGAGGAAGGATACAAAAAGCTGTCTCAGAGATTTAACCTGTCAATTTCCACCGCAACCCCTAATCCTATCACACAACTAGAAATAGCCGTGTAGCGTACCTAACTCTACCTAGACGCCTCTTCACAGCCTAAGAGCTAACTAGCCCTAGAGATAGAAAATAAAGCCTACCTTGCCTCAGAGAAATTCCCCAAAGGAAAAGGCAGCCCCCCACATATATTGACTGTGAATAAAGATGAAAGTCACAAACACAGAAATGAAACAGGTTTCAGCAAAGGGAGGCCAGACTTACTAAACAGACTGAGGATAGGAAAGGTATCTTTGCGGTCAGCACAAAAAACTACAAAAAGACCACGCAGAGTGTGCAAAAAGACCTCCGCACCGACTCACGGTGCGGAGGTGCCACTCTGCATCCCAGAGCTTCCAGCTAGCAAGGCAAAATCATGAAAGCAAGCTGGACAAGGAAACAATGAACAAATAATTAACTAGCAGGGACTTAGCTTCTGCTGGAGTAGACAGGTCACCAGAAAGATCCAAGAGCGAACTGAACCAGTACAAGAACATTGACAGCTGGCATGGAGTAACGATCAGAGTGGAGTTAAATAGAGCAGCCAGCCTAAGACTAAACTAGGTCACCTGTGGAAGGAACCTCAGAACCAGCAGCTCCACTTACAGCCACCAGAGGGAGTCCATGGACAGAACTCGCCGAAGTACCATTCATGACCACAGGAGGGAGTTCGATAACAGAATTCACAACAAAGAAGGTCCTGTGGACTGATGAAACCAAGATTGAGTTGTTTGGTCATACACAAAGGCGTTATGCATGGCGGCCAAAAAACATAGCATTCCAAGAAAAACACTTGCTACCCACAGTAAAATTTGGTGGAGGTTCCATCATGCTTTAGGGCTCTGTGGCCAATGCCGGCACCGGGAATCTTGTTAAAGTTGAGGGACGCATGGATTCCTCTCAGTATCAGCAGATTCTTTACAATAATGTTCATGAATCAGTGACAAAGTTGAAGTTACGCAGGGGATGGATCTTTCAGCAAGACAATGATCCAAAACACCGCTCCAAATCTACTCAGGAATTCATGCAGAGGAACAATTACACTGATCTGGAATGGCCATCCCAGTCCCCAGACCTGAATATCATTGAACATCTGTGGGATCATTTGAAGAGGGCTGTCCATGCTCGGCGACCATCAAACTTAACTGAACTAGAATTGTTTTGTAAAGAGGAATGGTCAAAAATACCTTCATACAGGATCCAGGAACTCATTAAAAGCTAGAGGAAGCGACCAGAGGCTGTTATTTTTGCAAAAGGAGGATCTACTAAATATTAGGGTATGTGTCCACTTTCAGGATGGCCGGCGGTATCGCCGGAGCGGCTTAGCCGCTCTGCGGTAAGCCACGCCCCCTTTCTGGGACGCGATGATGCCGGATGTGTTCACAGCACACATCCGGCATCATCGCTCCCCACCATAGGGCCCTGTGCTATATCTTGCGGCGACGGAGTGTCGCCGCAAGATATACGGACATGCTGCGATCTGAAAAGACGCGCAGCATGTCCGGAGTCGCAGGGCCGCCGCGTGCGTGTTACCACGCATAGAGGAGACGGGATTTCATTAAATCCCCTCCACTATGCTGTAACATCTGGACGCTGCGTGTCTGACGCTGCGGCTCTATGCAGCGTCAAACACGCAGCGTTTACTGCACGTGGACACATACCCTTAATGTCACTTTTCTGGTGGGGTGCCCATACTTATGCACCTGTCAAATTTTGTTTGAATGCAGATTGCACATTTTCTGTTAGTACAATAAACCTCATTTCAAGGCAGAAACATTACTGTGTCCAACAGTTATTAGATATATAAAACTGAAATAGCTGTTGCAAAAAAACAATTTTTATAAAACATTAAGCTTAAGATTAATAGGGGTGCCCAAACTTTTTCATATAACTGTATATGTACAGCAGGTATAGCCTGGGCATCTCCTGTATAAATTCTGCCTTCCAAAAAATGATCACATCAGCCTTAAAAAAGCCACAAATTCTGTCATTGTTTGACTAAAGTAGTGAGATTTCTGCTGACACAGAATCCAGAAATGTTTAAACAAGGTATCACAATGAAGTACTGACCTGTTGACTGCTGTACAGATAACTTTACATGTCAGCTGCTCTAAGGTTAAAATTCGGATTGCATTCATACCAGTTTAATCCTATGGTTCTGTTCTCCATTGCATTTTTTATTTTCTGCTCAGGTCGGATCGCACGCACCCATATGTCTATGGGTGCGTGTGAAATATCGCACTGCTCTCTGATATCACCATAGTGCAGTGCGATTCCCAAATTAATTTGTCCGTCTCATCCACCGCTGTGCTGCGATCCTCTCATGTGAGCCGCTTGGTAAATAAATTGATTACATTACTGCTCCTGAGCTACTTCCAGTATTATATTCCAGAGCAGCACTCACTATTCTGCCTGTGGCATTCATGAGATTTTTAACTCCGGATCAGAACACTTTCAGGCCACGATCACGTGTTCAGTATTTGGCCACTATTTAACATCAGTATTTGTAAGCCAAAATCTGGAGTGGAACAATCAGAGGAAAAGTATAAAAGAAACATATGCACCACTTCTGAATTTATCACCCAATCCTGGTTTTGGCTACAAATACTGATGTGAAATACTGAATGTGTGAATGTGGCCACAAAAGTGAATACAGCTCTAGAGTATAATACAGGCTGTAACTCCGGATCAGTAATGTAATGTATGTACACAGTGACTGCACCAGCAGAATAGTGAGTGCAGCTCTGGAGTATAATACAGGATGTAACTCAGGATCAGTAATGTAATGTATGTACACAGTGACTACACCAGCAGAATAGTGAGTGCAGCTCTGGAGTATAATACAGGAGGTAACTCAGGATCAGTAATGTAATGTATGTACACAGTGACTGCACCAGCAGAATAGTGAGTGCAGCTCTGGAGTATAATACAGGAGGTAACTCAGGATCAGTAATGTAATGTATGTACACAGTGACTGCACCAGCAGAATAGTGAGTGCAGCTCTGGAGTATAATACATGATGTAACTCAGGATCAGTAATGTATGTACACAGTGACTGCACCAGCAGAATAGTGAGTGCAGCTCTGGGGTATAATACAGGAGGTAACTCAGGATCAGTAATGTAATGTATGTACACAGTGACTGCACCAGCAGAATAGGGAGTGCAGATCTGGGGTATAATACAGGATGTAACTCAGGATCAGTAATGTAATGTATGTACACAGTGACTGCACCAGCAGAATAGTGAGTGCAGCTCTGGAGTATAATACAGGATGTAACTCAGGATCAGTAATGTAATGTATGTACACAGTGACTGCACCAGCAGAATAGTGAGTGCAGGTCTGGAGTATAATACAGGATGTAACTCAGGATCAGTAATGTAATGTATGTACACAGTGACTGCACCAGCAGAATAGGGAGTGCAGATCTGGGGTATAATACAGGATGTAACTCAGGATCAGTAATGTAATGTATGTACACAGTGACTGCACCAGCAGAATAGTGAGTGCAGCTCTGGAGTATAACACAGGATGTAACTCAGGATCAGTAATGTAATATATGTACACAGTGACTGCACCAGCAGAATAGTGAGTGCAGCTCTGGACAGGGCTGCCACTAGAAATTTCGGGGCCCCATACTGGCAAAATTTTCGGGGCCCCCTTGAAACTCCGCCCAGGCTCCACCCCAGCCCCGCCTCCAGGCTCCACCCCACAAACTGTCCACAGTCCCACTGCTCTCTCTTGGAAAATCTCCACTTCTCACCTATCACACATTAACAGTTCCCATCACCAGATCACACATATAGCCGGCAGCTTTTGTTTTGGCCAAAAGATTTTTTAAGCCGCCACCACAACAAGGTAGACACTTTTGGCCGGGCCCTACTCTACTGTAACCTACTAAATATTTGTTAAAATATGCAATACAATGTAGGTATATTTTTATTTATTTTTCAATTTTTAAAATGACCTATAATACTACATACAAGGAACAAATACCACAGCACTATGACCAGATGACATATTACCACCACAGTGATCGAATAATATAAAATGCAAGGAACAAATACCGCTACACCATGACCAGACCGCATATTACCACCAATGACTGAATACTACATTACTGATCAGTAATAAAAAAAAAAAAACCACAATACTATCACCATTAGTGCCATTATGCACAGGAGATCTGTAATTAGTAAGCAGTGTCTGTGTACAGGTAATACAGTGATCACCGGTGACATTACACACAGGAGCTCTGTATATAATGTATAGGTAATACAGTGATCACTGGTGACATTGTACACAGGACCTCTGTATATAGTATACAGTGTATAGTGTCAGTGTATAGGTAACACTGACTCACCAGTGACATCTCTAGGTGAAGTCCTTCATCTTTCATCCAGCACAGACCGTCATCACTTCATCCAGCCAGGACTCGTCTCTGCAGGAAATAAAACAGTTATCTCGAGTTCCGCTTGTAGAACACATTACTTAATTTTCCCAACTTCTACATTACACCACATGAAGAAGGCAACATAGTATCACTCTACACAGTAACAGGACCGCCCCCCCATTTAAAACAGTGTACTCAAAAAATAAAATAAATACATCACTGCAATAATAATATCCCTTAATTAGCCCCTATGGTAATATTCGCCATCCTAGCCCCCGTGTGTCTCATTCCAGGCTCCAGCCATATGTTCTCCCATCCTGCCCTCATGAGTATCCATTCTGCCCCATATGATCTCCCCATCCTGCCCCATCTGTCTCCATCGTATCCATCCTGCCCCATCTGTGTCCAGCATTCTGCCCCATCTCTGTCCAGCACTCTGCCCCATCTCTGTCCAACACTCTGCCCCATCTCTGTCCAATCCTGCCCCATCTCTGTCCAGCACTCTGCCCCATCTCTGTCCAGCACTCTGCCCCATCTCTGTCCAGCACTCTGCCCCATCTCTGTCCAGCACTCTGCCCCATCTCTGTCCAGCACTCTGCCCCATCTCTGTCCAGCACTCTGCCCCATCTCTGTCCAGCACTCTGCCCCGTGTCCAGCTTTCTGCCCCCCCCTGTGTCCAGCTTTCTGCCCCCCCCCTGTGTCCAGCTTTCTGCCCCCCCTCCTGTGTCCAGCTTTCTGCCCCCCCGTGTCCAGCTTTCTGCCCCCCCCTGTGTCCAGCTTTACTGTCCCCTCTGTGTCCAGCTTTACTGCCCCCTCTGTGTCCAGCTTTACTGCCCCCTCTGTGTCCAGCTTTACTGCCCCCTCTGTGTCCAGCTTTACTGCCCCCTCTGTGTCCAGCCTTCTGCCCCCCCTGTGTCCAGCTTTACTGCCCCCTCTGTGTCCAGCTTTACTGCCCCCTCTGTGTCCAGCCTTCTGCCCCCCCTGTGTCCAGCTTTACTGCCCCCCTGTGTCCAGCTTTACTGCCCCCCTGTGTCCAGCGGCCTTCTGCCCCCTCTGTGTCCAGCTTTACTGCCCCCCTGTGTCCAGCGGCCTTCTGCCCCCTCTGTGTCCAGCTTTACTGCCCCTTCTGTGTCCAGCCTTCTGCCCCCTGTGTCCAGCTTTACTGCCTCCCTGTGTCCAGCGGCCTTTCTGCCCCCCCCCCTGTGTCCAGCTTTACTGCCCCCTCTGTGTCCAGCTTTACTGCCCCCTCTGTGTCCAGCTTTACTGCCCCCTCTGTGTCCAGCCTTCTGCCCCCCCTGTGTCCAGCTTTACTGCCCCCCTGTGTCCAGCCGCCTTCTGCCCCCTCTGTGTCCAGCTTTACTGCCCCCTCTGTGTCCAGCCTTCTGCCCCCCCTGTGTCCAGCTTTACTGCCCCCCTGTGTCCAGCGGCCTTCTGCCCCCTCTGTGTCCAGCTTTACTGCCCCCCTGTGTCCAGCGGCCTTCTGCCCCCTCTGTGTCCAGCTTTACTGCCCCCTCTGTGTCCAGCCTTCTGCCCCCCCCTGTGTCCAGTTTTACTGCCCTCCCTGTGTCCAGCGGCCTTCTGCCCCCCCTGTGTCCAGCTTTACTGCCCCCCTGTGTCCAGCGGCCTTCTGCCCCCTCTGTGTCCAGCTTTACTGCCCCCTCTGTGTCCAGCCTTCTGCCCCCCCTGTGTCCAGCTTTACTGCCCCCCTGTGTCCAGCGGCCTTCTGCCCCCCTGTGTCAAGCTTTACTGCCCCCCTGTGTCCAGCCTTCTGCCCCCTCTGTGTCCAGCTTTACTGCCCCCCTGTGTCCAGCTTTACTGCCCCCCTGTGTCCAGCGGCCTTCTGCCCTGGCCCCCCCCCCCCCCCCCCCGGATCGCCGCTCTCAATAGAAAAAAAAAAAAAAGTTCTGCTTACCTGCCGCGCTCCTGATCTCTCCACGCAGCTGCACTGTGCACTCGCCGGCGACTGACAATGACGTCAGACGCCGGCGACCTGCACGCTGCGGCTGGCGGCTGTTAACTATTGACGTGCGGGCGCGGGCCCGCATGTCAATAGCGTACAGCTGTAGCGCCGGCCGCCACTAAGGGCCCGGTTCAGCCTGCGGCTGCCGGTAGGGGCCCGGTGAGCAGGTAAGAGGGGGCCCGATGTGGGCCCCCTCTGCTCACCGGGCCCCATACACCAGTCACGGCTGTAATGCCCTGATGGCGGCCCTGGCTCTGGAGTATAACACAGGATGTAACTCAGGATCAGTAATGTAATGTATGTACACAGTGACTGCACCAGCAGAATAGTGAGTGCAGCTCTGGAGTATAATACAGGATGTAACTCAGGATCAGTAATGTAATGTATGTACACAGTGACTGCACCAGCAGAATAGTGAGTGCAGCTCTGGGGTATAATACAGGATGTAACTCAGGATCAGTAATGTAATGTATGTACACAATGACTGCACCAGCAGAATAGTGAGTGCAGCTCTGGAGTATAATACAGGATGTAACTCAGGATCAGTAATGTAATGTATGTACACAGTGACTGCACCAGCAGAATAGTGAGTGCTGCTCTGGGGTATAACACAGGATGTAACTCAGGATCAGTAATGTAATGTATGTACACAGTGAGTGCACCAGCAGAATAGTGAGTGCAGCTCTGGGGTATAATACAGGATGTAACTCAGGATCAGTAATGTAATGTATGTACACAGTGACTGCACCAGAAGAATAGTGAGTGCAGCTCTGGAGTATAATACAGGATGTAACTCAGATCAGTAATGTAATGTATGTACACAGTGACTGCACCAGCAGAATAGTGAGTGCAGCTCTGGGGTATAATACAGGATGTAACTCAGGATCAGTAATGTAATGTATGTACACAATGACTGCACCAGCAGAATAGTGAGTGCAGCTCTGGAGTATAATACAGGATGTAACTCAGGATCAGTAATGTAATGTATGTACACAGTGACTGCACCAGCAGAATAGTGAGTGCTGCTCTGGGGTATAATACAGGCTGTAACTCAGGATCAGTAATGTAATGTGTGTACACAGTGAGTGCACCAGCAGAATAGTGAGTGCAGCTCTGGAGTATAATACAGGATGTAACTCAGGATCAGTAATGTATGTACACAGTGACTGCACCAGCAGAATAGTGAGTGCAGCTCTGGGGTATAATACAGGATGTAACTCAGGATCAGTAATGTAATGTATTGTCGGGATCACACTCAGTCGGAGCAGCCTTTGGAAGTGGGGAATCACCAGAAATAATACACAAGACACGTCTTGTATAGTGTATCACTGGGAAGTCTCTGAAGCACGCCTGCCTTCAAGGTGCTATCCCTTCTTTATATAGTTGTTTCAGTAGGTTTAGTGGTTATACAAGTTTTGCATGTTTAAACAAAGAGACAAAACAGGAAAGAAAGAAAAGAAAAGAAAACAGTTTCGTGGGCGGCAGTTTCACAACAAACAGTACAAAGGCAATTCCACAGACAAGAAAAACAGGATTTCATACTATAGCTAAAATGTCCTTGAATGGACAGGTCAATATTTATCACAAATTCTTTTTTTTTTATTTTTGTTCATTGAGGTAATCATTTTTGTTCTGCTCTTCACAGTATGTACACAGTGACTGCACCAGCAGAATAGTGAGTGCAGCTCCGGAGCATAACACAGGATGCAACTCAGGATCAGTAATGTAATGTATGTACACATTGGCCCAAATTCTTCGAAGCAATGTATGCTATAAATCTGGCATAAGTCGCCTTGAATAGTCACAATTTTTTTGTGCAAAGCGGACATCTGTGATAGGGGACTCTCGAGACTTCAGAGCCTGATTGCCCATAGATTTGACACTCAGGAACCTAGAAAAGCTGGGATATTAAGCAGAAGCCACTAAAGCACAGCACAAAATAAATTACTGCAAGAATCTGGTTATCTGCCCAATAAGCAGGTGATTGCACTGAGCAGCTCTGCTGGGTTTAATGAATATGTTGATTGCTGAATTGCCATTTCTTACAAATAAATGACACCATCGCTTACCTAACCCCGTAATATGTAAGATCAATAAACACAGGAGAATTTCCTGACTGCTCCTATAGAGAGGAGATGCTGATTCATACCATAACGCTTGTTTTATGGAGCATGGACCCTGCGCTGCTTCACAGATGGCATTATGTAAACTATGAGGCTCACAGGAATGTGCTGGCCAGAGATGGGATCACTCAGAAAGGGA
Source organism: Ranitomeya imitator (assembly GCF_032444005.1). Classification (NCBI taxonomy): domain Eukaryota; kingdom Metazoa; phylum Chordata; class Amphibia; order Anura; family Dendrobatidae; genus Ranitomeya; species Ranitomeya imitator. Next base: position 10,579,805 of record NC_091289.1, on the reverse strand, counting down.
ATATTATAGCAGCCCAAGCAAAAACAGGTTGAGGTGTATGAACCTTACATGGGAGAAAGACTGAAAAAGTCCCATTCAGATATTTCTAAGAGATATTTGCAACTATTATCCAGTATAATAGGATATGTTATATTGGCAATGTAACTGGCTCTGTTATACTGGCACTGTGGCTGGCTGTGTTATAGTGGCACTGTGGCTGGCTCTGTTATAGTGGCACTGTGGCTGGCTGTGTTATACTGCCACTGTGGCTGGCTCTGTTATACTGGCACTGTGGCTGGCTCTGTTATACTGGCACTGTGGCTGGCTCTGTTATACTGGCACTGTGGCTGGCTCTGTTATACTGGCACTGTGGCTGGCTGTGTTATACTGCCACTGTGGCTGGCTCTGTTATACTGGCACTGTGGCTGGCTGTGTTATAGTGGCACTGTGGCTGGCTCTGTTATACTGGCACTGTGGCTGGCTCTGTTATACTGGCACTGTGGCTGGCTCTGTTATAGTGGCACTGTGGCTGGCTCTGTTATACTGGCACTGTGGCTGGCTGTGTTATAGTGGCACTGTGGCTGGCTCTGTTATAGTGGCACTGTGGCTGGCTGTGTTATACTGGCACTGTGGCTGGCTCTGTTATTCTGGCACTATGGCTGGCTCTGTTATAGTGGCACTGTGGCTGGCTCTGTTATACTGGCACTGTGGCTGGCTCTGTTATACTGGCATTGTGGCTGGCTCTGTTATAGTGGCACTGTGGCTGGCTCTGTTATAGTGGCACTGTGGCTGGCTGTGTTATAGTGGCACTGTGGCTGGCTCTGTTATAGTGGCACTGTGGCTGGCTCTGTTATAGTGGCACTGTGGCTGGCTGTGTTATAGTGGCACTGTGGCTGGCTCTGTTATACTGGCACTGTGGCTGGCTCTGTTATAGTGGCACTGTGGCTGGCTGTGTTATAGTGGCACTGTGGCTGGCTCTGTTATAGTGGCACTGTGGCTGGCTGTGTTATAGTGGCACTGTGGCTGGCTGTGTTATAGTGGCACTGTGGCTGGCTCTGTTATACTGGCACTATGGCTGGCTCTGTTATAGTGGCACTGTGGCTGGCTGTGTTATACTGGCACTGTTGCTGGCTCTGTTATACTAGCACTGTGGCTGGCTCTGTTATAGTGGCACTGTGGCTGGCTCTGTTATACTGGCACTGTGGCTGGCTCTGTTATAGTGGCACTGTGGCTGGCTCTGTTATACTGGCACTGTAGCTGGCTCTGTTATAGTGGCACTGTGGCTGGCTCTGTTATACTGGCACTGTGGCTGGCTCTGTTATACTGGCACTGTGGCTGGCTCTGTTATAGTGGCACTGTGGCTGGATCTGTTATAGTGGCACTGTGGCTGGCTCTGTTATAGTGGCACTGTGGCTGGCTCTGTTATAGTGGCACTATGGCTGGCTCTGTTATAGTGGCACTGTGGCTGGCTGTGTTATAGTGGCACTGTGGCTGGCTCTGTTATACTGGCACTGTGGCTGGCTCTGTTATAGTGGCACTGTGGCTGGCTGTGTTATACTGGCACTGTGGCTGGCTCTGTTATACTGGCACTGTGGCTGGCTCTGTTATACTGGCACTGTGGCTGGCTCTGTTATAGTGGCACTGTGGCTGGCTCTGTTATACTGGCACTGTAGCTGGCTCTGTTATAGTGGCACTGTGGCTGGCTCTGTTATACTGGCACTGTGGCTGGCTCTGTTATCCTGGCACTGTGGCTGGCTGTGTTATAGTGGCACTGTGGCTGGCTCTGTTATAGTGGCACTGTGGCTGGCTCTGTTATACTGGCACTGTGGCTGGCTCTGTTATACTGGCACTGTGGCTGGCTCTGTTATACTGGCACTGTGGCTGGCTCTGTTATAGTGGCACTGTGGCTGGCTCTGATATACTGGCACTGTGGCTGGCTCTGTTATACTGGCACTGTGGCTGGCTCTGTTATACTGGCACTGTGGCTGGCTGTGTTATACTGGCACTGTGGCTGGCTCTGTTATAGTGGCACTGTGGCTGGCTGTGTTATACTGGCACTGTGGCTGGCTCTGTTATACTGGCACTGTGGCTGGCTCTGTTATAGTGGCACTGTGGCTGGCTCTGTTATAGTGGCACTGTGGCTGGCTGTGTTATACTGGCACTGTGGCTGGCTCTGTTATACTGGCACTGTGGCTGGCTCTGTTATAGTGGCACTGTGGCTGGCTCTGTTATAGTGGCACTGTGGCTGGCTGTGTTATAGTGGCACTGTGGCTGGCTCTGTTATAGTGGCACTGTGGCTGGCTGTGTTATACTGGCACTGTGGCTGGCTCTGTTATACTGGCACTGTGGCTGGCTCTGTTATAGTGGCACTGTGGCTGGCTCTGTTATAGTGGCACTGTGGCTGGCTGTGTTATACTGGCACTGTGGCTGGCTCTGTTATAGTGGCACTGTGGCTGGCTCTGTTATACTGGCACTGTGGCTGGCTGTGTTATACTGGCACTGTGGCTGGCTCTGTTATAGTGGCACTGTGGCTGGCTGTGTTATACTGGCACTGTGGCTGGCTCTGTTATACTGGCACTGTGGCTGGCTGTGTTATAGTGGCACTGTGGTTGGCTGTGTTATACTGGCACTGTGGCTGGCTCTGTTATAGTGGCACTGTGGCTGGCTGTGTTATAGTGGCACTGTGGTTGGCTGTGTTATACTGGCACTGTGGCTGGCTCTGTTATACTGGCACTGTGGCTGGTTCTGTTATACTGGCACTGTGGCTGGCTCTGTTATAGTGGCACTGTGGCTGGCTCTGTTATACTGGCACTGTGGCTGGCTCTGATATACTGGCACTGTGGCTGGCTCTGTTATACTGGCACTGTGGCTGGCTCTGTTATAGTGGCACTGTGGCTGGCTCTGTTATACTGGCACTGTGGCTGGCTCTGATATACTGGCACTGTGGCTGGCTCTGTTATACTGGCACTGTGGCTGGCTCTGTTATACTGGCACTGTGGCTGGCTGTGTTATACTGGCACTGTGGCTGGCTCTGTTATACTGGCACTGTGGCTGGCTCTGTTATACTGGCACTGTGGCTGGCTCTGTTATACTGGCACTGTGGCTGGCTCTGTTATAGTGGCACTGTGGTTGGCTGTGTTATAGTGGCACTGTGGCTGGCTCTGATATACTGGCACTGTGGCTGGCTCTGTTATACTGGCACTGTGGCTGGCTCTGTTATAGTGGCACTGTGGTTGGCTCTGTTATAGTGGCACTGTGGCTGGCTCTGTTATACTGGCACTGTGGCTGGCTGTGTTATACTGGCACTGTGGCTGGCTCTGTTATACTGGCACTGTGGCTGGCTCTGTTATAGTGGCACTGTGGCTGGCTCTGTTATACTGGCACTGTGGCTGGCTCTGATATACTGGCACTGTGGCTGGCTCTGTTATACTGGCACTGTGGCTGGCTCTGATATACTGGCACTGTGGCTGGCTCTGTTATACTGGCACTGTGGCTGGCTCTGTTATACTGGCACTGTGGCTGGCTCTGTTATACTGGCACTGTGGCTGGTTCTGATATACTGGCACTGTGGCTGGCTCTGTTATACTGGCACTGTGGCTGGCTCTGTTATACTGGCACTGTGGCTGGCTCTGTTATAGTGGCACTGTGGCTGGCTCTGTTATACTGGCACTGTGGCTGGCTCTGATATACTGGCACTGTGGCTGGCTCTGTTATAGTGGCACTGTGGCTGGCTCTGTTATTGTGGCACTGTGGCTGGTTCTGTTATACTGGCACTGTGGCTGGCTCTGTTATAGTGGCACTGTGGCTGGCTCTGTTATAGTGGCACTGTGGCTGGTTCTGTTATAGTGGCACTGTGGCTGGCTCTGTTATACTGGCACTGTGGCTGGCTCTGTTATACTGGCACTGTGGCTGGCTGTGTTATACTGGCACTGTGGCTGGCTCTGTTATAGTGGCACTGTGGCTGGTTCTGTTATACTGGCACTGTGGCTGGCTCTGTTATAGTGGCACTGTGGCTGGCTCTGTTATAGTGGCACTGTGGCTGGTTCTGTTATAGTGGCACTGTGGCTGGCTCTGTTATACTGGCACTGTGGCTGGCTCTGTTATAGTGGCACTGTGGCTGGCTCTGTTATAGTGGCACTGTGGCTGGTTCTGTTATAGTGGCACTGTGGCTGGCTCTGTTATACTGGCACTGTGGCTGGCTCTGTTATACTGGCACTGTGGCTCTGTTATACTGGCACTGTGGCTGGCTCTGTTATAGTGGCACTGTGGTTGGCTCTGTTATAGTGGCACTGTGGCTGGCTCTGTTATACTGGCACTGTGGCTGGCTCTGTTATACTGGCACTGTGGCTGGCTCTGTTATAGTGGCACTGTGGCTGGCTCTGTTATACTGGCACTGTGGCTGGCTCTGATATACTGGCACTGTGGCTGGCTCTGTTATACTGGCACTGTGGCTGGCTCTGTTATACTGGCACTGTGGCTGGCTCTGATATACTGGCACTGTGGCTGGCTCTGTTATACTGGCACTGTGGCTGGCTCTGTTATACTGGCACTGTGGCTGGCTCTGTTATACTGGCACTGTGGCTGGTTCTGATATACTGGCACTGTGGCTGGCTCTGTTATACTGGCACTGTGGCTGGCTCTGTTATACTGGCACTGTGGCTGGCTCTGTTATAGTGGCACTGTGGCTGGCTCTGTTATACTGGCACTGTGGCTGGCTCTGATATACTGGCACTGTGGCTGGCTCTGTTATAGTGGCACCGTGGCTGGCTCTGTTATAGTGGCACTGTGGCTGGTTCTGTTATACTGGCACTGTGGCTGGCTCTGTTATAGTGGCACTGTGGCTGGCTCTGTTATAGTGGCACTGTGGCTGGTTCTGTTATAGTGGCACTGTGGCTGGCTCTGTTATACTGGCACTGTGGCTGGCTCTGTTATACTGGCACTGTGGCTGGCTGTGTTATACTGGCACTGTGGCTGGCTCTGTTATAGTGGCACTGTGGCTGGTTCTGTTATACTGGCACTGTGGCTGGCTCTGTTATAGTGGCACTGTGGCTGGCTCTGTTATAGTGGCACTGTGGCTGGTTCTGTTATAGTGGCACTGTGGCTGGCTCTGTTATACTGGCACTGTGGCTGGCTCTGTTATAGTGGCACTGTGGCTGGCTCTGTTATAGTGGCACTGTGGCTGGTTCTGTTATAGTGGCACTGTGGCTGGCTCTGTTATACTGGCACTGTGGCTGGCTCTGTTATACTGGCACTGTGGCTGGCTCTGTTATACTGGCACTGTGGCTGGCTCTGTTATAGTGGCACTGTGGCTGGCTCTGTTATAGTGGCACTGTGGCTGGCTCTGTTATAGTGGCACTGTGGCTGGCTCTGTTATAGTGGCACTGTGGCTGGTTCTGTTATAGTGGCACTGTGGCTGGCTCTGTTATACTGGCACTGTGGCTGGCTCTGTTATACTGGCACTGTGGCTGGCTCTGTTATAGTGGCACTGTGGCTGGTTCTGTTATACTGGCACTGTGGCTGGCTCTGTTATAGTGGCACTGTGGCTAGCTCTGTTATACTGGCACTGTGGCTGGCTCTGTTATAGTGGCACTGTGGCTGGCTCTGTTATAGTGGCACTGTGGCTGGCTCTGTTATACTGGCACTGTGGCTGGCTCTGTTATAGTGGCACTGTGGCTGGCTCTGTTATAGTGGCACTGTGGCTGGCTCTGTTATAGTGGCACTGTGGCTGGCTCTGTTATACTGGCACTGTGGCTGGCTCTGTTATAGTGGCACTGTGGCTGGCTCTGTTATACTGGCACTGTGGCTGGCTCTGATATACTGGCACTGTGGCTGGCTCTGTTATACTGGCACTGAGCCTGGCTCTGTTATAGTGGCACTGTGGCTGGTTCTGTTATAGTGGCACTGTGGTTGGCTCTGTTATACTGGCACTGTGGCTGGCTCTGTTATACTGGCACTGTGGCTGGCTCTGTTATACTGGCACTGTGGCTGGCTCTGTTATAGTGGCACTGTGGTTGGCTCTGTTATACTGGCACTGTGGCTGGCTCTGTTATACTGGCACTGTGGCTGGCTCTGTTATAGTGGCACTGTGGCTGGCTCTGTTATAGTGGCACTGTGGCTGGCTCTGTTATACTGGCACTGTGGCTGGCTCTGTTATACTGGCACTGTGGCTGGCTCTGTTATACTGGCACTGTGGCTGGCTCTGTTATACTGGCACTGTGGCTGGCTCTGTTATAGTGGCACTGTGGCTGGCTCTGTTATACTGGCACTGTGGCTGGCTCTGTTATACTGGCACTGTGGCTGGCTCTGTTATAGTGGCACTGTGGCTGGCTCTGTTATAGTGGCACTGTGGCTGGCTCTGTTATACTGGCACTGTGGCTGGCTCTGTTATAGTGGCACTGTGGCTGGCTCTGTTATAGTGGCACTGTGGCTGGCTCTGTTATAGTGGCACTGTGGCTGGCTCTGTTATACTGGCACTGTGGCTGGCTCTGTTATAGTGGCACTGTGGCTGGCTCTGTTATACTGGCACTGTGGCTGGCTCTGTTATAGTGGCACTGTGGCTGGCTCTGTTATAGTGGCACTGTGGCTGGCTCTGTTATACTGGCACTGTGGCTGGCTCTGTTATACTGGCACTGTGGCTGGCTCTGTTATACTGGCACTGTGGCTGGCTCTGTTATACTGGCACTGTGGCTGGCTCTGTTATACTGGCACTGTGGCTGGCTCTGTTATAGTGGCACTGTGGCTGGCTCTGTTATACTGGCACTGTGGCTGGCTCTGTTATACTGGCACTGTGGCTGGCTCTGTTATAGTGGCACTGTGGCTGGCTCTGTTATAGTGGCACTGTGGCTGGCTCTGTTATACTGGCACTGTGGCTGGCTCTGTTATAGTGGCACTGTGGCTGGCTCTGTTATAGTGGCACTGTGGCTGGCTCTGTTATAGTGGCACTGTGGCTGGCTCTGTTATACTGGCACTGTGGCTGGCTCTGTTATAGTGGCACTGTGGCTGGCTCTGTTATACTGGCACTGTGGCTGGCTCTGTTATAGTGGCACTGTGGCTGGCTCTGTTATAGTGGCACTGTGGCTGGCTCTGTTATACTGGCACTGTGGCTGGCTCTGTTATACTGGCACTGTGGCTGGCTCTGTTATACTGGCACTGTGGCTGGCTCTGTTATAGTGGCACTGTGGCTGGCTCTGTTATAGTGGCACTGTGGCTGGCTCTGTTATACTGGCACTGTGGCTGGCTCTGTTATAGTGGCACTGTGGCTGGCTCTGTTATACTGGCACTGTGGCTGGCTCTGTTATACTGGCACTGTGGCTGGCTCTGTTATACTGGCACTGTGGCTGGCTCTGTTATAGTGGCACTGTGGCTGGCTCTGTTATACTGGCACTGTGGCTGGCTCTGTTATACTGGCACTGTGGCTGGCTCTGTTATAGTGGCACTGTGGCTGGCTCTGTTATACTGGCACTGTGGCTGGCTCTGTTATACTGGCACTGTGGCTGGCTCTGTTATACTGGCACTGTGGCTGGCTCTGATATACTGGCACTGTGGCTGGCTCTGTTATAGTGGCACTGTGGCTGGTTCTGTTATACTGGCACTGTGGCTGGTTCTGTTATAGGAACCTTCTGAGCTGTTGGCCGCTGCTGTGTTTTGCTCCCACATTTCTCTCTCTGTAATAAACAACCACCAATAATCATCACATCTATAACTATTGAGCTCTACAGTAAAATAGGAAAATAAGATCTAGTGTGACGGTGACATCATTTTTTCTAGGAATCCATACAAAGCTCGTCTTCGGGAACACATCTGGGCGGCAGAACTGTGGAAATGCTTAACATTTGCAAAGGAACAAACACTCGACAAGGCGGGCGGGAGTACAGCTTATATTATTATTAATATTAGGATTATTGTTATTGTTGTAGTCGATGACAGCAGAAAACAGAAACAAACTTCCTGTAGATACAGAGGAGTAATGCGCTCAGTACAGGGATAGGATTAGATACAGCAGCCTGCTACTTATACTTTGGGAGAGAAGGTGTCTCATACAGAAGTACAGGGGGAAAGTGATTATGATACGTTATAGCCTTAGTTTAGAGTCGACAGCCATAACTCTGGAGCAGCGCTGAAAGAAGACACCTGAAAATATATCACATTCATTGGAAAGAATAGATGTCTAGATCATCCAGGATATGAGCAAGAGAAAATATCATCACATTATTAAGGGACCAGGAAATATTGAATAAGAAAGTACATTCTGGACACAAAATTGTAAAATCTCAGCTGTAAAAGCTTCCAATACGAATCAATGTGTGGCACAAAAAACCCAGAAGGATTTTACTGCATTCATAATATTCTATATAGGAGAAAGTATTAGTTACAGTATATTCCTGTACATACCGGGCAGTATTATAGTACAGTAGATATATTCTTGTACATAGGACACTGATGGACACAGATAGAAAAGGGCCACATGTGCAAGAACAATATATAGGCCCATTGCAGCCCAAAAGCTCCTAAACATGCAAAATTGCACCCGATTTGGAGGTTGAAATGGGGCCCCTTACCTCTTGGGCCCTGTGCGGCTGCACAGCTTGCACCAATGATATGTCCGCCCCTGACATAGGAGCAGTATTATAGTAGTTATATTCTTGTACATAGGAGCAGTATTATAGTAGTTATATTCTTGTACATAGGAGCAGTATTATAGTAGTTATATTCTTGTACATAGGAGCAGTATTATAGTAGTTATATTCTTGTACATAGGGGGAAGTATTATAGTAGTTATATTCTTGTACATAGGGGCAGTATTATAGTAGTTATATTCTTGTACATAGGGGGAAGTATTATAGTAGTTATATTCTTGTACATAGGGGCAGTATTATAGTAGTTATATTCTTGTACATAGGAGCAGTATTATAGTAGTTATATTCTTGTACATAGGAGCAGTATTATAGTAGTTATATTCTTGTACATAGGAGCAGTATTATAGTAGTTATATTCTTGTACATAGGAGCAGTATTATAGTAGTTATATTCTTGTACATAGGAGCAGTATTATAGTAGTTATATTCTTGTACATAGGAGCAGTATTATAGTAGTTATATTCTTGTACATAGGAGCAGTATTATAGTAGTTATATTCTTGTACATAGTGGACAGTATTATAGTAGTTATATTCTTGTACATAGGGGCAGTATTATAGTAGTTATATTCTTGTACATAGGGGCAGTATTATAGTAGTTATATTCTTGTACATAGGAGCAGTATTATAGTAGTTATATTCTTGTACATAGGAGCAGTATTATAGTAGTTATATTCTTGTACATAGGAGCAGTATTATAGTAGTTATATTCTTGTACATAGGAGCAGTATTATAGTAGTTATATTCTTGTACATAGGGGCAGTATTATAGTAGTTATATTCTTGTATATAGGGGGCAGTATTATAGTAGTTATATTCTTGTATATAGGAGCAGTATTATAGTAGTTGTATTCTTGTATATAGGGGCAGTATTATAGTAGTTATATTCTTGTACATGGGAGCAGTATTATAGTAGTTATATTCTTGTACATAGGAGCAGTATTATAGTAGTTACATTCTTGTACATAGGGGCAGTATTATAGTAGTTATATTCTTGTACATAGGGGCAGTATTATAGTAGTTATATTCTTGTACATGGGAGCAGTATTATAGTAGTTATATTCTTGTACATAGGAGCAGTATTATAGTAGTTATATTCTTGTACATAGGAGCAGTATTATAGTAGTTATATTTTTGTACATAGGAGCAGTATTATAGTAGTTATATTCTTGTACATAGGAGCAGTATTATAGTAGTTATATTCTTGTACATCGGAGCAGTACTATAGTAGTTATATTCTTGTACATAGGGGCAGTATTATAGTAGTTATATTCTTGGACATAGGAGCAGTATTATAGTAGTTATATTCTTGTACATAGGAGCAGTATTATAGTAGTTATATTCTTGTACATACGAGCAGTATTATAGTAATTATATTCTTGTACATAGGAGCAGTATTATAGTAGTTATATTCTTGTACATACGAGCAGTATTATAGTAATTATATTCTTGTACATAGGAGCAGTATTATAGTAGTTATATTCTTGTACATAGGTGCAGTATTATAGTAGTTATATTCTTGTACATAGGTGCAGTATTATAGTAGTTATATTCTTGTACATAGGGGCAGTATTATAGTAGTTATATTCTTGTACATAGGAGCAGTATTATAGTAGTTATATTTTTGTACATAGGGGCAGTATTATAGTAGTTATATTCTTGTACATACGAGCAGTATTATAGTAATTATATTCTTGTACATAGGAGCAGTATTATAGTAGTTATATTCTTGTACATAGGTGCAGTATTATAGTAGTTATATTCTTGTACACAGGAGCAGTATTATAGTAGTTATATTCTTGTACATACGAGCAGTATTATAGTAATTATATTCTTGTACATAGGAGCAGTATTATAGTAGTTATATTCTTGTACATAGGTGCAGTATTATAGTAGTTATATTCTTGTACACAGGAGCAGTATTATATTAGTTATATTCTTGTACATAGGAGCAGTATTATAGTAGTTATATTCTTGCACATAGGGGCAGTATTATAGTAGTTATATTCTTGTACATAGGGGCAGTATTATAGTAGTTATATTCTTGCACATAGGGGCAGTATTATAGTAGTTATATTCTTGTACATACGAGCAGTATTATAGTAGTTATATTCTTGTACATAGGTGCAGTATTATAGTAGTTATATTCTTGTACACAGGAGCAGTATTATAGTAGTTATATTCTTGTACATAGGTGCAGTATTATAGTAGTTATATTCTTGTACACAGGAGCAGTATTATATTAGTTATATTCTTGTACATAGGAGCAGTATTATAGTAGTTATATTCTTGCACATAGGGGCAGTATTATAGTAGTTATATTCTTGTACATAGGTGCAGTATTATAGTAGTTATATTCTTGTACATAGGGGCAGTATTATAGTAGTTATATTCTTGTACATAGGAGCAGTATTATAGTAGTTATATTTTTGTACATAGGGGCAGTATTATAGTAGTTATATTCTTGTACATAGGTGCAGTATTATAGTAGTTATATTCTTGTACACAGGAGCAGTATTATAGTAGTTATATTCTTGTACATACGAGCAGTATTATAGTAATTATATTCTTGTACATAGGAGCAGTATTATAGTAGTTATATTCTTGTACATAGGTGCAGTATTATAGTAGTTATATTCTTGTACACAGGAGCAGTATTATATTAGTTATATTCTTGTACATAGGAGCAGTATTATAGTAGTTATATTCTTGCACATAGGGGCAGTATTATAGTAGTTATATTCTTGTACATAGGGGCAGTATTATAGTAGTTATATTCTTGCACATAGGGGCAGTATTATGGTAGTTATATTCTTGCACATAGGGTACAGTATTATAAAAGTTATATTTTTGTACTTGGGACCAATATGTATAAGACAGCACTGAAAGCATACAAGCGGTAATATTTTTCTGCATGCAATACAATTGCTAAAAGACTTCACTGCTGCTCTTTTCCATGTTGCATGGTGCGGTCTGAACATCTGTATCCACTTCATACATTCCACATGTGGTTGAGTTGGGTTCGGGATGTAACATTCCTGGAAGTGAAATATTACGAACAGGATACAATATAATTAACATCAAAGCATGACAGGCTATAGTGAAACCATACAGTAGTAGGCAGAATCCTATAGCCTGTGGGTAAAGCATATAGCAGTAAACTGTGTCATGTAGCCATATAGTAGTAACCGGTGGTTGATGTTCTTCATTATCGGTATACACACTGGTGTTTGTTCTATTATTGGGCTTCTCTCATTATTGAAGGTTTTATTGGATATTAATGACCTGCTGTAACTTTTACTACAACTATTCATGTTTTAAGTTGTTTTGGCTTCACTTGTGTTTTTCCACAGCACAGCTAAGCCGAATAGTCTGTGAGGGGAAGAAAAATGTTCTGCCTAGAGGAAATATAGATTGCACTGAACAAAAAACAAAAACATATTGTAACAGTGACCGAATGAGGCCAACACATTGAAGTCAAAGAAGATGAATGAGGCATCGTATCACTGCTCACTACATTGCCGACTCCTAGAGAACAGAAGATAACTACAATAACTATGATTTTTCTCTATGCACATCAAACCTCCACCTCAGTGCCATTATGGTCCACGGTCACTGCCACATCACACCACCAAGCACCGTCTCACACACTGGTCACGTTGTCGGTGCAGTGCAGCAGTGAATTTGTCCAGTGCATTTGATTAACAATCTCACCAGGGGCGGATTATAAGAGGGTCAATCTGGGCGGTAGCACAGGGCCTAGTGGTGTGGGGGGGCCCTGGGATACTGCTCAGATTGCCCGCCACCATCAGGGCATTACTGCCCGTGCCCTGACTGGTGTATCATTTATGGGCCCGGTGGGCAGAGATGGGGCCCGCATCGGGCCCCATCTCATCTGCTCACGGGGCCTCTACCGGCGCTGCGGCAGTTTCACCTATTGACGTGCGGCCGGACGTCAAAAGTTAACAGCCGCCAGCCAATTGGAGGCTGGCAGCTGAAGTCGGCCGCAGGCGTAGCGCACACGTCGCCGGCGTCTGATGTCATTGTCAGTCGCTGGCGAGTGTGCGCTGCCGGAGGGAGCTCAACGCCTGGAGCGCAGGTCAGGTGAGGAGAACTCGGTTTTTGGTTTTTTTTGCTAATGGCAATCCGGGGGGCCCGGGCGGGCCAGAATGCTGGACACTGTCTGGGAGCAATATGCTGGAGGATGCACTGGGGCAGATGATTGCTGGACACACTGGGGGCAATGCTGGAGACACTGAGGCAGATTGCTGGACAGACTGTCTGGGGGCAATGCTGGACACACTGGGGCAGATTGCTGGACATACTGGGGCAGATGATTGCTGGACACACTGGGGGCAATTCTGGAGACACTGGGGCAGATTACTGGACACACTGGGGGCAATGCTGGACACACTGGGGCAATGCTGGACACACTGGGGCAATGCTGGACACACTGGGGCAATGCTGGACACACTGGGGAAGATTGCTGGACACACTGGGGCAATGCTGGACACACTGAGGCAGACTGCTGGACACACTGTCTGGGGGCAATGCTGGACACACTGGGGAAGATTGCTGGACACACTGGGGCAGATTGCTGGACACACTGGGGGCAATATGCTGGCGTGAGACACTGGGGCAGATTGCTGAACACACTGTCTGGGGGAAATGCTGGACACACTGTCTGGGGCAATGCTGGACACCCTGGCAGATTGCTGGACACTGGGGCAATATGCTGGGCATACTGGGGCAGATTGCTGGACACACTGGGGGCAGGACTGGAGGCATGGGCAGAATGTAGATACGGGGCATGATTGGAGACTCCGGGCAGAATGAAAGACATGGGGCAGGATTGGATCATGGGGCAGGATGGATACGATGGAGACAGATGGGGCAGGATGGGGAGATCAACTGGGGTAGAATGGATACTCATGAGGGCAGGATGGGAGAACATATGGCTGAAGCCAGGAATGAGATAAACGGGGCCAGGATGGGGAATATTATTACCATAGGGGCTAATTAAAGGATATTATTACTGCAGTGATGTATTTATTTAATTTTTTTAGTACACTGTTTTAAATGAGGGGGCGGTCCTGTTACTGTGCAGAGTGACACTGTCGCCTTTTTGTTCTTCATGTGGTATAATGTAGAAGTTGTGAAATATTAAGTAATGTGTTCTGCAAGCGGAGCTCGAGATAACTGTGTTATTTCCTGCAAAAACAAGTCCTGGCTGGAAGAAATAATGGCGGTCTGTGCTGGATGAAAGATGAAGGACTTCACCTAGAGACGTCACTGGTGAGTCAGTGTGTTACCTATACACTGACACTATACACTGTATACTATATACAGAGGTCCTGTGTACAATGTCACCAGTGATCACTGTATTACCTATACATTATATACAGAGCTCCTGTGTATAATACCACCAGTGATCTCTGTATTACCTCTACACAGACACTGCATACTAAGTACAGATCTCCTGTGAATACTGGCACTTATGGTGATAGTATTGTGTTTTGTTTTTTGTTTTTATTACTGATCAGTATTGTAGTATTCAGTCACTATGTTGTGGTAATATGTGGTCTGGAAATGGTGTTGTGGTATTTGTCCCTTGTATGTGCTATTTGGTCACCAAGTGGTGGTAATATGTGGTCTTGACTTGGTGCGGTGGTATTTGTTCCTTGTATGTGATATTATTCGATCACTGTGGTTGTAATTTGTGGTCTGGTCATGGTGCGGTGGTATTTGTTCCTTGTATGTGGTATTATTGGTCTTTTTAAAAATTGAAAAATAAATCAAAATATACCTAAATTATATTGCATATTTTGACAAATATTTAATAGGTTACAGTAAAGTAGGGCCTGGCCATTTTTCTGGAATAATCTGGTTCAGGTATATCATGACCCCGTCACATGACTGGGGGGGCCCACAGTGTCTGAACAGCCCGGGGCCCTGGCTACCCTTAATCCACCCCTGAATCTCACTAATGCAAAATCCCAAATCTGCAAGTTAAAGGAATTGGGGCTCGTTTCACCACCAATAGCTCTCCTCTGAAAAGAAATTATGAATACTTATAGCATGGGACCCCAACCTGTGACTAAGGAGCTACTTGTGGCTCGTGGGCCTGTGGCGCGTGGATTGTGGCTGCCTGCCAACACCGGGTCTAGCAAACGGCTACGAAGAGAAGGTCTCCAGATGGTGACTTTGTGATTAGCCCCAACAGAAGAGCAGATCTGAATGCTCATGTACTGACTACGGGGGGGGGTTACAAATAAATTAAAGGTACCTTCACACATAACGATTTCGATAACGATATCGTTGCAACGTCACGCTTTTGGTGACGTAGCAACGATCCCGCTAACGATCTCGTTATGTGTGACAGCGACCAACGATCAGGCCCCTGCTGGGAGATTGTTGGTCGTTGGGGAATGTTCAGGACCTTTTTTTGGTCGCTGATCACCCGCTGTCATCGCTGGATCGGCGTGTGTGACGCCGATCCAGCGATGTGTTCACTTGTAACCAGGGTAAATATCGGGTTACTAAGCGCAGGGTCGCGCTTAGTAACCCGATGTTTACCTTGGTTACCATTGTAAAAGTTAAAAAAAAACAAAACAGTACATACTCACATTCCGATGTCTGTCACGTCCCCCGCCATCAGCTTCCCGCACTGACTGTCAGCGCCGGCCATAAAGCAGAGCACAGCGGTGACGTCACCGCTGTGCTCTGCTTTACGGCTGGCGCTGACACAGTCAGTGCGGGAAGCTGACGGCGGGGGACATGACAGACATCGGAATGTGAGTATGTAGTGTTTTTTTTTTTTTACTTTTACAATGGTAACCAGGATAAATATCGGGTTACTAAGCGCGGCCCTGCACTTAGTAACCCGATGTTTACCCTGGTTACCCGGGGACCTCGGCATCGTTGAAGACAGTTTCAACGATGCCGAAGTCTTTCCCCTGATCGTTGGTCGCTGGAGAGAGCTGTCTGTGTGACAGCTCCCCAGCGACCACACAACGACTTACCAACGATCACGGCCAGGTCGTATCGCTGGTCGTGATCGTTGGTAAGTCGTTTAGTGTAACGGTACCTTAAATTAAGCTGGAGGTAAGACTATCATATCTATCAGACAAAAGGAAGCTGAATGCACTGTGTAATGGACGTCCGAGAATGTCGTATGGGGGTAATGTGGGGACCCCAGGATGTAAGTATATGGCCTCCATGTGATTTCTATGGGAAAGCTTTGGCTATCATGATACTGGGGGGCTCTGGGTGTCACCACTGTGAGGGGGTGGGAGGTGGATGTCGCACCTCAGGGGGCTCTGGATGTGTCTCTCGACCCTCTCTCCGTGCTGAATGAGGCTCTCAAGGAACGAAAGTTTGGGACCACTGCCTTATCGCCTAGCTTATTCCAGGCTGTAAGAGATTTTAGGGGTTGCAGACTAGTTTTGCAACATCTGAAGAGCCACAGGTTGCATTTAGAAGACCCCATTATTTATTTTTTACCAAGAAGATAGGACATTTGAGTCGGGACTGAGAGGGTTACACCAGTTTTACGAGATTTCACTTCTCTCCCAGTAATGTTACTCAATGCAGCCGGGTTTATAATATCTCTCGGTCTATCTTGTGTAAGAGACGATGTAACTTGTCCTCTGGAGGCTGCAGCACAACTAGGTCACTGCCGACACAGCCGCAGGAGCAGGTTGCGCTACATTCCTCTAATATCGCATTCTAGGGCAAGGGCAGCGGATAATGGCTCTCATAGACTGACGATAAGCAGAATATGGAGGACAATGTATAAATGGGGTAGAGAATATACAGGAGACATATACAAGAGGGAGTAAGCCACCAGCAAGAAATGTGAGATTACAGTAATTAACAAAGCCCCCCTCCGCAATCTCCAGTCTCCTCCCCTTAATTGAGGCTCCTCCCCAGGGCCGTATTTGCCACTAGGCACTTTAGGGCACCTGCCTAGGGCGGCAGGATGCGGGGGGGCGCACTTAAGCAAGGTTGTTTTTTTTCTTTTTTTTTTTATAAGGTCCGGGGTCAAGCGCCCACCTCCCCTCCCTCCCTCTCGCCCCCTCCCTCCCTCCCGCCCCCTCCCTGAAGACTTCATACTCCCCCTCCTCCAGCGGTGCCTGCTGTAACTCCGTCTCAGCGCCGGCAGCTCGTCCTGTCCTCAGCGGTCACGTGGTACCACTCATTAAGGTGATGAACATGTCCTTATTGCGGTATCATCTTCTAGAGCGGGCAGCCGGCCTTCATCCTTGGAAGAAGCATTTCTGAGAATCATCTAGAATGTCCACCCAAGGTAGAGGAGATATTTCTATCATATCTGCTGTTAGAAAGTTGAGTGGTCCCTAATGCCAAAACCTTCAGGTTCAATTCAGGCAAAATACCACAACTGCAGTTTACAGATGATAATAAGTGGCATTAACCACTGCAACGTGACTACAACACCCAAAATCTCTAATAGTTAATGTGGTCACATGATGGGGTCACATGACCACCATTTCTGATGCCGTATCACTACCTGCAATGGAATTTTACTAGGAGATAATTGTTGATAAATGTATATTATATAGATGCACATTTCTACACAAATTATACTAAATAAATTCCAGAGAATCCCTAAAAAATGTAAAGGGATGAGTTGATTTCGAGAAACCAAGCTAAGGGAGGATTCCGAACATAAATCAGCTGCAAAGAGCAACTCTTGTCCTGGAGGACCCGCCACGTCAAGGCAACGCATGTACACAGCCGCTATCAGGGCATTACTGCCCTTACTGGTGTATCGGGCCCGGTGAGCCCCCCTCTCTTTGCTTCTGCTCACCAGGCCCCAGATGGAGACACCTGGAACAGGATGGGAGATCATAAGGGGCATGATGGAGACACATGGGGGCAGGATCAGAGACCATATGGGGCCAGCAATGAGACACATAGGGGCAGGATGGGGGAAGTTATTACAGGAAAAGGCCCGGATGTGGGACTTTATTACTGTAGGGGATAATTAAGGGATGTTATTACTGCTGTGATATATTTTATTTTTGAGAATGCTGTTTTCAGTTGGGATGGGGGTCCTGTTACTGTGCATGGTGTCACTATGTCACTTTTATTCTTCATCTGGCGCAGTGTAGAAGTTGGGGAAACATTGGGGAATGTGCTCTAGATAACTATGTTATTTTCTGCAGAGACGAGTCCTGGCTGGAAGAATTGATGGCGGTATGCGCTGGATGAAAAAGAAAAGGGAAGATTAATATCTTCAACTAGAGAAGTCACTGGTGAGTCAGTGTATTACCTGTACACTTACACTAAACATTGACACTATATACAGAGCTCCTATGTATAACGTTAATGGATAGTCACTGTATTACCTGTACATCTGACACTATACAGAGCTCCTGTGTATAATGTCACTGGTGATCCCTGTATTACCTGTACACTGACACTATATACAGAGCTCCTGGGTATAATGTCACTGGTGATCACTGTATTACCTGTACACTAACACTATATACAGAGCTCCTGTGTATAATGTCACTGGTGATCATTGTATTACCAATACACTATATACAGAACTCCTGTGTATAATATCACTGGTGATCACTGTATTACCTGTACATTGACACTATGTACATAGCTCCTGTGTATAAAGTCAATGGTGATCACTTTTTTATCTGTACACTTACAGTATATACCAAGCTCCGGTGTATGTCACCAGTGATCACTGTATTACCTCTATACTGACACTATATACAGAGCTCTTGTGTATAATGTCACTGGTGATCACTGTATTATCTGTACACTTACACTATACACTTTATACTATGTACATAGCTCCAGTGTATAATGTCAATGGTGAGTTCCTGTATTACCTGTACACTTACACTATACACTATATACTATGTACAGAGCTCCTGTGTATAATGTCACTGGTGATCAATGTATTACCTGTATACTATATACAGAGCTCCTGTGTATAAAGTTGCTGGTGACTGACTGTATTACCTGTACACTTACACTATGTACGGAGCTCTGGTGTATAATGGTATTGGTGATCCCTGTATTACCTGTACATTATACACTACATACAGGGCTCCTGTGTATAAAGTTATTGGTGAGTCACTGTATTACCTGTACACGGACACTGTATACAGAGCTTCTGTGTATAATATCACTGGTGATCACTGCATTACTTGTACACTGACACTATATACAAAGCTCCTATGTATAACGTCACTGGCGAACCCTGTATTACCTGTATACAGAGCTCCTGTGTATGATATCACCAGTGATCCCTGTATTATCTATACACTATATACAGGGCTCCTGTGTATAATGTCACCGGTGACTTACTGTATTACCTGTACACTTACACTGTAATTTACACTATGTACAGTGCTCCTGTGTATAATGGCAATTATGGTAATATTAGGATAACTTTTTTTTATTAATGATCAGTATTGTAGTATTTGGTCACTATGTGGTGGTAATATGTGGTTTAGTCATAGTATGGTGGTATTTGTCCCCTGTATGTGGTATGATTCGATCACTTTGTGGTGGTAATATGTGGTCCAGTGACGGTGTGATGGTATTTGTCCCTTGTATGTGGTATTATTTGGTTACTTTGTGGTGGTAATATGTGGTCTGGCCATGGTGTGACAGTATTTGTCTCTTGTATGTGGTATTATTGGTCATTTTAAAAAATATATGTGACACATTCCCTTAATAAAAAATGAATAAAAATATACCCCAAAAGAGCATTAGATATTTTAGCAAATATTTAGTAGGTTAGAGTAGAATGGGGTCAAAAGAGTCTACCTTGTCATGGGGGAGGGGGGGGGGGGGCGCTTAAAAAATCTTTTGGCCTAAACAGAAGATGATGTCTCTATATGTGATATGGTGTTCGATGGGAACTGTGAATGTGTCATTGGTGAGGATGTGGTTCGGAAGTGTTTTTTCCAAGAATGGGCAGTGGCACTGTGAAAAGTTCGAGGGTTTTGGCTGAGCCGTGGTGGAGCCTGGCGTGGTCTCAAGGGGGTCCGAATATGTTGCCAGTATGGGGCCCGGAAATTCCTGGTGTAATACCTTATTATGCCAGTGGTGGTGCTGTAGGGAGATTGAACTCTTGCTGCTAGTTTCTCTTACAGATTATAGCTGATCGCTGGTGGTCAGTCAGCCGGGATTGTGTTATTATTATTATTATTATTGTGCCGGGATTGTGTTATTGTAGATGTTGTCAGGCTCATTATCTCGTCTGGCACAAACAGCAGCCAAAAGAAAACTGAGACAAGGCCCAGAAAGTTTCAAAGCACTGAATCTATCAGAATCACGCCGACAAGCTCCTTGCAGCAGCCGAACCCTGCCAACTGACCATCAGCCTGCAAATCAGCAGCGCATCAGTGTATTGAGCAAATTGCTGGCCCCCGGACCGGGTCACCTGGTGTCTTCACAGCTGGGAGTTGTTGCAGACATTTGGGAGGCTTCTGAGCCAATCTCTAGGACAAGGCACAGTGGATTCTGGAGGCTTTTCTCTGCCAAGTGCCAACACCAATGAAGCAATGGAATTATGAAATCTCTAGCACTGCTGACCTTACAGCTGGCTTCCTATAAAGCATGCAGAGATGAGTTATGGATGGCGCTATTGGATAACTGTACTGTGCACAAGAGATTCAGAGCTTGGGGTAAATGCTGAGTTTGCAATTTGGCGTATGTCATCTATATACATAATTGTCTAAGGGTCACTTCCGTCTGTGTGTCTGTCCTTCTGTCACGGATATTCATTGGTCGTGGCCTCTGTCTATCATGGAAATCCAAGTTGCTGATTGGTTGCCGCAAAACAGCCACGACCAATCAGCGACGGGCACAGTTTGGAAGAAAATGGCCGCTCTATACTCCCCGCAGTCAGTGGCCGGCGCCCGCTCCCCGCAGTCAGTGTCCCCGGCTCTCCGCTCCCCGCAGTCAGTGTCCCCGGCTCTCCGCTCCCCGCAGTCAGTGTCCCCGGCGCTCCGCTCCCCGCAGTCAGTGTCCCCGACGCTCCGCTCCCCGCAGTCAGTGTCCCCGGCGCTCCGCTCCCCGCAGTCAGTGTCCCCGGCGCTCTGCTCCCCGCAGTCAGTGTCCTCGGCGCTCCGCTCCCCGCAGTCAGTGTCCCCGACGCTCCGCTCCCCGCAGTCGGTGTCCCCGGCGCTCCGCTCCCCGCAGTCAGTGTCCCCGGCGCTCCGCTCCCCGCAGTCTGTCCCCGGCGCTCCGCTCCCCGCAGTCAGTGTCCCCGGCGCTCCGCTCCCCGCAGTCAGTGTCCCCGGCGCTCCGCTCCCCGCAGTCAGTGTCCCCGGCGCTCCGCTACCCGCAGTCAGTGTCCCCGGCGCTCCGCTCCCCGCAGTCAGTGTCCCCGGCGCCCGCTCCATACTCCCCTCCGGTCCCCGCTAACACAGGGTTAATGCCGGCGGTAATGCATTCCGTTACCGCCGCTATTAACCCTGTGTGTCCCCAACCTTTTACTATTGATGCTGCCTATGCGGCATCAATAGTAAAGGAAAGTAATGTTAAAAATAGTACAAAAACAAAAAACCTGCTATACTCACCCTCCGTTGTCCGCTCAGCCGCTCGCGCCTGCCGCCATCTTCCTTTCCCAGCGATGCTTTGCGAAATTACCCATAAGACCTAGCGGTCTCACGAGACCACTAAGTCATATGGGTAATTTTGCAAAGCATCCTGGGAACGCAAGATGGCGGCAGCCGCGAGCCCATCTGCACAGCGCCGTTGGATCCCAGGAAGCGGAGAGACGGGACGCTGAGGAGCAGCAACCAGAATGGTGATTATGTTCAACTACAAGGGGCCCTCGGCACATACGTGGCTCGGTAATATACTACGTCACTGGGCAATATACTACAAGGCTGGGCAGTATACTACGTCGCTGTGCAATATACTACGTGGCTCTGTGCTGTATACTACGTGGCTGGACAATATACTACATCACTGGGCAATATACTACGTGGCTCTGGGCAATATACTACGTGGCTGGGCAATATACTACGTGGCTGTGCAATATACTACGTAAATGGGCAATATACTACGTAACTGGGCCATATACTATGTGGCTGGGCAATATACTACGTGGCTCTGTGCTGGGCAATATACTACGTGACTGGGCAATATACTACGTCGCTGGGCAATATACTACGTCGATGGGCAATATACTACGTGGCTGGACAAAATGCTACGTGGCTGGGTAATATACTACGTGGCTGGGCAATATACTATGTCGATGGGCAATATACTACGTGGCTGGACAATATGCTACGTCGCTGGGCAATACACTACGTCGCTGGGCAATATACTACGTCGATGGGCAATATACTACGTGGCTGGGCAATATACTACGTGGCTGGGCAATATACTACGTGGCTGGGCAATATACTACGTCGATGGGCAATATACTACGTGGCTGGACAATATGCTACGTGGCTGGGCAATATACTACGTGGCTGGGCAATATACTATGTCGATGGGCAATATACTACGTGGCTGGACAATATGCTACGTCGCTGGGCAATATACTACGTCGCTGGGCAATATACTACGTCGATGGGCAATATACTACGTGGCTGGGCAATATACTACGTGGCTGGGCAGTATACTACATCGCTGGGCAATATACTACGTCGATGGGCAATATACTACGTGGCTGTGCAATACAGGGCCGCCATCAGGGCATGACAGCCGTGACTGGCGTATGGGGCCCGGTGAGCAGAGGGGGCCCGCATCGGGCCCCGTCTCATCTGGTCACCGGGCCCCCCCTGCAGGCGCTGCGGCAGCGGCACACTATTGACGTGCGGGCCCGCGCCCGCACGTCAATAGTTAACAGCCGCCAGCCAGTCTGAGGCTAGCGGCTGAATAGGGCCGCAGTGCGCACTCGCCGCCGCCGTCTGACGTCATTGTCAGCCGCCGGGCCCGGCGGCGAGTGCGTCTGTGTGGAGCCTGGAGAGGGAGCTTCACCCGGCGCTGGAGCTTGGCCAGGTAAGAAGTTGTGTTTTTTTTTTTTCTTTGAGAGCTGCTGCGATCCAGGGGGGCCCGGGGGGCAGGATGATGGACACACAGGGGCAGAAATGCTGGACACACAGGGGCAGAATGGTGGACACAGTGGGGCAGAATGGTGGACACACAGGGGCAGAATGGTGGACACACAGGGGCAGAAATGCTGGACACAGTGGGGCAGAATGGTGGACACACAGGGGCAGAATGGTGGACACACAGGGGCAGAATGGTGGATACAGTGGGGCAGAATGCTGGACACACGGGCAGAAATGCTGGACACAGTGGGGCAGAAATGCTGGACACAGTGGGGCAGAATGGTGGACACACAGGGGCAGAATGGTGGACACACAGGGGCAGAAATGCTGGACACAGGGGCAGAAATGCCGGACACAGTGGGGCAGAATGGTGGACACAGTGGGGCAGAATGCTGGACACAGTGACACAGGGGCAGAAATGCCGGACACAGTGGGGCAGAATGGTGGACACAGTGGGGCAGAATGCTGGACACAGTGGGGCAGAAATGTGGACACACAGGGGCAGAAATGCTGGACACAGTGGGGCAGAAATGCTGGACACAGTGGGGCAGAAATGCTGGACACAGTGGGGCAGAAATGCTGGACACAGTGGGGCAGAAATGCTGGACACAGTGGGGCAGAAATGCTGGACACAGTGGGGCAGAAATGCTGGACACAGTGGGACAGAATGGTGGACACACACAGGGGCAGAAATGCTGGACACACAGTGGGGCAGAATGCTGGACACAGTGGGGCAGAATGCTGGACACACAGGGGCAGAAATGCTGGACACAGTGGGGCAGAAATGCTGGACACAGTGGGGCAAAAATGCTGGACACAGGGGCAGAAATGCTGGACACAGTGGGACAGAATGGTGGACACACACAGGGGCAGAAATGCTGGACACACAGTGGGGCAGAATGCTGGACACAGTGGGGCAGAATGCTGGACACACAGGGGCAGAAATGCTGGACACAGGGGCAGAAATGCTGGACACAGTGGGGCAGAATGCTGGACACACAGTGGGGCAGAATGCTGGACACACAGTGGGGCAGAATGCTGGACACACAGTGGGGCAGAATGCTGGACACACAGTGGGGCAGAATGCTGGAGACAGGGGCAGAAATGCTGGACACAGTGACAGGGGCAGAATGCTGGACATTGGGGCAGAATGCTGGACACAGTGGGGCAGAAATGCTGGACACAGTGACAGGGGCAGAATGCTGGACACAGTGACAGGTGCAGAATGCTGGACACAGGGGCAGACTGTGAGACCCAGGGGCAGAATGCGAGACACGGGGCAGAATGGAGATACGGGGCATGATTGGAGACACGGGGCAGGATGAAAGACATGGGGGCATGACTGGAGACAGATGGGGCAGGATTGGAGACAGATGGGGCAGAATGGAGACACAGGGGGCATGATTGGAGACAAGTGTCAGGATTGCAGACATGGGGGCATGGTTGGAGACATAGGGGGCAGAATGGAGACATGGGGCATGATTGGAGACACTGGGGGCAGAATTGGAGACAGATCGTGCAGGATCATGGGGCAGGATGGATATGATGGAGACAGATGGGGCAGGATGGAGAGATCACATGGGGCGATCATATGGGGCAGGATAAGGAGATCATATGGGGCAGAATGGATACTCATGAGGGCAGGATGGGAGAATATCTGGCTGACGCCAGGAATGAGACACACGGGGCCAGGCTGGGTGATATTATTAATACCATAGGGGCTAATTTAGGGATATTATTACTGCAGTGATGTATTTATTTTATTTTTTGAGTATACTGTTTTAAATGGGGGGCGGTCCTGTTACTGTATAGAGTGATACTATGTCGCCTTCTTCATGTGGTGTAATGTAGAAGTTGTGAAAAATTAAGTAATGTGTTCTGCAAGCGGAGCTCGAGATAACTGTGTTATTTCCTGCAGAGAGAAGTCCTGGCTGGATGAAATGATGGCGGTCTGTGCTGGATGAAAGATGAAGGACTTCACCTAGAGACGTCACTGGTGAGTCAGTGTGTTACCTATACACTGACACTATACACTGTATACAGAGCTCCTGTGTATAATTTCACTAGTGATCACTATATTATCTGTACACAGACACTGCATACTAAGTACAGATCTCCTGTGTATAATGGCACTTATGGTGATAGTATGGTGCTTTTTTAAAAATTACTGATCAGAATTGTAGTATTCAGTCACTATGTGGTGGTAATATGTGGTCTGGACATGGTGTTGTGGTATTTGTTCCTTGTATGTGATATTATTCGATCACTGTGGTGGTAATATGTGGTCTGGTCATGGTGTTGTGGTATTTGTTCCTTGTATGTGATATTATTCGATCACTGTGGTGGTAATATGTGGTCTGGTCATGGTGTTGTGGTATTTGTTCCTTGTATGTGATATTATTCGATCACTGTGGTGGTAATATGTCATCTGGTCATGGTGTTGTGGTATTTGTTCCTTCTATGTGATATTATTGGGCATTTTAAAAATTGAAAAATAAATAAAAATATACCTAAATTGTATTGCATATTTTAACAAATATTTAATAGGTTACAGCAGAGTAGGGCCCGGCCAAAAGTGTCTACCGTGTTATGGTGGCGGCTTAAAAAATCTTTTGGCCAAAACAAAAGCTGCCTGCTATATGTGTGATCTGGTGATGGGAACTGTTAATGTGTGATTGGTGAGAAAGTGGAGTTTTTCCAAGAGAGAGCGGTGGGACTGTGGACAGTTCGAGGGGTGGAGCCTGGAGGCGGGGCTGGGGTGGAGCCTGGGCGGAGTCTCAAGGGGGCCCCGAAAATTTTGCCAGTATGGGGCCCCAAAATTTCTAGTGGCAGCCCTGGTGCAATATACTACGTGGCTGGGCAATATACTAC
Organism: Ranitomeya imitator; assembly: GCF_032444005.1. Lineage (NCBI taxonomy): Eukaryota > Metazoa > Chordata > Amphibia > Anura > Dendrobatidae > Ranitomeya > Ranitomeya imitator. The sequence continues at coordinate 10,554,257 of NC_091289.1, read as the reverse complement.
GTGGACATGCATATTCTAGAATACCCGATGCGTTAGAATCGGGCCACCATCTAGTGGTGACATAATATGTCATTTGTGGCTTTACATAGGACTGCATGTATGATGCACAGAAAATTCCGCCTTAAAGACTTGAATAATAAAACCGGCTCTGCTACATCTGTAAGGCTGGTGGCACTATTTCAGGATTGTTAGTTTTTACATATTTATTCGAGTGCCTTTCCATGGTCCTGAAATTCAGGGCTATAATGCAAAGACTCTAATCTCCTCAACTAAGAAGGTCTTACATTTAGACTACAAGAACTTTGTGTGGACGAAGGGAATCTGCTCCAGACAAAAAATGGTACTCATGGTGGTTGTCAGTGTCTCATCTAGTTGCTTGGTTGTCAGTGTCTCGTGTAGCTGGCCCTTACCCCCAAGCCTAACCCTCTTTTTGCACGTAAGTAAAGCTTCAGATTAAGCAAAATAAATTATATAAAGTGACAGAATCTATTTTTTAGATGAATCAGATTCCCTACAGGAATAAAACAGTATATGTCATGAAACATTTTGCGCTGAGTTTCCTGCTGGATCCCAATATGATGGTCACATGCAAAGTACTGAAGCCGTTGGAAGTCCCAGATTACACAACTGAATCCTATGGAATCAGTCGTTATTCTATCACTGAGGTCTCCAGCCACCGCTCAGAGATGACTGATCTACGGGGTTAACGTGTCTTGTGTTCTTCCCCAGATTAGCCAATATCATCTTTTGCAGTTTTTCTTCATCTCCTTTTGAAGCGGACTGTTAATGGATTGAAATTACTCAGCTGTTTGGGATTGTACTGACAACTCGCACCAGTTCCCCTTGACCCGCTGCGACCACTCGCACCAGTTCCCCTTGACCCGCTGCGACCACTCGCACCAGTTCCCCTTGACCCGCTGCGACCACTCGCACCAGTTCCCCTTGACCCGCTGCGACCACTCGCACCAGTTCCCCTTGACCCGCTGCGACCACTCGCACCAGTTCCCCTTGACCCGCTGCGACCACTCGCACCAGTTCCCCTTGACCCGCTGCGACCACTCGCACCAGTTCCCCTTGACCCGCTGCAACCGTTACAAAATACGTCTTTGGCAAATGAGGTTTCAGAAAATCTGGCAAATGGCAATCTGATTGCTGAATCCATGCAATGTTCATGTCATCAAGTATAAAGTTTTATCTCCTGCAGACTAGATAAATGCAGAGGGTCATGCTGTACTGGCAGCTCAGGAGCATGCTGAGAGTTGTAGTTCTGTAACAAACAGCTGGAGAGCCATATAGGGTTTGATTAAAGGGTTTTCCCACATTAGGGGTTCAACAGTTGAGTTAAGAACACAATTAATAAGAAGAAATTACAAAAAGGAAGAATAGATGAGAAAGACAAAGTTCAAAGTAATCTGTCAGCAGGATTTAATCTCCAAAACTTTATATCCATCTAGATCGTTCAGAGACCAGTCCAGCAATACCTTTACATGGCCAGTCTGTTCCTCCATTACCAAGAAATTGACATTTGACTTGACATGCATATGAAACTGAAAGACTATAGTAGATCTGAGGCCTCTGTCACTCCAGCTCTATTCCCTGTCCAGCACTGCCTCCTCCTGCTTGACTGACAGCCTCTATGCTGTGTAACTTCAGGCAAAGGAGCCACCAGCGAAGCAGGGGGTGGCGACACTGAACAGGGAATAGAGCTGGAGTGACAGAAGCTTCAGATCTACCATAGCTCTTCAGCCTCATTTGCATATTAATTCAAACACTGATTTCTTAGTAATGGAGGAAAGGACTGGCCTGGTAAAGGTATTGCTGGACTTGTCTTTGAAAGAGCTGCCTGCATGCAAATATATACATAGTTTGAGGGGTGAAATCCTGTTGAAAAATTCCCTTCAAGGATGAAAAGGCAGAGAAGAAGAGATAAGGAAAGTGTTGTAAAGAAAAGATGAGGAAAAAGATGGGAGGAAGAAAACAAGATGAGGAGGAAAAGGCAAAGAAGAAACAGATGTGAAGGACAAATGAGTGAAGAAGAGGCGAGAAAAGAAAGAAAGGAGAGGTGAGAAAGTAGGAAGAGTGGAGGTAGAAGAGGGGAATAGGGGGTAAGGAGAAAGGGCGAGATAGAAGATGAGCGGAAAAAGAGGAGAAAAGGAAGGAGTGGGGAAGAAGTGGTCTGATGCCCCTTGATAATAGTCTGGGTAATAACCCTAATTTCTTACTGTGCCCGATTGATAGGATAACCCCCAGTCCGATAGGATAACCCCCAGTCTCCTACTTGACATTGAGTATTCTGATTGTGCTGCCTGGTGTTTGTGTTGTTATAGTTTCCATGTTAAAAAGATCAGTGAGTGATGTTCATTGGGTTAAAAGGAAAGACAACAAGTGGGGACATTGAGATAACGGGTATTGTGTAAGCTCAGCTCAGTCTGTGAATGATAGGGGTAGTTAGAGGACAGAAGTGTTATCAGGAGATGGACAGTGAAGCCTCCAAATACTACCAGGAAATCATTTTCAACATCTCTGTTTGCTCTTCGTAATATTAATCATTTTTTTTTACTCAGATGCTAAAAAAAAAACCCCTGTTGTGATCTAATTGTTTTTACAGGTGAGGTTTTGGTACAATTGTATCTAGTCTATATAATCTACTATATAATTGTCTAAGGGTCACTTCCGTCTTTCTGTCCTTCTGTTTGTCTGTCTGTCACGGATATTCATTGGTCGCAGCCTCTGTCTGTCAAGGAAATCCAAGTCGCTGATTGGTCGCGGAAAAAAAGCCACGACCAATCAGCGACGGGCACGGTCCGGAAGAAAATGGCCGCTCCTCACTCCCCGCAGTCACTGCCCGGCGCCCGCATACTCCCCTCCAGCCACCGCTAACACAGGGTTAATGCCGGCGGTAACGGACCGCGTTATGCCGCAGGTAACGCACTCCGTTACCGCCGCTATTAACCCTGTGTGTCCTCAACTTTTTACTATTGATGCTGCCTATGCGGCATCAATAGTAAAAAATCTAATGTTAAAAATAATAAAAAAAAAAACCTGCTATATTCACCCTCCGTTGTCCGCCGAGCCGCTCGCGCCGGCCGCCATCTTGTGTTCCCGCCGATGCATTGCGAAATTATACAGAAGACTTAGCAGCCTTGCGAGACCACTAAGTCAAATGGGTAATTTTGCAATGCATCCTGGGAACGGAAGATGGCGGCAGCCGCGCGCTCATCGCCTGCGCCAGATCCGAAGGTGAGTATGTTACAACTAGAAGGGGCCCTCGGATCCGAAGGTGAGTATGTTTATTTTTTATTTTTAAAAAAATACATTTCAAAAACCTGACCTGCACATCCAAACATAGACTGAGTGTGAACAGGTGCTGAACCCAGAGTCGCCAACTCGCACATAGCCAAATAAACAGGGCAGCACACTGCAGCGCCAAAACATGCAAACTTGAAAAAACGAAATTTGAACTGCATTACTGCACTAGAAATATGAAAAATGAGAGCTTTTAGCGCACAAAAATGGCCAATTTTATGTGTACCTTGTAGCCACGTTAAGGCATCTCTCTTATACGAGGTCCTACGCTTAACCTACCTCACTGAGAATAAACGTCTCCATCTGAATGGGTACATGTAAAAACCTCTTCTTGGACTCAAATTCTCTCTCTATGTGGAGGGGTATTGGACCTACTATAATTAAAACACCTGAAGCTAGGAGGCGGGGAGTGCACGATCAGAAGGCTAGAGAATACATTTCAAAAACCTGACCTGCACATCCAAACATAGACTGAGTGTGAACAGGTGCTGAACCCAGAGTCGCCAACTCGCACATAGCCAAATAAACAGGGCAGCACACTGCAGCGCCAAAACATGCAAACTTGAAAAAACGAAATTTGAACTGCATTACTGCACTAGAAATATGAAAAATGAGAGCTTTTAGCGCACAAAAATGGCCAATTTTATGTGTACCTCGTAGCCACGTTAAGGCATCTCTCTTATACGAGGTCCTACGCTTAACCTACCTCACTGAGAATAAACGTCTCCATCTGAATGGGTACATGTAAAAACCTCTTCTTGGACTCAAATTCTCTCTCTATGTGGAGGGGTATTGGACCTACTATAATTAAAACACCTGAAGCTAGGAGGCGGGGAGTGCACGATCAGAAGGCTAGAGAATACATTTCAAAAACCTGACCTGCACATCCAAACATAGACTGAGTGTGAACAGGTGCTGAACCCAGAGTCGCCAACTCGCACATAGCCAAATAAACAGGGCAGCACACTGCAGCGCCAAAACATGCAAACTTGAAAAAACGAAATTTGAACTGCATTACTGCACTAGAAATATGAAAAATGAGAGCTTTTAGCGCACAAAAATGGCCAATTTTATGTGTACCTTGTAGCCACGTTAAGGCATCTCTCTTATACGAGGTCCTACGCTTAACCTACCTCACTGAGAATAAACGTCTCCATCTGAATGGGTACATGTAAAAACCTCTTCTTGGACTCAAATTCTCTCTCTATGTGGAGGGGTATTGGACCTACTATAATTAAAACACCTGAAGCTAGGAGGCGGGGAGTGCACGATCAGAAGGCTAGAGAATACATTTCAAAAACCTGACCTGCACATCCAAACATAGACTGAGTGTGAACAGGTGCTGAACCCAGAGTCGCCAACTCGCACATAGCCAAATAAACAGGGCAGCACACTGCAGCGCCAAAACATGCAAACTTGAAAAAACGAAATTTGAACTGCATTACTGCACTAGAAATATGAAAAATGAGAGCTTTTAGCGCACAAAAATGGCCAATTTTATGTGTACCTCGTAGCCACGTTAAGGCATCTCTCTTATACGAGGTCCTACGCTTAACCTACCTCACTGAGAATAAACGTCTCCATCTGAATGGGTACATGTAAAAACCTCTTCTTGGACTCAAATTCTCTCTCTATGTGGAGGGGTATTGGACCTACTATAATTAAAACACCTGAAGCTAGGAGGCGGGGAGTGCACGATCAGAAGGCTAGAGAATACATTTCAAAAACCTGACCTGCACATCCAAACATAGACTGAGTGTGAACAGGTGCTGAACCCAGAGTCGCCAACTCGCACATAGCCAAATAAACAGGGCAGCACACTGCAGCGCCAAAACATGCAAACTTGAAAAAACGAAATTTGAACTGCATTACTGCACTAGAAATATGAAAAATGAGAGCTTTTAGCGCACAAAAATGGCCAATTTTATGTGTACCTCGTAGCCACGTTAAGGCATCTCTCTTATACGAGGTCCTACGCTTAACCTACCTCACTGAGAATAAACGTCTCCATCTGAATAGGTACATGTAAAAACCTCTTCTTGGACTCAAATTCTCTCTCTATGTGGAGGGGTATTGGACCTACTATAATTAAAACACCTGAAGCTAGGAGGCGGGGAGTGCACGATCAGAAGGCTAGAGAATACATTTCAAAAACCTGACCTGCACATCCAAACATAGACTGAGTGTGAACAGGTGCTGAACCCAGAGTCGCCAACTCGCACATAGCCAAATAAACAGGGCAGCACACTGCAGCGCCAAAACATGCAAACTTGAAAAAACGAAATTTGAACTGCATTACTGCACTAGAAATATGAAAAATGAGAGCTTTTAGCGCACAAAAATGGCCAATTTTATGTGTACCTCGTAGCCACGTTAAGGCATCTCTCTTATACGAGGTCCTACGCTTAACCTACCTCACTGAGAATAAACGTCTCCATCTGAATGGGTACATGTAAAAACCTCTTCTTGGACTCAAATTCTCTCTCTATGTGGAGGGGTATTGGACCTACTATAATTAAAACACCTGAAGCTAGGAGGCGGGGAGTGCACGATCAGAAGGCTAGAGAATACATTTCAAAAACCTGACCTGCACATCCAAACATAGACTGAGTGTGAACAGGTGCTGAACCCAGAGTCGCCAACTCGCACATAGCCAAATAAACAGGGCAGCACACTGCAGCGCCAAAACATGCAAACTTGAAAAAACGAAATTTGAACTGCATTACTGCACTAGAAATATGAAAAATGAGAGCTTTTAGCGCACAAAAATGGCCAATTTTATGTGTACCTCGTAGCCACGTTAAGGCATCTCTCTTATACGAGGTCCTACGCTTAACCTACCTCACTGAGAATAAACGTCTCCATCTGAATGGGTACATGTAAAAACCTCTTCTTGGACTCAAATTCTCTCTCTATGTGGAGGGGTATTGGACCTACTATAATTAAAACACCTGAAGCTAGGAGGCGGGGAGTGCACGATCAGAAGGCTAGAGAATACATTTCAAAAACCTGACCTGCACATCCAAACATAGACTGAGTGTGAACAGTCAGTCTATGTTTGGATGTGCAGGTCAGGTTTTTGAAATGTATTCTCTAGCCTTCTGATCGTGCACTCCCCGCCTCCTAGCTTCAGGTGTTTTAATTATAGTAGGTCCAATACCCCTCCACATAGAGAGAGAATTTGAGTCCAAGAAGAGGTTTTTACATGTACCCATTCAGATGGAGACGTTTATTCTCAGTGAGGTAGGTTAAGCGTAGGACCTCGTATAAGAGAGATGCCTTAACGTGGCTACGAGGTACACATAAAATTGGCCATTTTTGTGCGCTAAAAGCTCTCATTTTTCATATTTCTAGTGCAGTAATGCAGTTCAAATTTCGTTTTTTCAAGTTTGCATGTTTTGGCGCTGCAGTGTGCTGCCCTGTTTATTTGGCTATTTTTTATTTTTTAACCTGTGACATACGTGGCTGGGCAATATACTATGTGATTGGGCAATATACTACGTGGCTGGGCAATATACTACGTCACTGTGCAATATACTACGTGGCTCTGTGCTGTATACTACGTAGCTGGGCAATATACTACGTAGCTGGGCAATATACTACGTGGCTGGGCAATATACTACGTCACTGTGGAATATAGTACGTCACTGGGCAATATACTACGTGGCTGGGCAATATACTACGTGGCTGGGCAATATAGTACGTCACTGTGGAATATAGTACGTCACTGGGCAATATACTACGTGGCTGGGCAATATACTACGTGGCTGGGCAATATACTACATGGCTGGGCAATATACTACGTGGCTGGGCAATATACTACGTGACTGGGCAATATACGTGACTGGGCAATATACTACGTGGCTGGGCAATATACTACGTGACTGTGCAATATACTACGTGACTGGGCAATATACCACATCACTGTGCAATATACTACGTGGCTGGGCATTATACTACGTCACTGTGCAATATAGTACGTCACTGGGCAATATACTACGTGACTGGGCAATATACTATGTGGCTGGGCAATATACTACGTCACTGTGCAATATACTACGTGACTGGGCAATATACTACGTCACTGTGCAATATAGTACGTCACTGGGCAATATACTACGTGGCTGGGCAATATACTATGTCCCTGGACAATATACTATGTCACTGGGCAATATACTACGTGGCTGGGCAATATACTATGTCGCTGGACAATATACTATGTCACTGGGCAATATACTACGTGGCTGGGCAATATACTACATGGCTGGGCAATATACTACGTGGACATGCATATTCTAGAATACCCGATGCGTTAGAATCGGGCCACCATCCAGTTCTATATAAAAATCATAACCCACCCCAGTCCATCTCTTGTCCTGTTTACTGCAATGTATCAGTGTAGATTCCAGGCTGGATGCAATTGTAACACATCCTCAGCTGTGAGAATGACATCTAGTGTAGATTATTCTCATGGAGCTAAATGCTTGAGCCGCACAAAGCTCTACCCTGTTCTGTTTCCTACAATATATCAGTGCAGGCAGCAAGCTGGATGCAATTGTAGCAAACCTTCAGCTGTACAGAGTATTAAGTCAGGAGGACACATATCGACCCCAAACTTCTTTACTATTATTACATTTATCTGCACTGACGCATTGTAGCAGGCAGGAGAAATGTGCTGGATGCAATTGTAGCAATCCTTCAGCTGTGAGCAGTGTAGGTCAGTTCAGGTTTTTAGCTTCTGGGTGTAAAGAAATGGAGCCATTCCCTGACAGCAATCAGAGATCTCAGCAATGGTGAAAACGTGAAGCCTATATTGATACGATAAAGGTTTGGTTGTGCGGACCCCCGGCCGTGAAGCTGCATTTTTCAGTTAGGGTCTTGTGTTGTAATAGGAAATCTTTGTAGCCTCCATCTGCTCCTCATTAGAAGCCCCCCAGAGCGTGTTTGTAGTTCGAGCCTGACAGAACCTCGCTCCTCAAATGTCTCCCTGCGAGCCAAGGTGACCTCATAGTGCGCCGAATCCGTAATGGAAGAAGGTAGAGAGGCGGTCAGCCTGAAAACGAAGCTGAGACACTCGTGTCCTTGGCCCGGGGACAATTTTATTTGTGACACCCCCAAGATCCATGAAAACCTCTTCTCATGTACAGTATATGGCAGCCATTGTAGACCACCCAGGAGTCACCAATGAGCTTCTCCAGACACTAGTGTCCAGGTCTAGGGCCCTAGCTTTTATTTCACCAGAGCAACCAATCAGAGCTCAGCTTTCATTTCACAGGCAACCAATGAGAAATTACATTTTATTTTGCCAGAGCAATCAATCAGGACACAGCTTTCATTTCACCTGGCAACCAATGAGAACTGAGCTTTCGTTTCACCTCAGAAGTGTAAGAAATGACTGAATGACTGCGTCCGTCGTCTCCTTCCTGCGGTCGGGTTTCTCTGTGGAGAGCGGTTGTGACACGTGAGTACAACATGGCGTATGTGATAGTGGAGGCGATGAACACTCAGGACCGGTCATAGACACACGGCTGTCCTCCTGGGCAATGTCCGCTCCTTCCCACTATGGTAACAAGCCGCATACATGGCAGAAGGTCCGTGGCCTACAAGAATAGACGCCGCGTGTCCGGACAACTGTCGTTTCTTGTGGACGTCCAGGAAATCGGTGAGAAAATGAACATCCGCAGAACAACATGGCGGCCGGCACCGAGCCTGGAGCCAGCGAGTGTCAGCAGTGCCAGGGTTACAGGAGCAGTGTGCGGGTGCACTGAATATGATGGTAGACGCCATATGAACTATTGCTGTTTTGTGACAGTATCCCCAACCTCACTGAGCTTTTTTGGCAGGTATGGAAAGGGTTAATACAATTAATTATGCCTAATCCCATTGCTTCCCAATAAGATTTATATCTGTCCTAGAAACAACTTCATAAACAAATCTGATTGGTCTTAAATCTGACACGGCTGAGCGGCTCCCGGAAGACCAAGCGCTGCCAGCATCTGCTGCAACCAAGAGATAAGATCAACATCACTGTATAACATCTTATCATGGGGACCCGAGGGGCCAGGGGCGGCTGGAAGCGGTCAGGGGAATCAGAGGTTACTGGCAGTTTACTCTGAATATAGAGATATCAATGTGGTCTTAAAATGATGCTCCGCCTTTTATGATCACAGTGTTATTAGTTCAGAAATTCTGTGCTGAATCCCCTGCAAAAAGTAATGTAAAGGGAGCTCTCTGTATACAGAGATACATGGTAAGATTCTGTCTGCAGCCACCACTAGAGGGAGCTCCCTGTATACAGAGATACATGATAAGATCCTGTCTGCATCCACCACTAGGGGGAGCTCCCTGTATACAGAGATACATGATAAGATCCTGTCTGCAGTCACCACTAGGGGGAGCTCCCTGTATACAGAGATACATGATAAGATTCCGCCTGTAGCCACCACTAGGGGGAGCTCCCTGTATACAGAGATACATGATAAGATCCTGTCTGCAGCCACCACTAGGGGGAGCTCCCTGTATACAGAGATACATGATAAGATCCTGTCTGCAGCCACCACTAGGGGGAGCTCCCTGTATACAGAGATACATGATCAGATTCTGTCTGCATCCACCACTAGGGGGAGCTCCCTGTATACAGAGATACATGATAAGATTCTGTCTGCAGTCACCACTAGGGGAGCTCCCTGTATACAGAGATACATGATAAGATCCTGTCTGCAGCCACCACTAGGGGGAGCTCCCTGTATACAGAGATACATGATCAGATTCTGTCTGCATCCACCACTAGGGGGAGCTCCCTGTATACAGAGATACATGATAAGATCCTGTCTGCAGTCACCACTAGGGGAGCTCCCTGTATACAGAGATACATGATAAGATCCTGTCTGCAGCCACCACTAGGGGGAGCTCCCTGTATACAGAAATACATGATAAGATCCTGTCTGCAGCCACCACTAGGGGGAGCTCCCTGTATACAGAGATACATGATAAGATCCTGTCTGCAGCTACCACTAGGGGGAGCTCCCTGTATACAGAGATACATGATAAGATCCTGTCTGCAGTCACCACTAGGGGGAGCTCCCTGTATACAGAGATACATGATAAGATCCTGTCTGCAGCTACCACTGGGGGGAGCTCCCTGTACACAGAGATACATGATAAGATCCTGTCTGCAGCCACCACTAGGGGGAGCTCCCTGTACACAGAGATACATGATAAGATCCTGTCTGCAGCCACCACTAGGGGGAGGTCCCAGTATACAGAGATACATGATAAGATCCTGTCTGCAGCCACCACTAGGGGGAGTTCCCTGTATACAGAGATACGTGATAAGATCCTGTCTGCAGCCACCACTAGGGGGAGCTCCCTGTATACAGAGATACATGATAAGATCCTGTCTGCAGCCACCACTAGGGGGAGTTCCCTGTATACAGAGATACGTGATAAGATCCTGTCTGCAGCCACCACTAGGGGGAGCTCCCTGTATACAGAGATACGTGATAAGATCCTGTCTGCAGCCACCACTAGGGGGAGCTCCCTGTATACAGAGATACGTGATAAGATCCTGTCTGTAGCCACCACTAGGGGGAGCTCCCTGTATACAGAGATACATGATAAGATCCTGTCTGCATCCACCACTAGGGGGAGCTCCCTGTATACAGAGATACATGATAAAATCCTGTCAGCAATACTGTTAGAAAACATCAATCCCCAGCATGGCCTGATATAATTCCAATCTTTACACAATGAGCCACTGTAGAGATTCAGTAAGAATAGATTAAAAATAAAACTTCTGTTATATAATGCAGCACTAACAATTGACTTTCTCTGCATCTATCCCTTTCTGAGAGGAGCTTAGCTGTCATATGATTGTGTCACATGATCTATGTTTTTAGACATGGCAGATAACTGCCCAACATTGCCACACTGTAGATCAAACTGGAACAGAGAATAAAGGAGCATAAAACCTTTCATGAACATAACATGATGTAAACAGAATTATACGGGAGGTTCGTGACAGGGCTGTTGGCTACCAGTCAGAGACCGTGAATGTATATTTGTTTTCTTCTTTTATCAATAGAGAAATAGTCTATTACACAACGAAGCCTGCTTTTATGGATCACTCCAAAAATGTGGGCTTACTGGCCCTTTAATTCTTAAAGGGGCACTCTGGTTTAAACTGCTACTCTGTATAATGCCTAATTGAAGTCAGAGCTTGACAAATTGGTTTAAGGAACAGGAAAGAGAAATGCTCATTGCTCGGCTTCTACACATAGATACTGAGGATGGTACGGTTGAAGGTTCGTCCTCAGACTCCTCTTAAGGATTTGATCATTTTTGCTATCTCTGTGGAGCATTCTGCAGTGAAGACCTTCAACATGTCTCCCCACTCAAGGGTCCATTGCATACCGATGATATTTAGCAAGTTCTAATCATGAAGGTCCTTGTTGTTGCTGTGACAACCAGAAGGGACACACAGAGAATGTTCTATGTGAAGGCCGATAAAAGAGACAAAAGTTAATGTGTAACAATCCTGCACCCTGCAAGTACAAGAAACTGTATTAAATAACAGCACCAAGTGCAATGGATTCATAAAAACAAGAACACAATACACAGCTACAATAGAAGATGGCAGATAAGTGCAGCGAACGATATGTCTTCAGGAAAGCCATTGCTATCTGCAAGGCCAGAGCTAGTGGGAATGCAAAAATAACAATCACATCTGGTCCATGGGGCATCAGTTGTCCAAAAGCCCCACTACAACATGGTATTCAGCAAATCAGACCTGGTGACTCTGTCTCTTTAAGAATAGTGTCCTACCGCCATATGTAATGCATCAATACGTTTCTACTATCAAGACATCCTTTATTCAACCACCAACTTTTCAAGAACTGCCCTGAGATTGTTCTCAGGAGTGGGTGGATACAGACTGAAGAGGTTCCTGAGCAAGAACAGATTATGGGACCAATGTAGAAATACCCCGTGGTCCAATGACCCCAAAGCGATATAACGATCAATATAGGGGAACTATATTCCCCGAGGAAGCCGTGGGCGAAACGCGCGTAGGGGCGCGTGTTGTCATCTATGGATAGTGAGAAGGGTAAGAACACAGCATGGGACTAGTTCCCCTATATTGATCGTGATATCGCTTTGGGGTCATTGGACCACGGGGTATTTCTACCCCTCTTAGTGATATGGCGTTGATCCTTATGGCTGCTTGAGGACGTAGTAAGCACTAGCTTGTGATAAAACATATATTATTTCTCGCGGTAGTCATTTAGTGGATCCAAGGATTACTATGTTTATCCCCCCTCTACATCCATGATGCAACATTGGTTTTAGGGCACCCATTCTCAATATTCAACTCTATCTGTATGTTATACCTTTATTTATTTTACTTGGAGATTTTGTGTTGTAAATTTAGGCTTTGTTTCAATAAATGTATACCTTTTTAATATATTCATGAGTTGTTATACTTCATGTTTTTCGGTTTCTATGTGGCTGGGCAATATACTGCGCGGGCTGTACAATGTACTGCGCGGGCTGTGCAATATAGTACGCGGGCTGTGCAATGTACTATGCGGGCTGTGCAATATACTACGCGGGCTGTGCAATATACTACGTGGCTGGGCAATATACTACGTGGCTGGGCAATATACTACGTGACTGGTCAATATACTACGTGATTGGGCAGTATACTACGTGTCTGTGCTGTATACTACGTGGCTCTGTGCTGTAGACTACGTGGCTGGGCAATATACTACGTGCATGGCCAATATACTATGTGACTGGGCAGTATACTACGTGACTGGGCAGTATACTACGTGTCTGTGCTGTATACTACGTGGCTCTGTGCTGTATACTACGTGGCTGGGCAATATACTATGTGGCTGGGCAATATACTACGTCACTGGGCAATATACTACGTGGCTGGGCAATATTTACGTGGTTGGACAGAATACTACGTGGCTGGGCAATATACTACGTGGCTGGGCAATATACTACGTGCTTGGGCAATATACTACGTGGCTGGGCAATATACTATGTGGGCTGTGCAATATACTACATGGACATGCATATTCTACAATACCCGATGCGTTAGAATCGGGCCACCATCTAGTATAATATACGGTACTTCTCATAGTCGTCAATATAGTATAATGCACAAATTAGTCTTCCACACTGTATAAAGCACACCCATAGTCCTCTATATTGTATAATGCACCCCTATAGTCCTCCATATAGAACAATGCACTTCCGATAGTATAATGCACCCCAAAGTCCTTCATATTTTATAATGTGCCGCATAGTCATCCACATAGTATAATACACTCCTCATAGACCTCCATATAGTATAATGCACTCCTCATAGTCCTCCATATAGTATAATATACTCCCCATAGTCCTCCATTTAGTGTAATGCACTCTCCATAGTCCTCCAAATAGTATAATACACTTCCCATAGTCCTCCATATAGTATAATGCACCCAACAGTCTTCCATATAGTATAATGCACCCCTTATTCCTCCACACAATATAATACACCCCCATTGTCCTCCATATAGTATAATGGACTCCCCATAATATAATACACCCCCATTGTCCTCCATATAGTATAACGGACTCTCCATAATATAATACACCCCAAAGTCCTTCATATATAATGCATTCCCCATAGTCCTCCATACAGTATAATGAATTCCCCATAGTCCTCCATACAGCATAATGCAGCCCTCATATAATATAATGTACTCCCAATAGTCCTTGATAGAGTATAATGCAGTCCCCATATAGTAGAGTATAATGCAGCCCCATATAGTACAGAATACAATGCACTCCCTATAGTCCTTGATAGAGCCCCATAGAGTATAACGCAGTCCCATAGAGTATAACGTAGCCTCCATAGAGTATAACACATCCCCCATACAGTATAATGCGGCCTTGAATAATATAATGCAGCCTCCATAGAGTATAATGCAGCTTCATCAAGTATAATGCAGCCCCCATAGAGTATAGTGCAGCCCCCTGTAGAGTATAACGCAAGCCCTGTAGAGTATAACAAATCCCCCATAGAGTATAATGCAGCCCCCATAGAGTATATTGCAGCCCTCATATGGTATAGTGCAGCGCCATAGAGAATAATGCCGCCTCCATAGAGTATAATGCAGCCTCATAGAGTATTATGCAGTCCTCATATAGTATAATGCAGCTCCCATAGGGTATAGTGCAGCCCATAGATTATAATGCAGCCCCCATAGACTATAATGAAAAACAAAAAAGAGCTACGTGGCACTGCTCTCAGTGTGCACAAATAGGATTCCACTCCAATTATAGCCCCAAAAAATGTGAATTTGGCACTCCACAGAATTGATGCAAAAAATAATAATTTTATTAAATATTGTATCCTCTATTGACGTTTCGGTCTAAATTGGCCTTCTTTAGAACTGTAAACCATTAACAAAAAAAAAAAATATATATATACAAATGAAGCATTCATATTATCAAGAATACATATCACTATAATAAAATAAAAAAGGAAAACATACAGTGGGTATGGAAAGTATTCAGACCGCTTTACATTTTTCACTCTTTGTTTCATTGCAGCCATTTGGCAAATTCCAAAAAGTTCATTTTTTTCTCATTAATGTACACTCTGCATCTGCATCTCTGTATCTTGACTGAAAAAAACAGAAATGTAGAGATTCCTGATAATTTGACCGTAGCCTATGTCATATACTCCACAAATTTGGCCTTTATGGAAGAGTGGTAAGATTAAAGTAATTTTTGAAAGCAAGCCATAAGAAGTCCTGTTTGCAGTTTGCAAAAAGCCATGTAGGAGACAAAGCGAGCAGTGGGAGAAGAGGCTTTGGTCAGATGAGACCAAAAACGAAATTCATGAGCTAAATGCATAGCGATATGTTTGGTGGAAAACTAACACCGCATATCACCCTGAAAACACCATCCTCACCGTCACACATGGTAGAGGCAGCATCCTGCTGTGGGAAGGCTTTTCTTCTAAGCTGGTCAGAGTTGGTGGGAAGAAGGATGGAGTTAAATACTGGGCGATCCTGGAGGAAAACCTGTTAGAGGCTGCAAAAGACTGAATCCCACTGGGAATCTGTGACAAGGCTTGAGAATTGCCCATCATCATCTCCATCCAATCTTACTAAGCAAGAACGAGTGTGCAAAGAAGAAGGGGCAAAAATGTCACTTTCTAGATGTGCAAAGCTGGTAGAGACAGACCCCAAACGACTGTGGCAATAATTACAGTGAAAGGTGGTCCTACAAAGTACTGAGACGGGGGGGCTGAATGCAAAAGTACCGTACCATTTTCAGATTTATATTTTTACAATATTTAGAAAACCTTGAATCAATTCCTTACAATTCACAAACACTTGTTACTTTGTGTTGATATATCGCATAAAATCCCAATAAAATACATGTATTATTTATTTAATATGTGGCTGTAACACGAAAAAATTTGGAAATAGGTTATGGAGTATGAATATTTTTTTTCAGACCACTCTATATAAATGGCTTCTAAATTAATAAATGTGTCTCTTGTTTGGATGAGCCTACACAAGGACAGACGTGAACATTGTGGATACATTGGATATATTATGAATACATTGTTCTTGTTTGCTTATCAGTGCAATAATAATAACACTATAACAGGAACTTGGAAAAAACAGGCCATAAAAAGGGGGAAAAAAGTGAATGGAATTCACAAACAGCTGGTTTTCTGCCTCTGATTGGATAAGGAGAGCTGGATAAACAGCTAGAGGTGGCACTAATCATTAACCCCAGAACTTTGACGCCAGTGTACTCCTGGGCAGATTCACCTGTTTGTTTGGACAAACCATGACTAGACTGAAAATCTAAGAGGAAAACAGAATAACATGTGTACTGGAAGCTTAGCCTCCAGGACAGAGGCCCCAGGAGATGACCCAGGTCATACGTATGTGCCTGATCACTAATGGACACCAGTCACAAGACACAGGCTGCGGTTTGGATCAGTTCTAGGCATGCATGGCAGGAACAATTTGTTATTCTTAGGGTATGGGTCCACGGGCCGGATTACATCCGGATTAGCTGCGCATTGAACGCTGCATACAACCGCAGAGTCCAACCCGCAGCGTCCAGATGTTCCAGCATAGTGGAGGGGATTTTATGAAATCCCGTCTCCACTATGCGTGTGAACACGCACCTGGTGGCACTGCGTTTACGGACTTGCGGCGCGTCTTTTTGGACCGCAGCATGTCTGTTTACCTTGCGGCAACGCTCCGTCGCCGCAAGGTAAATCACAGAGGCCTATGTTTGGGGTGCGGAGATTCCGGATGTGTGCAGTGAACACATCCGGAATCACCGCGCGTTCAGAAGGGGGCGACGCTTTGAGCGGAGCGGGTTTTCCACTTCCGCCGTAAATCCGGACAGTGGACACGCACCCTTAGAAACCTTTAAGACTAACATAAAATATGACGGCTATTGTGGTTTTTAATGTATTAAAAGCAAATTACGTGGAAAGTGTCATCTAGACAACCTGGCTGCCTCATAGACCCCTAGAAACGGAGGATGCCTTTTCTGCATTTTCTTAAAAATGGGACCTAATTTAGGGTCCTCATGATGTACACTCACATCTGTAGACGTAGACAAAGAGAGTGGTGTAGTAAGGTCCAATATCAGACATTTTTTTAATAATATAATGCTTAATATCTCCTGTAAACATAGTTAAATTATAAAAATATTTCTTCCTTCAGCCACCACTAGGGGGAGCTTACTGAGGACAGATTATACATTGAGCTCAATTTAAAAAAAAATGTAAAAAAAAAGTATTTAGTGAGCTCATGAGTCTCCTCTCGTGGTAGCTGCAGGCAGAATTGTATCACTTAAATGTACATATATATACATGCAGAGGAATTAGACATCTGTATATCCTTTATAAACAAGAGTAGATGGCATTTGGGGCTACTTATTGTGTAGGTTCAGATGCTATCACAAGGAAAATGCCTCACATAACTGCTTCATCGTGTGCTTTTCTATGATATATATAGACCCCAGTTCTTGGGCTTAGCGGGGGTCTCCGCAGTCATGCCCCCAGTGATCATACAGATAACAATCAATAGGTAAAGGATAGGCGGTGATAAATGCTCTTATCCTGCAGTCTCCATTCATTTTCAGACTATGTCTCCAATAACACCACAATCAGGCAAAACATATTTTTGAACATTTATTGTCAAAGTAAATATATTTATATAGAACATTGGAGAAAATACAGTATATTATATACATGGTATCATAGAGATATTTGCATTTGGATTTAATTTACATTGATTTGATATCTTATTACAAGGCATATTCCACCGGAGATTTCTATGTACACGTTATTTACATACATTCAGAGGAGGATGTAAACCGCCTGGTCAGAGGTTGGTCGGTTGGCAGCTCTACATTTGGATCCAATTATCGTCCATGGGAACAACATTGTCAACTGCAAAGCCGAGAACAGGAAAGAGGGGCAGCTTAAAATGTACCAATCATCTTCTGCAATTGTGTGTAACCTTTGTAAAATACGCGGCAGCCCTACTTATAGGGGCCAAAACAGCGCCACTCTGACCACAGTTTGTATGTGGTATTGCAGCTAAGCTCAATGGACTTCATTGAAATTGACAACAACCCATGGACGGGTGCAGCACTGTTTTTAGAATACGGCCCTGTTTTACTAAAGTTGGACAACGCCTTTAAGTTCAACTATTTGTGAATACAATAGAATTTCCAAATTAAAACGTAAGTTAGTTCTGGAAGAATTAAAATGAAAAATTAGGTGAAATCTGAGAAATTCTTTCTGTGCTCTGCCTTATTATCTCGTCATTTATCTCAATTATCTGAAAGAAGTGACTTATTATGTCAAGGCACTAGCTTATTATCTTAGCGCCTGACAAAGAACCCATTACACAGCTATATTATCCCAGTGTCTAATATATTTCCTCAAGACACAAGCTTATTATCTCAGAGCACTCATTATTATCCTTGTGCATCATTGGAGACACCGACAAAGTATCCCAGAACATCGCTCTAATATCTCAGTGTCTGATACATTTCCTCAGGGCACAAGTTTATTGTCTCAGGGGCACTTATGTATTATCTTATAACTCTGACTTGATTATTTCAGAGTGCTGGTGTATTGGTTCAAAGCCTGACAAAGTGTCCAAGAGTACAGCTCTAATATCTCTGTGTCTGATATATCTCCTCAAGACACAGGCTTATTATCTCAGATCCCTGGCTTACTGTAGTGTGGCCTAATACCCCGGGGCCTGACAAGAGTACCGCAAAGCACAGCTATAGTATATCAGTGTTTCAGGGCTTTTCTCAGAGCACAGGCTTATTATCTCAGAGCACAGGCTTATTATCTCAGAGCATATGCTTATTATCTCAGAGCACAGGCTTATTATCTCAGAGCATATGCTTATTTTCTCAGAGCACAGGCTTATTATCTCACAGCACAGGCTTATTTTCTCAGAGCACAGGCTTATTATCTCAGAGCACAAACCTATGGCACAAGAGAGTTACAAAATAATGGGCTAGTGGCTCTAGACTTTAACAATTTTTTGGCCCTCAGACCCTCCTTATTCTATAAATTAATTTCATTTATACATTTTTCTATATTTTTTTTTAAGGAATGCAACATGTATTAACATTTTTAACACTAGAGGGACCTACCACTAAACATCCCTTATCTGCCCCAGTCCGGCAGCAGAAAAAAAAAATGGGAATTTAAAAAAAAAATGAATTAAGGTGGAATTTAAGTGCATCATCGTAAAAAAAAAATCACTGAAATATATTAAAAGATAGAGATTTAAAGCTTAATAAAATAAAGCTCAAACAGCAGCAGTAATAAAATATATATTTCTCTATAGATGATCCCGTGGCAGAGTCACGTGATCGGCTGGAGGCACTGGGGGTGGTGGGTATATACCGGGCACCAGAGAGCAGCGTATTCAAAACTTTAGATAATATGATGTCATATCGATATGACAACAATGCACATTCTCACTATGGAAACTACAAAAATTAAAAAAATGTTGAAATATATGTGCATCAGATAGGAGGCTCATGAGCGCCCCCTAGCTCCATATTTTTACAGCATGCCTCTCAATGGACTGATGCGTACTAGACAACTTAGCACATTTACATTCATACATATTTCTGGAAGATTATAGGACTTTTACTATAATAATATTTGTTATAAAATTAAATTAATTTCTATTTTTCACATTTTTTCTACAGTATTTTTACAATTTTTTTTTTATTTTTTTTTTAGAAAAATAAATGCACTGAACGTTTTAACACCGAGTAAAGCTTGCAGGAAGGCTCATTAGCCGCCATCGATGTAAATGACAACATTGCGGATCGCCGAAGATGCGATTTTTTTTGGGGGGGGGGAGGCGTTCTGCGGAGAGGGTAATGAGGTGTCTCACAGTATCGGATAGCACAGCAGATCATGATCTAGAAAGTGAAGAGATTTACATAAAAGACGCCAAGAACACCAGGACCGGACTGAGAAATACTGATACGGTTTGGGATTGAAGGACGCTCTGTGGTCTGAGGTTGTTCAGTTATTAATGTTTTGACACAAAATGACACAAAGGGACAGAATAATGAACCCTGCCCAGAAAACCAGGAAAACCAGGAATCGAGTACGTTCTTTGCTTCCTTAGAACAAGAAATGGAAGACAATACAGAGAAACAAACATTATACAATCATTTCCAGGGACAGTGTGTGACTGAGCCGCTGTATCTAAGCCTGTCATGTGTGACACTGTCTGCTGAACCGTTGTATCCGAGTCTGCCCTGTGTAATACTGTCTGCAGAGCTGTGTATCTAAGCCCATAATGTGTGATACTGTCTGCAAATATGTGTGATGCTGTCAACTGGGTCAATGTGTCCAAGTCTAACACAGAGTATCTAAGCCACTTGCATAGTGCCATCTGCTGACCTGGCGTATCTAAGACCATCATAAATGATACAGTCTGCTGAGATGTTCTATCCTGCCCATCATGTGTGATACGATTAAATACACAGCTCGGAAGATAGTATCATGTGTGTTGTATTTAAGCCTGTCATGTGTGAAACTGTCTACAGTGTCGTGTATCTAATCGTATCATGTATGATACTTTGCTAGCTGTATCTAAGCCTATCACGTGTCATACAGTCATCTGAGCTGTGTATCTAAGCCAATCATGAGCCATAGTTTCTGCTGAACTGGCGTATCCCAGTTCTACCATGTTGGATACTGTATGCAGATGAAGTTTAGCTAAGTCAATCATGTGTGATACTTTCTACTGGACTGGTGTATCCAAGTCTATTATGTGTATCTCAGCCTTCTAAATGCGGCACAGTCTTGTAGGCATGAAAGTGCTCTTGGGTACGCTTTTCCACTCTTTCATAGTGCTTTGACTTCCTGGGACTTGTAGTTCCACGTCAGATGGTGGACTTTACGTGACACTACCAAAGGTTCCTGAGAAACACAGAGGACACTGAAATGGCGCAATAGAGTCCTGTCCGTGGCATATCCCAGTTTGCCCCTTATGCCCTTATTAAAGGATTCTGTCAATTTGGAATATTAAGCGACCATTGATGATAATGGAATCAAGTGGATTATAACATAAAGTGCCCCGTTAACCCTTCATTGTCAGGGCATGCATCAAGGTCCTTAGATGCTTCATTCACGCCCATATTAAATAAGAGTAGACAACCACTGTCCAGTCCAATATCCGATGTTCGGTCCACGCCAATAAGTTATGTCAGGGAAGTGGACAAAGTGCTTGGATTTCACGCGGATCCTGCTGGAGGGGATCAGTTTGATAAACGTGTAGAACGGCTGCTTCGGGGAAATCTGTGCACCTTAATGTGCTTGGACAGATGGTCACTGCGAGCAAATTTCTTTTCGCAGACCACGCACTGGTATGGCTTCACACCGGAATGTGATCGGCGGTGTCGGGATAACTCGTCAGACCGGGAAAACCTGCATAAAATAAAGAAATACACGTTATTCTATGTAATTCACGCATCATACTGAGAGTTAAAGGGCAGCTCCACATTAAAGGTCCAACACGTAAAATACACATTCAGGCTGCTGATTTTTCTTCAGGCCTTGCTGGTTCAGGGTCTTATTCTATATTTTATCATCCACACCAAGTACTGTCCAGTAATCTGATGAAGAACAAAATGAGAACAACTAGAACGCAATGCTGCAATATGGAAAACGCTGCTCATATCTGACACCAAAAACATCTGCAAGCAGATTAGAGGCCCCCTAGATTATATTGCCAAAGCCTCCCCTTGTGACCACCTGCATTTATAGTAATCACATTATAAAGAAGATTACTCAGAAGAAACTCAGTCCTAATCCACGGACAAGGACATAGGTTCAGTCTGAAACGCGTAGGAAAAACAATATATTTTCGGATCTACTTGGGAACGTCATTTTTTTACTTTGTTGGAATAAAACTGATGCAGATATTTATCCGGATTACGGCTGGAGAATTTCTTACTTTGTATTTTTTCCCGTGTTGGGGAAAGTACAATACACAAAATGGCTGTTACCCTACAGAGCAGAGCTCCGTTACACTGTATTTGTAGAATATTTGGTAATTTACTTCTGATGTCCTCCCTCCATCGCTGACCAGCTCCTGACCTCAGCAGATAGGCGAGCGGTCAGACTCAGTTCACTATGCTCTCCTCGACCTCATGATTGTGACATTTTTCACGATATCATTTTGCAGGAAGTGAAGCTGCGGATTTGCTAATCTCCACTTATGTCCTAAACCACAGATTAATTTCTGCTTAAAAAAATGACGGCGGGTCACAAAGCATTGTGCAAATGGGAAAAGACATCCTCATATTCTATCACTATGGGGTTTGTTTCCTTGACTGCGCCTGACATATTCTACCTCTCGGATACAGTTATGGAGCCATCATTTAGGGCTCATACTCACTTGCGAGTAACTTGGATGAGTCTCGCACGGCAATACCCGGCACTCAGATCGGAGCGTACAGCTGCATAGCAATACATGTAGCCGCACGCTCCACTCCTGAGTGCCGGGTATTGCCGTGCGAGACTCATCCGAGTTACTCGCAAGAGAGTATGAGCCCTAAGAGTATGTGCACACGTTGCGGATTTTGACGCTGCGGATTCGCAGCTGTTTTCCCTGAGTTTACAGTACCATGTAAACCTATGGAAAACAAATTCCGCAGTGCACATGCTGTGGAAAAAAACATGCGGAAACACGGCGTTGTTTATTCCGCAGCATGTCAATTCTTTGTGCAGATTCCGCAGCGGTTTACACCTGCTCTATAATAGGAATCCGCAGGTGTAAAACCGCAGGTGAAATCCGCACAAACACCGCATAAAATCTGCAGTGCTTTTTACCTGCGGAGTTCTCAAAACAGGTGCGGAAAAATCCGCAGAGGTTCCATCTACGTGTGCACATACCCTTAGTCTCAGAGTCACCCAGGCCTCCTACAAATACACAAGCCCTGCTCACGCCTCCCCTCTCCTATCCTGAATCCACTACAAAGGTAGATCTTTACAAGTAAGTGATCAGTGATCTCCACCCTGTGACTTTCTAGTTATTGCAAAACTACAACACCCAGGCTGTCAAGACATGCTGGCAGTTGTAGTTTTGCAACAACCGGAGAGACCATTGGTATAGAACTTTCAACAGAACAATCAATAAAGGCAATAATCTCCAGGACAGTCTGGGTGCTGCCATCTCTTTAAATCTTGGCGTAAGAACAGATGACTGACTTATTCCTGGAACTCATTCACTTCAAGCCAACCAAGCATATAACTATATTCAACTATGTGAAGAATTGCAGAAATTGTACCACTAGCGCCACAGGACCAAGCTTCCATATTAAGAGGCTTTTTATATATATATGGTGTATACTCGTGTACACTGTCGCGCCGTAAAAGCTCACACCACATGGCCCTCCAGAAAAAGATCGCTCTGCATATTTCCATAGGCTTGCAAGTATTAACGCACAACCAACAGAATGCAAGCTGCTATGGTCAGGGGTCTCTTCCTCATTGCATCTCATTAGCCTGCATGTAAATGGCAATTACTGGAGTAACATAAATCATTAGCAATAACTTGTAATGCAATACCGCCTATAACACACAGTACAAAAGCTAGGTAAGACCATGATATCAAACATCTGCCAAATAATAAACCACAAACCTGCACCGTCTGACATGAACCGCCGAAAGGGAACATGCAATATTCATGGGTTCCCTAATTGATTCTTGTTCCACTGCTGACAGAGAGAAAACACCCATCTCATCTTACCACCATTAGTAGCAAAATAACAGCGATAAAGTGTGATTTCCAAGAGCAACTGCAGCCAAAAGGCATTTTGAAGGCATTTAATAAGGATATAATACATTACTGGGCCCCAAGTACCAGCATACAACTGTTATATTTCTTTCCTCTTTCTAAAATACTGCCCCTGTGTACAAGGATATAGCTACTATAAGACTGCTCCTATGTACAAGAATATAACTACTATAATACTGCCCCTATGTACAAGAATATAACTACTATAATACTGCCCCTATGTACAAGAATATAACTACTATAATACTGCCCCTATGTACAAGAATATAACTACTATAATACTGCTCCCATATACAAGAATATAACTACTATAATACTGCCCCATATACAAGAATATAACTACTATAATACTGCTCCCATGTACAAGAATATAACTACTATAATACTGCCCCATATACAAGAATATAACTACTATAATACTGCTCCCATGTACAAGAATATAACTACTATAATACTGCTCCCATGTACAAGAATATAACTACTATAATACTGCCCGTGTACAAGGATATAGCTACTATAAGACTGTTCCAATGTACAAGAATATAACTACTATAATACTGCTCCCTATGAACAAGAATATAACTACTATAATACTGCTCCTATGTACAAGAATATAACTACTATAATACTGCCCCTATGTACAAGAATATAACTACTATAATACTGCTCCTATGTACAAGAATATAACTACTATAATACTGTCCCCTATGTACAAGAATATAACTACTATAATACTGCTCCTATGTACAAGAATATAACTACTATAATACTGCTCCCTATGAACAAGAATATAACTACTATAATACTGCTCCTATGTACAAGAATATAACTACTATAATACTGCCCCTATGTACAAGAATATAACTACTATAATACTGCTCCTATGTACAAGAATATAACTACTATAATACTGCTCCTATGTACAAGAATATAACTACTATAATACTGCCCCCTATGTACAAGAATATAACTACTATAATACTGCTCCTATGTACAAGAATATAACTACTATAATACTGCTCCTATGTACAAGAATATAACTATTATAATACTGCTCCTATGTACAAGAATATAACTACTATAATACTGCCCCCTATGTACAAGAATATAACTACTATAATACTGCCCCTATGTACAAGAATATAACTACTATAATACTGCTCCTATGTACAAGAATATAACTACTATAATACTGCCCCTATGTACAAGAATATAACTACTATAATACTGCTCCTATGTACAAGAATATAACTACTATAATACTGCCCCCTACATACAAGAATATAACTACTATAATACTGCTCCGTATGGATGTATAATTCTTAGATCTGACCATTTGAGCAAATATGACCTTGTTCTCTAAACTGACATTTTGAACCAACACCGCAGTCACAAGGTCTTTACAGTAGAAATAGCTGTGTATGTTTCCTTTGCTGTCATGTCGTCAGTAGAGTCCACACAGTCCTGCGCTCATGTTACATGTCACACGGTTCCTATTTTTGGGAAGCCTGAAGATCGGTTCTGCTAGGACTGAATACCGCAGTGCACATCTGCAGCTGCCCCTCTCGGTCTATAAAATGGCCTATAGGTAACATTTACTATGGGTGGACCGAGTCTCTGCAGCTCACGTGTTAACACAGGACACATCACATGTTGGAACAGGTCCCAGAGAAACCTACATCACAAGGGCTCGTCTTCTTATGTTATCACTCCAACAAATAAGGTTACTGTAGGTTACAAACATAAGACGTAGTAAAGGTGATTCGTGAATAACACACCCAGGGCTATGCTGCAAGAGCCAACACTACCTGTAATTCCATTCACTTGTGACTGAGCTGGGTGTCAGCCAACATGGCCACCTTTACATAAGAATCTGCTTAACACCTATGGCCATATTCTGGCATTACATTACGGTATTACACTATAACTCAATGTGCTAGGGACAAAACTGATATTTCTAACAAAATGAATAATGGGAACTGACCTCCATCCACATCCGGGCCACGTGCAAGCAAACGGCTTCTCCCCCGTGTGTCTACGCAGGTGAGCCTTAAGATGACTACTCTTGGTGTACATTTTGGTACATCCCGGAAAAGTACATTTGTGCATTTTTATGAGTTCTGTTGCAGCATTTTTTTGGAACTTCTGGCCAATCATAATACCAGATTGTCCCTGAACGCCCATATTTGAGCCCATAGGTTTAGCAGCAATGGGCACTGGTGCAATGCGGACAAATTTGGAAGACATGTTTGATGACTGCACCAGTTGTGGGACCAGAGCAAAGGTCTGACCTTGAATATTAACTAGAAGTTGTGCTACTTTAATGTTGTCGGGGAACTGTGACGCCGAGGCTTGGTTGGCGTTGGACTCTTGTTTGATCTCTATGGGTTGGATCTGTAGTATAACAGGGATTCCACCTTCAACAGCAAGGGCACCAGGACTTTTGCTACCAGGTTCCCCTTGTAATGTGCTATTCGACTGCTCTTTTGTATCCTGCTTGACGAGGTTGGCCACCATAGAGGCCTGCTTTAGTTGTTCATGACCACAATTCCTCAGTTCCTGTTGGGTTTCGACTTTCAAATCAGTTTTCATGTTTTCTTCAAGAAACTCTTCGATTTCATCCAAGGTGGGATGAAAAAGTGACGTCTCCTCTATGTCCAACCCGAAATCGGGAACTTTGAAGAACTCCTCCTTGACCATTGTAGGGTGTTTTCTTTTGTCCCACCAAGATAAAGAAGCATTACTCAAAGACGTCTGGGACAAAAGATAGTCTAGAATGCTGTCCTGACTTTCCGCACTGCACGTGCTTCCATAGCTGGAGCTTAGCACCTGAGAATCAGGACTGGAACAGGAACGGAAACTGGAGGAGTCACTGTCATCCTCCGAAGTGGGAGATGGCAACATCTGATAGCTCCTTCCTCCCATCAGCATCTCCGTTGTGTATTCAAGGCTTGACTGTGCATTAGAAAAGCATTCATCTGTAAGAAGCAAATGATCCACCATTCCTGGATGAGCTTCTGAGAAGATCCCAGCACCATAAGCCAAAAAAATAAGAAAATATCCCACACGGAATGGGTCCTGTAAGAGAAGAAGACATAAAATATATGAAATGTATGAGACTAAACAGAACCCCACTAGACCACAAACCAGAACCCTGATTGCATTAACAAAGGGTAAGCCCCCTAAAACAGTTGTCTCCAGGTGGGTGGCTTTTGGAGAAGATTTTGGTCTGGCTACATATCTTTTGTCATGTTGCAAAGGCTAGTTGGGGTTCTCCATTGACTCATAGGCCAATGGGTAACCCTAGAAAGCCCGCTTTCTTCTTGTTGAATGAAGAAAAGGTAATTTGCAGAGACTACACAACTGGAAAACTTTTGACACCCAAACTAAGTTCCATCTCTCTCTATCCAATTACTTTATATAACATACCAACAACATCCACCAGTTTTCTTTTGCACATGACTAGCTCTATGGAGTTTTGCACAGTTTTTATTTACATCCCTTTCTACATTCCTCCCAAATTCCAAAAAACTTGCAACTTAGTTTATTGACTTCCTAGGGACACAGATGTGTCTGCAATAGGAAAACCAGATTGTGAGCTTTCAAAGATGACTTAATGCTCATAGAACGGTACAGAAGATGTAGGCTCCATAATACTAAGGCAATCCATAAATCAAGAAGAATGGAACATTTTGAAAAGATCAACCACAGAGCTTCATTTGTAGCCCTACCTAAGTCTTGTACATTTCTTCCCTTGGCTTCTAGAACCTCTACTCGGAGCATCGGCCAAAAGCACTTTAAGTGTACATACCCCGGTTGGCAACGAAATGGTAAACTGAAGGTGGAATGTGTTGTTAATGAGATGTTTTAATGCAGGAACATTCAAAGATTGCTGGATCTGGCTATCAGTTCCGCACATGGAGCAAGATTGCTGGCTCCAGAGGGGAGCAGGATAAAAGCTCCTTTCTAAAAAGACGCAAGTCTATTACAAGGGTAACAGTCATCCCCCCATCATATGAGGGCTGTGACTGAGCATGTATGAAAACCCTAGTCATGTTCACTGCCACACAGAGCTCCTTTCCACATGCTATACTGTTGCTCTGTGCTACACTCAATGGGGGATTATGTGATGTCTTAACCCCTCTTCTTCCAGTGGTGAAGGTCAACTGTTCCTGGTGGAACTACATGTCACCATCCATCATGTTCATCTACCTTATACCAACAACTGCTTCCAAAGACTGAAAAGCTTGAAAACCTAACAACTTGAGGTCAAGGCTGAACCTGATGGATGTTTATACCTAAGTAATGATATACAGAAAATGCTTTAATGGAAACATAGCAGCTATGGTCGAACAGTAAGCTGTAGAACATGATTTCTGAATTGCCATTTACTAGGTGCAATAATACACGGGCTTTGATGGCCATGTTCTACTATAGTCCTAAAGACCCAATGTACCCTTTGTACTCCCATTCATCTCTATGGAAAGAGGGTCAGCGTAAGGCCGGAGTCACACGACCGTAGAATACAGACGAGTGCTATGCGAGAAAACGTCGCACAGCACTCAGACCAGTGTTAATCTATGGGGAAGTTCACATTACCGTATTTTTTTCTCAGGTGTATTCGATGTACATGTAAAATTGCGACATCTTGTGATTTTACGCTTATATCGTCCGAGACTCACCAATGCAAGCCTATGGATGCGAGAAAAACTAGGGTACCACACCATCCGTCTAGCTTGCGACAAATGCGCACACATTTTCCTCATTTCAGCCCATTGAGCCTTTAAATTCAATGGTAAAAAGCAGTGAGAAATGTAAAGCCATATGGATACATGGGTGCGAGAAAATCACATCATCGCATTGCAAACGCATTACACACGGATGACCATACGGAGAACACTTGTGCGACTCTCGGCAGGGACACTTCGTCCAATTTTCCATATGTTTAGTGTGACACCGGCCTAACAGTGGAAATTGGGACCCTTGTTTGTGGAAGATTGGACCTTTAAAGCTAGCAATACACTCTCTATAGTTGATTGCTCTTCCTAACAAGCTCCCCATTCACATGTATGGTGGCCAGACACTTCTAGATGCCTGTCATCTCTTGTAGGAGAACCAAAGGGTCAGATGTGAAGTTCAACACACCAGATCCTTTTTCCCCAGACATCTGTCATGAGTGGAACATCGGGGTACTACTATACAAATGAGATGGTCTGCTGGTCATGAAAAAATTGGCAAGATCCTGTGACATCCACATACTGTAACCTATGATTCTATAAGACCTGGGAGAGGACACCAGACGACTGACACATAAGAAAGGATTTCTCTACCCAGACAACTATCCTATAATACTAGGGGAGGGTGAATGGTTTTACTGGAGTTTCACCAGTTCTCACAATTGAATTTATTTAGATACACTGGGAATCTGATCTGGGAATGGACTCACTCATCTCGAGCTCACCCGTGAGTAATTTTGCTCATGTTATGGCGGTTTGCGTGTTCTTCAGTAATATCATTAGCTGGATGGATTTTTGAGTCTTAAAACTTCACAAACAAGAAATAATCAGCTGGGAAAGTGTTGCGTCCTCTTGTGTTTGCTCCTGTGTTTAAAACCTTGTTTAACTGGATTGGAAAGATTGTTAATATCTTATCAGTGACTTTGAAGAGTTACATATTAATCAGGGTTACGGATAATGGGCGCACGGGGAAAGGTGATGGCAGCTCAGCCAATTCTGTACTACGGTGTAATATGATGGACAGGAGAAGATACCTCCCATCGCAAGTCACGGCCGCTCTGTCACCACTGATCTTCTACAGCCTGAAATGATAAATCAATTGTATCACTTGTAATGAATAATCAGGTCACTGCCAGTCCAAGTAATTCCCTGCTGCGGTTACTTTTACAGCTACTTCCTATAGAAGTCAATGCATTGTGGGATTTCGATTCATTCCACAGAATAGCAAAATCCCGTATGTGACTATGAGTGTTTATACTGTGATATCACTGCGCCGGATCACAGATTAGACACATAGAAAAAGCTGCACAACAGGAGCCACAGCTGGAAAAACCTATTATTCCAAATGGGTTTGTTTGTTTTTTTCCAGTGAAACTCTGGAAGTAATTAGACAATTTGTTTCTTTTTGGCAAAATTCTGGAGAAAACAAGAAGCACAAAGTGCTTTCGTGGTCGATCCTATGCTGTGTCCAAAAAGAGGATTGAGAGATTTTCCAGGGCTAATGTAGTAATTCGGCCCTATAACTACAAAGGGAATGTGTTGATGATGGAACCAAATATAAACATTACGGCCAGGGAAACTGTTAGCCTCATTGACATCATGTCCACTTTATCAGTTATTAGCGTCAATGGACGATTATTTCAACACAACCCTATATAATATAATTCCATTTTCTTCCACTGTCAACACATTCCTATAGTTTTCCATAGCTGTACTCATTGACAACTACTATGTAGGCAGCATAAGGGTTAATCATTGCAGCTCTCACTATGGTGCTCTATTCTGATGGCCCTTGAGGCAAATAGCAAGTTCAAGAAAATAAAGTCTCTGTGGAATGTAGGGATTGTCATGTAAATACTAGGTCGGCTTAACCCTTAGAGGGGAGCAGCCACAATAACCAAAGTGCACCATGGGTGAATCCGGCTCACAAGGGAAAAAATGTCTTCAATATCTCTCTGCACCCCCTGCTGCTGCAGCTCCATGTCTGTACAGCAGGACACCTGAGAAGACTATGCCATACTTTATAGTAAACAATTGGAAAGATAAATGTTTGCTTTTTAACCTTTCGCTATCAGCAATGCGGGGTTAGATCACAAGCTCTGCCGGATACATCAGGTCACGTGCATTAATATAAACTAAACTTTTTTTTTATATATATCACAAGCTGCAAGTTGCACAGGAACATGACCATACCACCATATTAAAATGCCAGCATGTGTGTATTGTTCATTACGTCTTATCACTGAGTTGAAAATATGGCGCAGAATATTTGGCGCAACCTAAGTTTTGAAAAAATGGCACTTGTATAAATGTGCCCTAATGGTGACTTATCCCATTTAGTACTAGGGCTTAGCAAGGGTTAACAAGCTTAAAATGATAGAATCTTCCCAGTTAATGCAGCTTAGCCTTGGCGCTGTTTGTGAATGGCGCATTGTACGGTCCATTATTGAGTCCTTGTGGTGTTCTCCACTCCCCTATCCCAGGCCCCCAGGGCTGAACATGACCGCTAGTAACCCATCTTCCCTCCCTCACTGCTTCTACTGTCAACATTCTCCTCTCCACAACAGCCCAGGAATAGCTCCGCCAGCTCCTCTCACATGGTAGATGCCTCCCTACACACCAGGCTGGTGCCCATGAAGGTGCCCCAAACAGCAGAGACACCCAAACCTGTGTGTGACCTACAGACAAGAGCCAGAACGAAGAGAGTGGAACAGAACAACGATGGAATGTTATCACATACAATGTATCAATATTTCCAGGAACATTGTCTCATTCATACAATCAACAATAACATTCTGCAAAACACTTCAGGCTCTAATGTGTGTAGGTCTCATATACAGGGATGCAGTTCTGCCCCATCTGCCACCCACAGATAATAATAATAATAATAATATCATTTATCCCCCACATCCCATCCACAGCTATAGACCCCCAGGTAAAGCAGCACACCAGGCTTTCATGGATTTGTAAAATCCTTATATTCAGTCATGTTGTGTTCCTGTAACATCAGCTACAACACAATGTGATGTCACCACATTACAAACTCAGCTCTGCTACATTAACTCTTGCCATTCCTATTTCTCCATAGATTGCAAGCCCTTACTATGCAATATTTGATTTTCTTCATGGAAACATCCTATGAAATGTAAAGCACTGCGGAATATGATGAATTACATAAATGATACCCTGATAATTCTGGCAAATATACATTTGATATTCGCTCCCAAGTCGGGAATGTTGTTACTTGTAGTTCCCACAACAGCTGGCAGCTGCACCAAATCCTGAATCCCAGGGCTGATCCGTGCAGCAGCAGGTCGCCATATGTTGGGGCTAAAGCGAGGAGTTGTCCAAAGTTTGCACATTGCTCCCATCACCACCCATGGTCCTCTCCCTACCTGCAGCAGATCCCGGGGAATTAATGGCAAAGTTTGGGGGTTTCTCCTCTGCGCCCTTGGAGTGACAGTGGCAGCAGCGCCGCCGGTACAATGTGCCCGCAGCAGCCCGGAGAGTAGTGACACTCACATGATCGTGCGTGGGCAGGGAAGGCTTGGAGAGGGCTCGACCACATCTCCCCAGCCCATTGGCCCATAGGTCCGGGGGGTGGGGGGTCTGTGCTTTCGTCATCAGTGGGAGTTTCTAATCCCCCCCACCAAAAAAAAAAAAACATTTTCCCATCCAAGAAGTGAATGTACAGGAATGTCTCCTTGCTCCATGCTGCAGGCATGTGATAGGGATCGTCTGCAGCCACATACTCTGCGAACACTGCTGACTGGCCTTTCCATAGGACTGCAGCCCCCTACATTGTACACACCAAGCTCTGCTACATCTGGAGCAGCACAGATCTGTCACAATCATGCAATGAAGGTTTCCACAATACCATGGGATGTTACAGAATTGTCTTACTTTACACATCTAAAGTCCCAACCCTTCCTCCATCAGCAGGTTACATTATTGCTGCAATGTTTCCGTCAAGACTAATACATTGGAACAAATCCTCAGCTGTGCGAGAATTGTCCGACTGAGGATTTCTTACAATGTATTTGTGCACACAAGCATCAAACCTCACTACATCTCATAGGTTTCTATTAGGAAGCTGCTGTGGTCAGTGGCTCCACCACGGCTGTATTGTCTATTGGAACCTAGAAATCTAGAAAAGCCTCGATTCTCAATAAATAGGAAATTCATATTTTACTGGAGGCTTATAGGTAGAGTGCCAGGTACTAGCAGGCCCACGGGTGACTATTACCACAGTCGTGTATACAGAACGATGGCACAATCTGAGCACACATTACAATCCGCCATACTGGATGTTACTTAGTAAATGACCCCTGCAGCCGGCGGGATTGTGCAAATTCCAAATTTCATAATGCACTTGGATATCAGCAATTATGGAGCCAGCAATTCATTTACTTATCAGTGACCAAATACTCATGACCACTACTGTTCAAGTAGTCAGAATTCAGCGCTCTGTGTCTAAGGTGGAAGAGACATCACTGGATATGAATGCGCAAACGGACATCACACTGTGTATGTGTGACATCACAAGACAGAAGGCAGGAGTCATGTGTGACATCACAGGGCACAAGTCATGTGTGACATCACAAGACAGAAGGCAGGAGTCATGTGTGACATCACAAGACAGAAGGCAGGAGTCGTGTGTGACATCACAAGACAGAAGGCAGGAGTCATGTGTGACATCACAAGACAGAAGGCAGCAGTCGTGTGTGACATCACAAGACAGAAGGCAGGAGTCTTGTGTAACATCACAAGACAGAAGGCAGGAGTCGTGTGTGACATCAGAAGGCAGGAGTCGTGTGTGACATCACAAGACAGAAGGCAGGAGTCATGTGTGACATCAGAAGGCAGGAGTCGTGTGTGACATCACAAGACAGAAGGCAGGAGTCATGTGTGACATCACAAGACAGAAGGCAGCAGTCGTGTGTGACATCACAAGACAGAAGGCAGGAGTCTTGTGTGACATCACAAGACAGAAGGCAGGAGTAGTGTGTGACATCAGAAGGCAGAATGCAGGAGTAGTGTGTGACATCAGAAGGCAGGAGTCGTGTGTGACATCACAAGACAGAAGGCAGGAGTCGTGTGTGACATCACAAGACAGAAGGCAGCGTCGTGTGTGACATCACAAGACAGAAGGCAGGAGTCATGTGTGACATCACAAGACAGAGGGCAGGAGTCGTGTGTGACATCACAGGGCAGAAGACAGGAGTCATGTGTGACATCACAGGGCAGAAGGCAGGAGTCATGTGTGACATCACAGGGCAGAAGGCAGGAGTCATGTGTGGCATCACAAGACAGAAGACAGGAGTCATGTGTGACATCACAAGACAGAGGCAGGAGTCGTGTGTGACATCACAGGGCAGAAGACAGGAGTCATGTGTGACATCACAGGGCAGGAGTCATGTGTGACATCACAGGGCAGAAGGCAGGAGTCGTGTGTGACATCACAGGGCAGAAGGCAGGAGTCGTGTGTGACATCACAAGACAGAAGGCAGCAGTCGTGTGTGACATCACAAGACAGAAGGCAGGAGTCTTGTGTAACATCACAAGACAGAAGGCAGGAGTCGTGTGTGACATCAGAAGGCAGGAGTCGTGTGTGGCATCACAAGACAGAAGACAGGAGTCATGTGTGACATCACAAGACAGAGGCAGGAGTCGTGTGTGACATCACAGGGCAGAAGACAGGAGTCATGTGTGACATCACAGGGCAGGAGTCATGTGTGACATCACAGGGCAGAAGGCAGGAGTCGTGTGTGACATCACAGGGCAGAAGGCAGGAGTCGTGTGTGACATCACAAGACAGAAGGCAGCAGTCGTGTGTGACATCACAAGACAGAAGGCAGGAGTCTTGTGTAACATCACAAGACAGAAGGCAGGAGTCGTGTGTGACATCAGAAGGCAGGAGTCGTGTGTGACATCACAAGACAGAAGGCAGGAGTCATGTGTGACATCACAAGACAGAAGGCAGCAGTCGTGTGTGACATCACAAGACAGAAGGCAGGAGTCTTGTGTGACATCACAAGACAGAAGGCAGGAGTAGTGTGTGACATCAGAAGGCAGAATGCAGGAGTAGTGTGTGACATCAGAAGACAGAAGGCAGGAGTAGTGTGTGACATCACAAGACAGAAGGCAGGAGTCGTGTGTGACATCACAAGACAGAAGGCAGCAGTCGTGTGTGACATCACAAGACAGAAGGCAGGAGTCGTGTGTGACATCACAAGACAGAGGGCAGGAGTCGTGTGTGACATCACAGGGCAGAAGACAGGAGTCATGTGTGACATCACAGGGCAGAAGGCAGGAGTCATGTGTGACATCACAGGGCAGAAGGCAGGAGTCATGTGTGGCATCACAAGACAGAAGACAGGAGTCATGTGTGACATCACAAGACAGAGGCAGGAGTCGTGTGTGACATCACAGGGCAGAAGACAGGAGTCATGTGTGACATCACAGGGCAGGAGTCGTGTGTGACATCACAGGGCAGAAGGCAGGAGTCGTGTGTGACATCACAGGGCAGAAGGCAGGAGTCGTGTGTGACATCACAGGGCAGAAGGCAGGAGTCGTGTGTGACATCACAAGACAGAAGGCAGCAGTCGTGTGTGACATCACAAGACAGAAGGCAGGAGTCTTGTGTAACATCACAAGACAGAAGGCAGGAGTCGTGTGTGACATCAGAAGGCAGGAGTCGTGTGTGACATCACAAGA
Source organism: Ranitomeya imitator (assembly GCF_032444005.1). Lineage (NCBI taxonomy): Eukaryota > Metazoa > Chordata > Amphibia > Anura > Dendrobatidae > Ranitomeya > Ranitomeya imitator. The sequence continues at coordinate 10,519,099 of NC_091289.1, read as the reverse complement.
CAGAAGGCAGGAGTCATGTGTGACATCACAAGACAGAAGGCAGCAGTCGTGTGTGACATCACAAGACAGAAGGCAGGAGTCTTGTGTGACATCACAAGACAGAAGGCAGGAGTAGTGTGTGACATCAGAAGGCAGAATGCAGGAGTAGTGTGTGACATCAGAAGACAGAAGGCAGGAGTCGTGTGTGACATCACAAGACAGAAGGCAGGAGTCGTGTGTGACATCACAAGACAGAAGGCAGCAGTCGTGTGTGACATCACAAGACAGAAGGCAGGAGTCGTGTGTGACATCACAAGACAGAGGGCAGGAGTCGTGTGTGACATCACAGGGCAGAAGACAGGAGTCATGTGTGACATCACAGGGAAGAAGGCAGGAGTCGTGTGACATCACAGGGCAGAAGGCAGGAGTCATGTGTGGCATCACAAGACAGAAGACAGGAGTCATGTGTGACATCACAAGACAGAAGACAGGAGTCATGTGTGACATCACAGGGCAGAAGTCATGTGTGACATCACAGGGCAGAAGGCAGGAGTCGTGTGTGACATCACAGGGCAGAAGGCAGGACATCAGAAGGCAGGAGTCGTGTGTGACATCACAAGACAGAAGGCAGGAGTCGTGTGTGACATCACAAGACAGAAGGCAGCAGTCGTGTGTGACATCACAAGACAGAAGGCAGGAGTCTTGTGTAACATCACAAGACAGAAGGCAGGAGTCGTGTGTGACATCACAGGGCAGAAGGCAGGAGTCGTGTGTGACATCACAAGACAGAAGGCAGGAGTCATGTGTGACATCACAAGACAGAAGGCAGGAGTCGTGTGTAACATCACAAGACAGAAGGCAGGAGTCTTGTGTGACATCACAAGACAGAAGGCAGGAGTGGTGTGTGACATCAGAAGGCAGAATGCAGGAGTAGTGTGTGACATCAGAAGGCGGGAGTCGTGTGTGACATCACAAGACAGAAGGCAGCAGTCGTGTGTGACAGCACAAGACAGAAGGCAGGAGTCTTGTGTGACATCACAAGGCAGAAAGCAGGAGTAGTGTGTGACATCAGAAGGCAGAATGCAGGAGTAGTGTGTGACATCAGAAGGCAGGAGTCGTGTGTGACATCACAAGGCAGAAGGCAGGAGTCGTGTGTGACATCACAAGGCAGGAGTCGTGTGTGACATCAGAAGGCAGAATGCAGGAGTAGTGTGTGACATCAGAAGGCAGGAGTAGTGTGTGACATCAGAAGGCAGAAGTCGTGTGTGACATCAGAAGGCAGAATGCAGGAGTAGTGTGTGACATCAGAAGGCAGGAGTTGTGTGTGACATCACAAGACAGAAGGCAGGAGTCTTGTGTGACATCACAAGGCAGAAGGCAGGAGTAGTGTGTGACATCAGAAGGCAGGAGTCGTGTGTGACATCAGAAGGCAGAATGCAGGAGTAGTGTGTGACATCAGAAGGCAGGAGTAGTGTGTGACATCAGAAGGCAGGAGTCGTGTGTGACATCAGAAGGCAGAATGCAGGAGTAGTGTGTGACATCAGAAGGCAGGAGTTGTGTGTGACATCACAAGGCAGAAGTCATGTGTGACATCACAAGACAGAAGGCAGGAGTCGTGTGTGACATCAGAAGGCAGAATGCAGGAGTAGTGTGTGACATCAGAAGGCAGAATGCAGGAGTCGTGTGTGACATCAGGCGTGGTGTGTGTGCATCACACAGAAACATTTAGGGTGCAAACTAATCTTACATTGTTACACAAGCACCAATCAATTTTATTCAAGTCGTTCGGTGCTCTTTCCCGCCCTCTTTATTCAGGCTGAAGAAAAAGAAAGATGGAGGCAGAACGATCACTGATAATAATAATAATAATTTTTATTTATATAGCGCCAACATATTCCGCAGCGCTTTACAAATTATAGAGGGGACTTGTACAGACAATAGACATTACAGCATAACAGAAATCACAGTTCAAAACAGATACCAGGAGGAATGAGGGTCCTGCTCGCAAGCTACAAACTATGAGGATAAGGGGAGACACGAGAGGTGGATGGTAACAATTGCTTTAGTTATTCGGACCGGCCATAGTGTAAGGCTCGGGTGTTCATGTAAAGCTGCATGAACCAGTTAATTGCCTAAGTATGTAGCAGTACAGACACAGACACAGTAGCGACACTGATAGATGCTCTGCCCCCGTACAGATCATGTTATCGGCAGCCGAAATCTGTTCACACCAAAAGCCGTATCCCCATATGGAGCCATATAGTTATAGATGAAAAGTTGTGAAAAGCGAATGACTCCATGAGAAAGAACGTCAGTTGTCAGTCATTCGCTTTTCACAACTTTTCATCTGTAGCGTTTACAAGAAATAGATTTGACTTCTCTCACTTTCTGCGCCGTCCCCGTCTATTCCCAGTCTACACAAACCTCCCATCCTGCTGATACCCCAGTGCTGAGCCGCTGCGGCCATACGTCCCTGCTGTGTGGCCCGGTAACAGCGCTCCTCTTACTGCCCACATAGACATGCCCAGCCCTGTGCCCCTTACATTGTAAAACGTCTTTTTTTTGCCCTCTAGATGTTAACATTTGCTCCCTACAAAATATTAATGATCTTTGTGAGTGCCCTAGAAAATAATACTGCCTCCTGTGTGCCCCTTTAACAGGTATAATACCCTGAATGCCTCATAATATAAATGATGCCACATGGGCACACCTAAACTGTAGTGCTCCAGCCGTGCGCCCCTAAAAAGTAATAATGTCCACTGATGCCCCAACAGCTCCCCTATATGCAGCATAATGTCACCCAGCCCATTCTATGTACAATATGATACCCACTATATACAGTACAATGTCCCCCACAGCTCCTCTATCTGCAGAGTCATATCCCCAAGCTCCCCTATATACAGTATGATATCCCTCACAGCTCCTTTATATACAATATGATGCCCCCAGCTCCTCTTCATACAGTATGATGTTCCCCTATATACAGTTTGATGTTCCCTACAGCTCCCCTATATACAGATTGTTGTCACCAGCTAATCTATATACAGTATGATGACCCCCACAGCTCCCCTACATACAATATGATGTCCCCACAGTTCCCCTATATACAATTATGTCCCTCACAGCTTCCTATATACAATGATGTCCCTCACAGCTTCCTATATACAATGATGTCCCGCACCACACTCTATATAAAGTATGATTTCCTCCACAGCTCCCCTACATACAATATGATGTCCCCCACAGCTCCCTTATATACAGTGATGCTCTCCACAGCCCCCTATATACTGTACAAGTGTTTCTCACAAAATTCGAATATCATCAAAAAGTTAATTCTGCAGTACAAAAAGTGATATTCCAATTTTGTGAGAAGCACTCGTAAAGTATGATGTCTTCCACAGCTCCCCTATATACAATATGATCTCCCCACAGCTCCCCTATATACAGTATGACATCCTTTCTCCAGAGCCCTCTCACTCACCGGTGGTATCGCCACATGACGGACCTGGGCAATAAGCATCATCCCCCTTGCAAGTTTCCTGTCAAGTTCTGGAGTGCTGTTTATCTCTTACTACATCACCCCCCCACAAGATCTGAGTCGCCTGCCAGGGCCGTGGGTACTCGGTACCGGGTCCGGTGTTCACAGGGGGATGTCACGGTGGCGACCCGGTCCGTGGCCCTGGGCGCCCATGTAAAAGGGGAAAGTCTTTAAAGGGATTTGTTGAATAGAGTTTTTGTTCGTGACGCCACCTGTGGTATTCGGTCAGTGGGGACCGACGCTGCTTTCAGGGGTCCTCTGGGGTGATGTTATGGCAGCTAGATGGTATAACTTCCCACAGGTGAAATATGTCCCCAGGGCTCCCAGTGTGTAGATGGAAGATGGTGAATGGCACAGTAAAGAACAAGGACACAGGTTTGCAGTCTCTTTAACTGGTTTACTGAAGACTTCAGGCATCCACAGTCCAGGGTACCAGATCACAGGGCAGGCAGGGTACGGCAGGCTTGGAAGCGAATCCAGATTCCCCTTTATCAGGTGGAGTTAAAAGCCTTCCTCTAGCGTGGTGGTGGTGTAGTCCCTTACTGCCTATGGCTTCAGATAAGGTCCTCACAGTTCTTCTCTCTGTCACCCATATAGGATAGGACATAAAGCCGTATGACTGGTGACATGAGCCCTTTTACAGGGACTCAAGCACGCCCCGAGCTCTATATGTGTCACCGTGCCTCCTGGGTATTAAGGCGGACAGGTAACTTGCAGTTCAGCTGTCCTGCCGTTCTCTGCTGTAAGTCAGAGTCCCTTACAACCTCGGTGGTCTGGCTACCGGTTATCTGCGCCTCAGAAGGAGGCAGACTGCTCTTAGCTGGTCTCCCCTGATGTTACTCTCCTGTGCTTCACTCTCCTTCACACTCATTGAACAATGTTCGGCTTTCTGTATGTCTCTTTCCAGGAGCTGTAGTACTTCAGACTACACGGCCCCTTCAGACACACTATGTCGGTCTGCTCTCCTCTGTTTCTCACAGAATCTAATCTCTCTTTCCCTTCCAAACCACAATATATAGGGGAGTCACCTAGAAAATAGGATCAAAAGCTCCCCTTTGTGGCCTGGAGTGCGAATGTGTGTATGGTGGTTACCTGATAAAAGATATCCTTCATCGCTTCCAAAAGTAACATCACTCTCCCCAAGAGAAAAGCAATGCTACCGTGACGACCAGGACCCTGGGGCGCCACAGATCACATTAGCTTTCCCCCTCCTGGGCATTCCTACTGTAGGGCCGGCTTGCCATATGACTTACCGAGGCACTCAACACCATTCCTGTCGCAAGTCCTTTGCATATTCAAGTAACGCTGTTCCTCTCGTGTTATGTGAATAGCCCCACCAGGTCCAGTTGGCATTACAGTCACCAGACCACATACAGCCGCCTTTATTCCCATAATTTCATATGACATCCGGTTTCCTCCAATCAGGATATTCTGATGAAGGTCCTATGACGGACCGAAAACGTTTATTTTAATTTATTTGGTCTGGATGTACAATAAAGAAGGAATCAATTTTTTTTTCAAATATTGAGTGCCAAGTATTTTTTTGCCTATACTCCACAGCTCCCCTACATACATTATGATGTCCCCAGCTCTCCTCTCCAATATACAGTATGATGTCTCCCACAGCTCCTCTATATATAGCATGTCCCCCACAGCTCCCCTATATACAATGATGTTCTTCGCAGGTCCCTATATATATAGTGTGACATCCTCAACAGCTCCCCTACATACATTATGATGTCCCCCACATCTCCCAATATACAGTATGATGTCCCCACACCTCCCAATATACAGTATGGTGTCGCTCACTGCTCCCCTGCAGCGTCGGACTGGAGCACCTTGGGCCCACCAGAGAAAATCATTCTTGGGGCCCACTATGTAGCTACATAGAAATAGATACAAGACCACCAATTGTGCAGTGAAAAAGTGCTAATATCAGGGTATAATATAAGGTAGTTCACATCTTAATTATGTAGCAGGGGTTGGGGTAGCCCCTTCATAGAATATAATTTAGCCCCTCACAGAATATAATTTAGCCCCCTCATAAAATATAACGCAGTCCCCTCTCATAGAATATAATGCAGCACCCCACAAAATATAATGCAATCCCCTCAGGTATAATGCAGTCCCCACCATAGAATATAATGTAGCTCCTTAATAGGGTATAATACAGCCCCCCTCATATAGTTTAATGCAGCCACCACAGAATATAATGTAGTCAACTGAGAGAATGCAGCAGCACCACCACAGAATATAATGCAGCCCCCCCATAGAGTATACTGTAGCCCCTCATACAGTATGATGTAGCCCCCCATAATATAATGTAGTCCCCTGAGAATAATGCAGTCCCCCCACAGAATATAATGTAGCCCCCTCATAAAGTATAATGCAGCGTCTCTCCACCCCATCATTGTCCTCATCACCACCTGCATCATTGCCTCCTCCCCCACCATCATTGTCCATTTCATCACCTCCATCATTGCCCATCACCTCCATCATTGCCTCCCCCACCACCATTGCCTCCCACCTCCACCATTGCCCATCACCTTCATCATTGCCTCCCCCCACCACCATCATTGCCCATCACCTCCATCATTGCCTCCCCACCATCATTGCCCATCACCTCCATCATTCCCTCCCTCACCATGATTGCCCATCACCTCCATCATTGTCTCCCCACAATCATTGCCCATCACTACCATCATTGCCTCCCCTCACCTCCATCATTGCCTCCCCACCACCACCATTGCCCGTCACCTCCATCATTGTCTTCCCCCCACCATCATTGCCCATCACCTCCATCATTGTCTCCCCCACCCCCATCATTGCCCATCATCTCCATCATTGCCTCCCCCACCACCATCATTGCCCATCATCTCCATCATTGCCTCCCCCACCACCATCATTGCCCATCACCTCCATCATTGCCTCCCATACCATCATTACCTATCACCTCCATCATTGCCGCCACCACCATCATTGCACCTCACTTTCATCATTGCCTCCCCTCACCCTCATTGCCCATCACCCCCATCATTCCCTCCCTCACCATAGTTGCCCATCACTTCCATCACTGCCTGCCCATAACCTCCATCCAGAGGCGTAACTACAAAGTTATGGGCCCCGATGCGAACTTTCAAATGGGCCCCCCCATGCAAAAATATATTCCACCCAAATTCACATTTTCCCTATTCATTTCGCACTATAGTTTTGTTGCAATTTTTTACAGTGCAATATTTAATAAGTATAGGCTCCTGTTTAATTTCTTAGAAATAAAAAATTACAGTAGAAAAAATGCGTATATATATATATATATATATATATATATATATATATATATATATATTAATCTGAAAAATGCAACATGAATTGACATGCTCTTTTTTGTGAGGATCAGTTTTCTACCAAAAAATACGGATTCTCACAAAAGGTCATGTCTGAATAGCAATTCAGGGAAACTCATTGACTTTGTTGGGATGTTGGGAGGTCAGTGCAGTGCACTGCAAAAAAATGATCCGTAAAAAACGCCTAAGGCTACGTTCACATGCAGCATTTTGACTGCATCCTCACAAAGCGCAGTCTTGTGTGTGTGAATGCTGCTATGCTAATTACTCACCTTCCCCGCACCCCGACGGTGATGTCCAGCGATGTCTCCTCGTCTCGGCGGCTGCAGCATTCTGTGCCTCTAGGTCCCTGCTCAGTCACATAGTGTTGTGCCAGGTCATCTCAAAGGTCCTGCAGCCTCCGGACCTGCAAGATCACCGTGGGAGCGCAGGGAAGGTGAGTAAAAGCACATCCAAAAAGCACAAAAAGAATTTAAATGCTCATTCTTTTTACGGATCCGTTCTTGAGCCCACAAACAAATCTGTAAAAAGCACAGTGTGTGATTGCAGAATTGTGAAATGCACTGACTTGGCTGTCACAGCCAACGTCACTGCATGCCACTGCAAAGCGGATCCGTACAAAAAGGGACACTGCCACACACACAGTACAACACTGCCACACACACACACACAGTACAACACTGCCACACACACACACACACACACACACACAGTACAACACTGCCACACACACACACACAGTACAACACTGCCACACACACACACAGTACAACACTGCCACACACACACAGTACAACACTGCCACACACACACACACAGTACAACACTGCCACACACACACACACAGTACAACACTGCCACACACACACACAGTACAACACTGCCACACACACACACAGTACAACACTGCCACACACACACACACAGTACAACACTGCCACACACACATACACACACAGTACAACACTGCCACACACACATACACACACAGTACAACACTGCCACACACACATACACACACAGTACAACACTGCCACACACACACACAGTACAACACTGCCACACACACACACACAGTACAACACTGCCACACACATACACACACAGTATAACACTGCCACACACATACACACACAGTACAACACTGCCACACACACACACACAGTACAACACTGCCACACACACACACACAGTACAACACTGCCACACACACACACACACACACAGTACAACACTGCCACACACACACAGTACAACACTCCCACACACACACAGTACAACACTGCCACACACACACAGTACAACACTGCCACACACACACAGTACAACACTGCCACACACACACAGTACAACACTGCCACACACACACAGTACAACACTGCCACACACACACACACACACACACACACACAGAGTACAACACTGCCACACACACACAGTACAACACTGCCACACACACAGTACAACGCTGCCACACACACACACACAGAGTACAACACTGCCACACACACACAGTACAACACTGCCACACACACAGAGTACAACACTGCCACACACACACAGTACAACAATGCCACACACACAGTACAACACTGCCACCCACACACAGTACAACACTGCCACACACACACAGTACAACACTGCCACACACACATACACATACACACACAGTACAACACTGCCACACACACACAGTACAACACTGCCACACACACACAGTACAACACTGCCACACACACACACACATACACACACAGTACAACACTGCCACACACACACACAGAGTACAACACTGCCACACACACACACACACAGAGTACAACACTGCCACACACACACAGTACAACACTGCCACACACACACACACACACACACACAGAGTACAACACTGCCACACACACACAGTACAACACTGCCACACACACACAGTACAACACTGCCACACACACAGTACAACACTGCCACACACACAGTACAACACTGCCACACACACAGTACAACACTGCCACACACACACACACACACACACACACACACACAGAGTACAACACTGCCACCCACACACAGAGTACAACACTACCACACACTATAAAAGGCTCACTCACAAGTGTATAACATGGCCGAGTGCTTTGTGGTATTTTAATGTTACACTATGGGGAATTGTAGATCTGCAACTCTTTTTTCATGCATAATGTGAATTTCTGCCCAAATCGGATGGCACACACCGACTCATTCAAGTCTATGGGTGCGTGTATAAAATTGATCTGCACTTGGATGACATTTAAGTGCAGTCAGATTTCCGCAGACTGACAAAATGCAGACATTTGCTTTTCCATCTTCTCTGAGAGAAGTGTGATTGGAGTATTTCCATAACTGAGCCGATTCTCTTAGAAGAGACAATATGCACAGGTGTTGCCCCGGCCTAAGAGGAGACAGAGTGCTGCGCTAGGACACATCTCCTGATGTGATGAACGGGGCGAGAATCTGGAGTCACTGAAGTCCAGGCTGGATGATTCCACTATCACATTGGGGCACAGAGGAACATGATGGCTGCCAATGTTTATAAGAGCACTATGGACTGGTGCAAATTATGGGGGCAGTCACTATCGGGTACTATGTATGGTGGCATTTTTTTCGAGTTCACATGGTGCATAGGGGCGTTTGGTATAAGGGGAACTCCTCACTGGCGCACACTAAATGTGAGGCTCTCTAGCTGGTATTACTTACAGGGGGCTCCTCTCTGCCTCGCACCGCACATGCAGGGGGCACCCTTCTTTGCCCCGCCACCACACACGCAGGGGGCGCCCCTCTCTGCCCACGTCTCAATACCACACAGGGGACGCCTCTTTCTGCTTTGCCACCTCACAGAGGGTGTGCCCCTCTCTGCCCACATCTTAGCACCACACAGGGGGCCCCTCTCTGCCCTGCCACCTCACACAAGGGGCCCCTCTCTGCCCCAACACCTCACACAAGGGGCCCCTCTCTGCCAACACCTCACACAGGGGGCCCCTCTCTGCCCCAACACCTCACACAGGGGGCCCCTCTCTGCCCCAACACCTCACACAGGGGGCCCCTCTCTGCCCCAACACCTCACACAGGGGGCCCCTCTCTGCCCCAACACCTCACACAGGGGGCCCCTCTCTGCCCCAACACCTCACACAGGGGGCCCCTCTCTGCCCCAACACCTCACACAGGGGGCCCCTCTCTGCCCCAACACCTCACACAGGGGGCCCCTCTCTGCCCCAACACCTCACACAGGGGGCCCCTCTCTGCCCCAACACCTCACACAGGGGGCCCCTCTCTGCCAACACCTCACACAGGGGGCCCCTCTCTGCCCCAACACCTCACACAGGGGGCCCCTCTCTGCCCCAACACCTCACACAGGGGGCCCCTCTCTGCCAACACCTCACACAGGGGGCCCCTCTCTGCCCCAACACCTCACACAGGGGGCCCCTCTCTGCCCCAACACCTCACACAGGGGGCCCCTCTCTGCCCCAACACTTCACACAGGGGGCCCTTCTGTGCCCCAACACCTCACACAGGGGGCCCCTCTGTGCCCCAACACCTCACACAAGGGGCCCCTGTCTCTTCCCCGTCACCTCACACAGGGGGCCCCTCTATGCACACGTCTCCAGGATCTATATCATGACACCAGGAGAGGGATGATGAGCCAGCACCCACACACACAGCACAGCTCACCTCCCTGCAGCAGCAACACACACACACCAGACCTCTCTGCAGCAACACACACACACCACACCTCCCTGCAGCAGCACGCACGCACGCGCGCACACACACACACACACACACCTCCATGCAGCAGCACACACACACACCAGACCTCCCTGCAGCAGCACACACACACACACACCACACCTCCCTGCAGCAGCACGCACGCACGCACGCACACCTCCCTGCAGCAGCACACACCACACCTCCCTGCAGCAGCAGCACACACACACAAACAAACACACACACACACACACACACACCACACCTCCCTGCAGCAGCAGCAGCAGCAGCACACACACACACACACACACACACACCACACCACACCACACCTCCCTGCGGCAGCAGCACACACGCACGCACACAGCACAGCTCACCTCCCTGCAGCAGCCGCTCACCCCAGCAGCCTCTTCCTCGCTGGATTCCAGGAAGTTTTCTGACTGAGACAGCAGCACGCTGAATGATGACGTCATCCAGCTGGGCTGCCTCAGACAGAAGGAAAACAGGACTCCGGGAGCCGGTGAGCTGCTCTGTGTGAGTCTGTGTGCCTGCGTGGGTGTATGTGTGCTGTGAATGGTATTCACTCCTCTCCACGCCCATAGGGGCGTGGGGAAGGGTGAATATTCATTCTGCTTTAGCAGCAGGGACAGGATCCTGTCTCCGGCTGCTGCTACTGGCACAGGGCGGGCCCCCTTGACTCAGGGGCGCTATAGCCACTGGCAAGGGGCCCCTGGAGCAGTGGGGGCCCTAGGCAGCTGCTGGTCAGTATGCCAGCAGGTGTCAGTGCCAGGGCCCACCGGAGAATCCTCCGGTTCTCCGGTGGGCCAGTCCGAGCCTGCTCCCCTGTATACAATATGATGTCCCCCACAGCTCCCTATATACAGTGTGATGTCCCCCACAGCTTCCCTGTATACAATATGATGTCCCCCACAGCTCCCTATATACAGTGTGATGTCCCCCACAGCTTCCTTGTATACAATATGATGTCCCCACAGCTCCCCTTTATACAATGATGTTGTCCACAGCTCCCCTGCATACAGTATGATGTCCACTGTTCCCCTATACACAGTATGATGTCTCCCACAGCTTCCAATATACAGTATGATGTCGTCCACAGCTCCCCTGCAAACAGTAGGATGTCCCCCCTGCTACACTATGATGTCTCCCACAGCTTCCAATATACAGTATGATATCCCCCACACAGGGCCGGCTCCAGGTTTTCGAGGGCCCCGGGCGAAAGAGTCTCAGTGGGCCCCCCCTTTAACACATACCCCGATTTATGATGCCCAGATACGGCAGAGAAATGTATAGTACAATGCCAGATTTCACTTCTTACATGAGTGACAGCTATTGTAAATTCTGCAGTGTATATATACAGGAGAGGTGCTGTGCAGTGTATATATACAGGAGGAAAGGTGCTGTGCAGTGTATATATACAGGAGAGGTGCTGTGCAGTGTATATATACAGGAGGAAAGGTGCTGTGCAGTGTATATATACAGGAGAGGTGCTTTTCTGTTTTGAATTTTTCTATGAAACAAAGACTTTTCTACATAAACAACGTTGTTTGGTTTTGCGGCCCCAACAGATCTGTGCTACAAAGTAACAGGCGGCTCGGGCATTAATGAGGGACCTGATACTGAATCCTTTCCACAAACCCTAATAACCCAATTAGTGCCCTGTCATTAGAAGCTCATTAAACGCCTCCCTGTCCCGAGCAGTCATGTACAGTATGGGGGGATCCTGCAGCCCACCCCCTGACTGCTCCATACCATACACTGCCCTCTGTCACGCTCACTATTATCCTGTGCATTTCTCCGTCATTACCCCATGTTACACTTGTCACCCCCACTACAGAGTAGCAGGGCAGCCAATGTCACCCCCTCCCGGACCCTAATGGCAGCAGGAAATGTCTGCTCCTCTATTGGGTTGGAACCTGATTTAATCAAGGAATAATGTGGATTTGTTGCCAGTGGCTGCAGGGGAAGGGTTAAGTGATGCTATGTCCTTGGTGGGAGCAGTGGCAGCTGCTGGGACCTGGACAGACACAACCAATGTTGCTGTGACTGCACAGTGTGATGTGGAGGAGAGAAGCTGAGACTCTGGAGCAGAAATCACCCATATGCCAGCACTGGGCAGAGTCCCTCCAGTCACCAGCCTGGGGCCACGGGGCCCCAACATACAGCCCACATGGCAGCAGCTCCCCTTCCTCCTGGCATCTGGTTAACCCCATTTATGCGGGTCGGATTGTTATCTTTAAGGTTCAGCAATAGCCTTCATACAGATGGGAAGGGGTTAAGCTTCTTCCTACCCCACCTGTGCAGGTTGGTGAGGAATGCATGTATTCTGGGGTTCTGGGTGAGCTGGGCGGCTGCAGGTTGCAGGCTGCTCTCCACCATCTCCTCCTCCAGACATCACCCACATTTTTAGGCAGTGGAGACAGACAGCAGACTGAGCCACAAGTCCAACTGCAACCACTGCTGGATACCATAGCACTCACTCAGGCACTGGTAGGATGGAGCTCCTCCGGAATCTGCCTGATAATAAGTTCAGCACTGCAGCCAGCCAGGGGCTCTCTCCGCCCACAAACAGTCAAACTGGCTGCGTTCTCTTAACCCCTATGTGCCTGCCTGGCTGCACTGACTGAGTGAGAAGATGCTTGTGTCAGAGCTGGCACATAGGGGTTAAGGGAACTCAGCCAGCAGTGACTTTGTGGGCGGAGAGCGCATGTTCTCCTGCTCTGCTCTCCCAGCTGTATCTATGATAGTGTGAGTGGGCCCCCCTCTCTCTCTAGGGCCCCGGCATTTGCCCAGGTGCGCCGGGTGCTGACGCCGGCCCTGCCCCCACAGCTCCCCTATATACAGTATGATGTCCCCCACAGCTTCTCTACATACAGCATGTCCCCCAGAGCTCCCTTAGATACAAGAATGTCCTGCACCACACTCTATATAAAAGTATGTCCTCTACAGCTCCCCTATATACAATTATATCCCCACAGCTCCCCTGCTTAGAGTATGTCTCCACAGCTCCACAATGATGTCCCGCACCGCACCCTATATAAAGTATTATGTCCTCCACAGCTCCCAGTATATAGTATGTTGGGCCCAGAGCTCCCTATACACAATATCATTCCCCCACAGCTCCTCTATATACAGTATAATGCCCCACATGTACTGACGTATACTACAAACCCTGACATCTTGCGTGTGCTCCAGGCGTTCCATAGGCAGCTTTATGTCTTACAGGCCAGGTAGTGGTGGTAGCCGGGGAGGGCGACCATGATTCTCTGCACTACCGATGTATACAGCACCTGTACAGTTATCAATGGTGGTCGCTCACGTTAGGCCCTTCTGTGTGTGGGGGCTTAGTGTGACTACCCCTCTGCTCCAATACTGCTGGGGCTATTTTAGGGATGGGGACCTGTTTAATTTCCCCGTCTACTAACACTGGACCGGTGCAAGGTGGGATCGGCATCTCAGTGGTGGTGGGTTTTGCGCACTTTTATGCCCTGGTTGCACTATAAAGCTCAGAATGCCGCCGTCATAGTGACTCCTTCACATCCACCACTGATACAATACTGGCAGCCGATCACTCACAACAAGGACATCATGTTCTCGGTAAGACGAGGTGTTTCCTGCTCCTGGAATGCAGATTATCAATCTCCAGCCCAGAGTACAGAACGCTCAGATTAACCCCTCATAATCTGTGTTTGTGCAGTGGTGAGGGCATGCTGGGAGTTGTAGCTGCAAAGTCACAAGCTGGAGACCACTACATTAGGGAGTTGCACTATAAGCAATTGTCTGCTACGCACTTTTCAGATCGCCCCCGAGTCTGTGCTGCAGGAAAGTATTACACAGTGTGCCGCCATATAGTGCTGAAGGATCGTACCGCGTCCTCCGAGGCAACATAACTGCCCGGAAGATTTACATCAGTGATGATGGCTCAGATCAGCGGCGTCCTGTGACCTAATGCAAGATCCCCACAACCCTCATCATCCTCAATCCTCAACTGCAGAACAGGACAATCCTCCGGTGGCCCCTGTGCAGTAGAGGACCCCACCGCGTATATGAGCAGCAGCGGGCACAATACACAGGAATCGCTATGTACAAAGGCGCCATCTTACTACTCCAACAATCTGCCGGATCATCGGAGAGAAGTCTGCGAGGAAAAGGGCAAATTTTACACGTAGCTGAAAAGCGCGGCCCTTGGCAGACAGTATCACACAGGAGGGGATTAGATACACGGCTCAGCAGACAGTATCACACAGGAGGGGATTAGATACACGGCTCAGCAGACAGTATCACACGGGAGGATTAGATACACGGCTCAGCAGACAGTATCACACGGGAGGATTAGATACACGGCTCAGCAGACAGTATCACACAGGAGAGGATTAGATACACGGCTCAGCAGACAGTATCACACAGGAGGGGATTAGATACACGGCTCAGCAGACAGTATCACACAGGAGGGGATTAGATACACGGCTCAGCAGTCAGTATCACACAGGAGGGGATTAGATACACGGCTCAGCAGACAGTATCACACAGGAGAGGATTAGATACACGGCTCAGCAGACAGTATCACACAGGATAGGATTAGATACACGGCTCAGCAGACAGTATCACACAGGAGAGGATTAGATACACGGCTCAGCAGACAGTATCACACAGGAGGGGATTAGATACACGGCTCAGCAGACAGTATCACACAGGAGAGGATTAGATACACGGCTCAGCAGACAGTATCACACAGGAGGGGATTAGATACACGGCTCAGCAGACAGTATCACACAGGATAGGATTAGATACACGGCTCAGCAGACAGTATCACACAGGAGAGGATTAGATACACGGCTCAGCAGACAGTATCACACAGGAGAGGATTAGATACACAGCTCAGCAGACAGTATCACACAGGAGAGGATTAGATACACGGCTCAGCAGACAGTATCACACAGGAGAGGATTAGATACACAGGCTCAGCAGACAGTATCACACAGGATACGATTAGATACACGGCTCAGCAGACAGTATCACACAGGATAGGATTAGATACACAGCTCAGCAGTCAGTATCAGACAGGAGAGGATTAGATACACAGCTCATCAGTCAGTATCACACAGGATAGGATTAGATACACGGCTCAGCAGTCAGTATCACACAGGAGAGGATTAGATACACAGCTCAGCAGACAGTATCACACAGGATAGGATTAGATACACGGCTCAGCAGACAGTATCACACAGGAGAGGATTAGATACACTGCTCAGCAGACAGTATCACACAGGAGAGGATTAGATACACAGGCTCAGCAGACAGTATCACACAGGAGAGGATTAGATACACAGCTCAGCAGACAGTATCACACAGGATAGGATTAGATACACAGCTCAGCAGACAGTATCACACAGGATAGGATTAGATACACGGCTCAGCAGACAGTATCACACAGGAGGGGATTAGATACACAGCTCAGCAGACAGTATCACACAGGAGAGGATTAGATACACAGCTCAGCAGTCAGTATCACACAGGAGAGGATTAGATACACGGCTCAGCAGACAGTATCACACAGGAGAGGATTAGATACACAGCTCAGCAGATAGTATCACACAGAATAGGATTAGATACACAGCTCAGCAGACAGTATCACACAGAATAGGATTAGATACACGGCTCAGCAGACAGTATCACACAGGAGAGGATTAGATACACGGCTCATCAGACAGTATCACACAGGATAGGATTAGATACACAGCTCAGCAGTCAGTATCACACAGGATAGGATTAGATACACGGCTCAGCAGACAGTATCACACAGGATAGGATTAGATACACAGCTCAGCAGACAGTATCACACAGGATAGGATTAGATACACAGCTCAGCAGTCAGTATCACACAGGATAGGATTAGATACACTGCTCAGCAGACAGTATCACACAGGATAGGATTAGATACACAGCTCAGCAGTCAGTATCACACAGGATAGGATTAGATACACGGCTCAGCAGACAGTGTCACACAGGATAGGATTAGATACACAGCTCAGCAGACAGTATCACATAGGATAAGATTAGATACCCGGCTCAGCAGACAGTATCACACAGGATAGGATTAGATACACGGCTCAGCAGTCAGTATCACACAGGATAGGATTAGATACACTGCTCAGCAGACAGTATCACACAGGATAGGATTAGATACACAGCTCAGCAGACAGTATCACACAGGAGAGGATTAGATACACAGCTCAGCAGTCAGTATCACACAGGATAGGATTAGATACACGGCTCAGCAGACAGTGTCACACAGGATAGGATTAGATACACAGCTCAGCAGACAGTATCACATAGGATAAGATTAGATACCCGGCTCAGCAGACAGTATCACACAGGATAGGATTAGATACACGGCTCAGCAGTCAGTATCACACAGGAGAGGATTAGATACACGGCTCAGCAGACAGTATCACACAGGAGAGGATTAGATACACAACTCAGCAGACAGTACCATACAGGATAGGATTAGATACACGGCTCAGCAGACAGTATCACACAGGATAGGATTAGATACACGGCTGAACAGTCAGTATCACACAGGATAGGATTAGATAACCGGTTCAGCAGACAGTATCACACAGGATAGGATTAGATACACAGCTCAGCAGACAGTATCACACAGGAGAGGATTAGATACACGGCTCAGCAGACAGTATCACACAGGAGAGGATTAGATACACAACTCAGCAGACAGTACCATACAGGATAGGATTAGATACACGGCTCAGCAGACAGTATCACACAGGATAGGATTAGATACACGGCTGAACAGTCAGTATCACACAGGATAGGATTAGATAACCGGTTCAGCAGACAGTATCACACAGGATAGGATTAGATACACAGCTCAGCAGTCAGTATCACACAGGATAGGATTAGATACCCGGCTGAGCAGACAGTATCACACAGGATAGGATTAGATACACGGCTCAGCAGACAGTATCACACAGGATAGGATTAGATACACGGCTCAGCAGTCAGTATCACACAGGAAAGGATTAGATACCCGCCTCAGCAGACAGTATCACACAGGAGAGGATTAGATACACGGCTCAGCAGTCAGTATCACACAGGATAGAATTAGATACACCGCTCACCAGACAGTATCACGCAGGATAGGATTGGATACACCGCTCAACAGACAGTATCACGCAGGATAGGATTAGATACACAGCTCACCAGACAGTATCACACAAGATAGGATTAGATACACAACTCAGCAGACAGTACCACACAGGATAGGATTAGATACACAACTCAGCAGACAATACCACACAGGATAGGATTAGATACACGGCTCAGCAGACAGTATCACACAGGAGAGGATTAGATACACAGCTCATCAGTCAGTATCACACAGGAGAGGATTAGATACACAGCTCAGCAGACAGTATCACACAGGAGAGGATTAGATACACAGATCAGCTGTCAGTATCACACAGGATAGGATTAGATACACGGCTCAGCAGTCAGTATCACACAGGAGAGGATTAGATACACAGCTCAGCAGTCAGTATCACACAGGAGAGGATTAGATACACAGCTCAGCAGACAGTATCACACAGGATAGGATTAGATACACGGCTCAGCAGACAGTATCACACAGGAGAGGATTAGATACACAGCTCAGCAGACAGTATCACGCAGGATAGGATTAGATACACGGCTCAGCAGACAGTATCACACATGATAGGATTAGATACACGGCTCAGCAGTCATTATCACAGAGGATAGGATTAGATACACAGCTCACCAGACAGAATCACGCAGGATAGGATTAGATACACAGCTCAGCAGACAATATCACGCAGGATAGGATTAGATACACGGCTCAGCAGACAGTATCACGCAGGATAGGATTAGATACACGGCTCATCAGACAGTATCACACAGGATAGGATTAGATACACGGCTCAGCAGACAGTATCACACAGGATATGATTAGATACACGGCTCAGCAGACAGTATTACACAGGATAGGATTAGATACACGGCTCAGCAGTTAGTATCACACAGGATAGGAATAGATACACGGCTCAGCAGTTAGTATCACACAGGATAGGATTAGATATACGGCTCAGCAGACAGTATCACGCAGGAGAGGATTAGATACACGGCTCAGCAGACAGTATCACACAGGATAGGATTAGATACACGGCTCAACAGTTAGTATCACACAGGATAGGATTAGATACACGGCTCAGCAGTTGGTATCACACAGGATAGGAATAGATACACGGCTCAGCAGACAGTATCACACAGGATAGGATTAGATACACGGCTCAGCAGTTAGTATCACACAGGATAGGAATAGATACACGGCTCAGCAGACAGTATCACACAGGAGAGGATTAGATACACGGCTCAGCAGACAGTATCACACAGGATAGGATTAGATACACGGCTCAGCAGTTAGTATCACACAGGATAGGATTAGAAACACGGCTCAGCACACAGTATCACACAGGAGAGGATTAGATACACGGCTCAGAAGACAGAATTCAGTATTCACTGCTCCCCATGATGGAGAATCATCAGCATTACTACACTGCTCCCCTGCACAGAAGTCAACTGCTCCCTCTGCTGGGCATTCTGGATTACTACACTGCTCCCCTGTACAATATTCACTGCGCCCTCTGCTGGACAATCAGGATTACTACACTGATCCCCTGCACAGTATTCACTGCGCCATCTGCTGGCTAATCAGCATTACTACACTGCTCTTCTGTACAGTATTCACTGCTCCCTTCGCTGGACAACCAGGATTACTACACTTCTCCTCTGCACAGTATTAACTGCGCCGTCTGCTGGGCAATTCGCATTAGTACACTTTTGCCCTGTACAGTACTCACTGCTCCCTCTGCTGGCTAATCAGAATTACTACACTGCTCCCTCTGCTGGACAATCAGGATTACTACACTGATCCCCTTAACAGCATCCACTGCGCCCTCTGCTGGACAATCAGGATTACTACACTGCTCCCCTGTACAATAAGTTTAGTAATCCTGATTGTCCAGCAGAGGGCGCAGTGAATACTGTACAGGGGAGCAGTGTAGTAATCCTGATTGTCCAGCAGAGAGCGCAATGAATACTGTACAGGGGAGCCGTGTAGTAATCCTGATTGTCCAGCAGATGGCGCAGTGAATATTAACATAGTAACATAGTAACATAGTTAGTAAGGCCGAAAAAAGACATTTGTCCATCCAGTTCAGCCTATATTCCATCATAATAAATCCCCAGATCTACGTCCTTCTACAGAACCTAATAATTGTATGATACAATATTGTTCTGCTCCAGGAAGACATCCAGGCCTCTCTTGAACCCCTCGACTGAGTTCGCCATCACCACCTCCTCAGGCAAGCAATTCCAGATTCTCACCGCCCTAACAGTAAAGAATCCTCTTCTATGTTGGTGGAAAAACCTTCTCTCCTCCAGACGCAAAGAATGCCCCCTTGTGCCCGTCACCTTCCTTGGTATAAACAGATCCTCAGCGAGATATTTGTATTGTCCCCTTATATACTTATACATGGTTATTAGATCGCCCCTCAGTCGTCTTTTTTCTAGACTAAATAATCCTAATTTCGCTAATCTATCTGGGTATTGTAGTTCTCCCATCCCCTTTATTAATTTTGTTGCCCTCCTTTGTACTCTCTCTAGTTCCATTATATCCTTCCTGAGCACCGGTGCCCAAAACTGGACACAGTACTCCATGTGCGGTCTAACTAGGGATTTGTACAGAGGCAGTATAATGCTCTCATCATGTGTATCCAGACCTCTTTTAATGCACCCCATGATATTGTACAGGGGAGCAGTGTAGTAATCCTGATTGTCCACCAGAGGGCGCAGTGAATACTGTGCAGGAGAGCAGTGTAGTAATCCTGATTGTCCAGCAGAGGGCGCAGTGAATACTGTGCAGGAGAGCAGTGTAGTAATCCTGATTGTCCAGCAGATGGCGGAGTGAATATTGTACAGGGGAGCAGTGTAGTTATCCTGATTGTCCAGCAGAGGGTGCAGTGAATATTGTACAGTGGAGCAGTGTAGTAATCCTGATTGTCCAGCAGAAGGCGGAATGAATATTGTACAGGGGAGCAGTGTAGTAATCCTGATTGTCCAGCAGATGGCACAGTGAATACTGTACAGGGGAGCAGTGTAGTAATACTGATTGTCCAGCAGATGGCGCAGTGAATACTGTACAGGGGAGCAGTGTAGTAATACTGATTGTCCAGCAGAGGGCACAGTGAATACTGTGCAGGGGAGCCATGTAGTAATCCTGATTGTCCTGCAGATGGCGCAGTGAATATTGTGCAGGGGAGCACTGTAGTAATCCTGATTGTCCTGCAGATGGCGCAGTGAATATTGTGCAGGGGAGCCGTGTAGTAATCCTGATTGTCCTGCAGATGGCGCAGTGAATATTGTGCAGGGGAGCAGTGTAGTAATCCTGATTGTCCTGCAGATGGCGCAGTGAATACTGTACAGGGGAGCAGTGTAGTAATCCTGATTGTCCTGCAGATGGCGCAGTGAATGTTGTGCAGGGGAGCCATGTAGTAATCCTGATTGTCCTGCAGATGGCGCAGTGAATATTGTACAGGGGAGCCGTGTAGTTATCCTGATTGTCCAGCAGATGGCGCAGTGAATATTGTGCAGGGGAGCAGTGTAGTAATCCTGATTGTCCAGCAGATAGCGCAGTGAATATTGTACTGGGGAGCTGTGTAGTAATCCTGATTGTCCAGCAGAGGGCGCAGTGAATATTGTACAGGGGAGCCGTGTAGTAATCCTGATTGTCCAGCAGATGGCGCAGTGAATATTGTACAGGGGAGCAGTGTAGTAATCCTGATTGTCCAGCAGATGGCGCAGTGAATATTGTACAGGGGAGCAGTGTAGTAATCCTGATTGTCCAGCAGATGGCGCAGTGAATATTGTACAGGGGAGCAGTGTAGTAATCCTGATTGTCCAGCAGAGGGCACAGTGAATATTGTACAGGGGAGCAGTGTAGTAATCCTGATTGTCCAGCAGATGGCGCAGTGAATATTGTACAGGGGAGCAGTGTAGTAATCCTGATTGTCCAGCAGATGGCGCAGTGAATATTGTACAGGGGAGCAGTGTAGTAATCCTGATTGTCCAGCAGAGGGCACAGTGAATATTGTACAGGGGAGCAGTGTAGTAATCCTGATTGTCCAGCAGATGGCGCAGTGAATATTGTACAGGGGAGCAGTGTAGTAATCCTGATTGTCCAGCAGATGGCGCAGTGAATATTGTACAGGGGAGCAGTGTAGTAATCCTGATTGTCCAGCAGAGGGCACAGTGAATATTGTACAGGGGAGCAGTGTAGTAATCCTGATTGTCCAGCAGATGGCGCAGTGAATATTGTACAGGGGAGCCGTGTAGTAATCCTGATTGTCCAGCAGAAGGCGGAATGAATATTGTACAGGGGAGCCGTGTAGTAATCCTGATTGTCCAGCAGAAGGCGCAGTGAATATTGTACAGGGGAGCAGTGTAGTAATCCTGATTGTCCTGCAGATGGCGCAGTGAATATTGTGCAGGGGAGCCGTGTAGTAATCCTGATTGTCCTGCAGATGGCGCAGTGAATATTGTGCAGGGGAGCAGTGTAGTAATCCTGATTGTCCTGCAGATGGCGCAGTGAATACTGTACAGGGGAGCAGTGTAGTAATCCTGATTGTCCTGCAGATGGCGCAGTGAATGTTGTGCAGGGGAGCCATGTAGTAATCCTGATTGTCCTGCAGATGGCGCAGTGAATATTGTACAGGGGAGCCGTGTAGTTATCCTGATTGTCCAGCAGATGGCGCAGTGAATATTGTGCAGGGGAGCAGTGTAGTAATCCTGATTGTCCAGCAGATAGCGCAGTGAATATTGTACTGGGGAGCTGTGTAGTAATCCTGATTGTCCAGCAGATGGCGCAGTGAATATTGTACAGGGGAGCAGTGTAGTAATCCTGATTGTCCAGCAGATGGCGCAGTGAATATTGTACAGGGGAGCAGTGTAGTAATCCTGATTGTCCAGCAGATGGCGCAGTGAATATTGTACAGGGGAGCAGTGTAGTAATCCTGATTGTCCAGCAGAGGGCACAGTGAATATTGTACAGGGGAGCAGTGTAGTAATCCTGATTGTCCAGCAGATGGCGCAGTGAATATTGTACAGGGGAGCAGTGTAGTAATCCTGATTGTCCAGCAGATGGCGCAGTGAATATTGTACAGGGGAGCAGTGTAGTAATCCTGATTGTCCAGCAGAGGGCACAGTGAATATTGTACAGGGGAGCAGTGTAGTAATCCTGATTATCCAGCAGATGGCGCAGTGAATATTGTACAGGGGAGCCGTGTAGTAATCCTGATTGTCCAGCAGAAGGCGGAATGAATATTGTACAGGGGAGCCGTGTAGTAATCCTGATTGTCCAGCAGATGGCACAGTGAATATTGTACAGGGGAGCAGTGTAGTAATCCTGATTGTCCAGCAGATGGCACAGTGAATATTGTACAGGGGAGCCGTGTAGTAATCCTGATTGTCCAGCAGAAGGCGCAGTGAATATTGTACAGGGGAGCAGTGTAGTAATCCTGATTGTCCAGCAGATGGCGCAGTGAATATTGTACAGGGGAGCAGTGTAGTAATCCTGATTGTCCAGCAGAGGGCACAGTGAATATTGTACAGGGGAGCAGTGTAGTAATCCTGATTATCCAGCAGATGGCGCAGTGAATATTGTACAGGGGAGCCGTGTAGTAATCCTGATTGTCCAGCAGAAGGCGGAATGAATATTGTACAGGGGAGCCGTGTAGTAATCCTGATTGTCCAGCAGATGGCGCAGTGAATATTGTACAGGGGAGCAGTGTAGTAATCCTGATTGTCCAGCAGATGGCACAGTGAATATTGTACAGGGGAGCAGTGTAGTAATCCTGATTGTCCAGCAGATGGCACAGTGAATATTGTACAGGGGAGCCGTGTAGTAATCCTGATTGTCCAGCAGAAGGCGCAGTGAATATTGTACAGGGGAGCAGTGTAGTAATCCTGATTGTCCAGCAGATGGCACAGTGAATATTGTACAGGGGAGCCGTGTAGTAATCCTGATTGTCCAGCAGAAGGCGCAGTGAATATTGTACAGGGGAGCAGTGTAGTAATCCTGATTGTCCAGCAGATGGCGCAGTGAATATTGTACAGGGGAGCAGTGTAGTAATCCTGATTGTCCAGCAGAGGGCACAGTGAATATTGTACAGGGGAGCAGTGTAGTAATCCTGATTATCCAGCAGATGGCGCAGTGAATATTGTACAGGGGAGCCGTGTAGTAATCCTGATTGTCCAGCAGAAGGCGGAATGAATATTGTACAGGGGAGCCGTGTAGTAATCCTGATTGTCCAGCAGATGGCACAGTGAATATTGTACAGGGGAGCAGTGTAGTAATCCTGATTGTCCAGCAGATGGCACAGTGAATATTGTACAGGGGAGCCGTGTAGTAATCCTGATTGTCCAGCAGAAGGCGCAGTGAATATTGTACAGGGGAGCAGTGTAGTAATCCTGATTGTCCAGCAGATGGCGCAGTGAATATTGTACATGGGAGCCGTGTAGTAATCCTGATTGTCCAGCAGATGGCACAGTGGATATTGTACAGGGGAGCCGTGTAGTAATCCTGATTGTCCAGCAGATGGCGCAGTGAATATTGTACAGGGGAGCCGTGTAGTAATCCTGATTGTCCAGCAGAGGGCGCAGTGAATATTGTACAGGGGAGCAGTGTAGTAATCCTGATTGTCCAGCAGAGGGGACAGTGAATACTGTGCAGGGGAGCCATGTAGTAATCCTGATTGTCCTGCAGATGGTGCAGTGAATATTGTACAGGGGAGCTGCGTAGTTATCCTGATTGTCCAGCAGATGGCGCAGTGAATATTGTGCAGGGGAGCAGTGTAGTAATCCTGATTGTCCAGCAGAGGGCACAGTGAATACTGTGCAGGGGAGCCATGTAGTAATCCTGATTGTCCTGCAGATGGCGCAGTGAATATTGTACAGGGGAGCTGCGTAGTTATCCTGATTGTCCAGCAGATGGCGCAGTGAATATTGTACAGGGGAGCAGTGTAGTAATCCTGATTGTCCAGCAGATGGCACAGTGAATATTGTACAGGGGAGCCGTGTAGTAATCCTGATTGTCCAGCAGAAGGCGCAGTGAATATTGTACAGGGGAGCAGTGTAGTAATCCTGATTGTCCAGCAGATGGCGCAGTGAATATTGTACAGGGGAGCAGTGTAGTAATCCTGATTGTCCAGCAGAGGGCACAGTGAATATTGTACAGGGGAGCAGTGTAGTAATCCTGATTATCCAGCAGATGGCGCAGTGAATATTGTACAGGGGAGCCGTGTAGTAATCCTGATTGTCCAGCAGAAGGCGGAATGAATATTGTACAGGGGAGCCGTGTAGTAATCCTGATTGTCCAGCAGATGGCACAGTGAATATTGTACAGGGGAGCAGTGTAGTAATCCTGATTGTCCAGCAGATGGCACAGTGAATATTGTACAGGGGAGCCGTGTAGTAATCCTGATTGTCCAGCAGAAGGCGCAGTGAATATTGTACAGGGGAGCAGTGTAGTAATCCTGATTGTCCAGCAGATGGCGCAGTGAATATTGTACATGGGAGCCGTGTAGTAATCCTGATTGTCCAGCAGATGGCACAGTGGATATTGTACAGGGGAGCCGTGTAGTAATCCTGATTGTCCAGCAGATGGCGCAGTGAATATTGTACAGGGGAGCCGTGTAGTAATCCTGATTGTCCAGCAGAGGGCGCAGTGAATATTGTACAGGGGAGCAGTGTAGTAATCCTGATTGTCCAGCAGAGGGGACAGTGAATACTGTGCAGGGGAGCCATGTAGTAATCCTGATTGTCCTGCAGATGGTGCAGTGAATATTGTACAGGGGAGCTGCGTAGTTATCCTGATTGTCCAGCAGATGGCGCAGTGAATATTGTGCAGGGGAGCAGTGTAGTAATCCTGATTGTCCAGCAGAGGGCACAGTGAATACTGTGCAGGGGAGCCATGTAGTAATCCTGATTGTCCTGCAGATGGCGCAGTGAATATTGTACAGGGGAGCTGCGTAGTTATCCTGATTGTCCAGCAGATGGCGCAGTGAATATTGTACAGGGGAGCAGTGTAGTAATCCTGATTGTCCAGCAGATGTCGCAGTGAATATTGTACAGGGCAGCAGTGTAGTAATCCTGATTGTCCAGCAGAGGGCACAGTGAATATTGTACAGGGGAGCCGTGTAGTAATCCTGATTGTCCAGCAGATGGCACAGTGAATATTGTACAGGGGAGAAGTGTAGTAATCCTGATTGTCCAGCAGAGGGCACAGTGAATATTGTACAGGGGAGAAGTGTAGTAATCCTGATTGTCCAGCAGATGGCACAGTGAATATTGTACAGGGGAGCAGTGTAGTAATCCTGATTGTCCAGCAGAGGGAGCAGTGTAGTAATGATGATTCTCCATCAGGGGGAGAGGTGAATACTGAATTCTGTCTGCTGAACTGTGCATCTAATCCTATCCTGTTTGATACTGTCTGCTGAGCCATAATAATAATATTCTTTATTTTTATATAGCGCTAACATATTCCGCAGCGCTTTACAGTTTTGCACACATTATCATCACTGTCCCCGATGGGGCTCACAATCTAGAATCCCTATCAGTATGTCTTTGGAGCCGTGTATCTAATCCTATCCTGTGTGATACTGTCTGCTGAGCCGTGTTTCTAATCCTATCCTGTGTGATACTGTCTGCTGAGCCGTGTATCTAATCCTCTCCTGTGTGATACTGTCTGCTGAGCTGTGTATCTAATCCTATCCTGTGTGATACTGTCTGCTGATCCGTGTATCTAATCCTATCCTGTGTGATACTGTCTGCTGAGCTGTGTATCTAATCCTATCCTGTGTGATACTGTCTGCTGATCTGTGTATCTAATAATCCTATCCTGTGTGATACTGTCTGCTGAGCCATGTATCTAATCCTATCCTATGTGATACTGTCTGCTGAGCTGTGTATCTAATCCTCTCCTGTGTGATACTGTCTGCTGCGCCGTGTATCTAATCCTATCCTGCGTGATACTGTCTGCTGAGCCGTGTATCTAATCCTATCCTGTTTGATACTGTCTGCTGAGCCATGTATCTAATCCTCTCCTGTGTGATACTGTCTGCTGAGCCGTGTATCTAATCCTCTCCTGTGTGATACTGTCTGCTGAGCCACGTATCTAATCCTATCCCGTGTGATACTGACTGCTGAGCTGTGTATCTAATCCTCTCCTGTGTGATACTGTCTGCTGAGCCGTGTATCTAATCCTCTCCTGTGTGATACTGCCTGCTGAGCCGTGTATCTAATCCTCTCCTGTGTGATACTGCCTGCTGAGCCGTGTATCTAATCCTATCCTGTGTGATACTGTCTGCTGAGCCGTGTATCTAATCCTCTCCTGTGTGATACTGTCTGCTGAGCCGTGTATCTAATCCTCTGCTGTGTGACACTGTCTGCTGAGCTGTTTATCTAATCCTCTCCTGTGTGATACTGCCTGCTGAGCCGTGTATCTAATCCTCTCCTGTGTGATACTGTCTGCTGAGCCGTGTATCTAATCCTCTCCTGTGTGATACTGTCTCCTGAGCTGTTTATCTAATCCTCTCCTGTGTGATACTGTCTGCTGAGCCGTGTATCTAATCCTCTCCTGTGTGACACTGTCTGCTGAGCTGTGTATCTAATCCTCTCCTGTGTGATACTGTCTGCTGAGCCGTGTATCTAATCCTCTCCTGTGTGATACTGTCTGCTGAGCCGTGTATCTAATCCTCTCCTGTGTGACACTGTCTGCTGAGCCGTGTATCTAATCCTCTCCTGTGTGATACTGTCTGCTGAGCCGTGTATCTAATCCTATCCTGTGTGATACTGTCTCCTGAGCTGTTTATCTAATCCTCTCCTGTGTGATACTGTCTGCTGAGCCGTGTATCTAATCCTCTCCTGTGTGATACTGTCTGCTGAGCCGTGTATCTAATCCTCTCCTGTGTGACACTGTCTGCTGAGCTGTGTATCTAATCCCCTCCTGTGTGATACTGTCTGCTGAGCCGTGTATCTAATCCTATCCTGTGTGATACTGTCTGCTGAGCCGTGTATCTAATCCTCTCCTGTGTGACACTGTCTGCTGAGCTGTGTATCTAATCCTCTCCTGTGTGATACTGTCTGCTGAGCCGTGTATCTAATCCTCTCCTGTGTGATACTGTCTGCTGAGCCGTGTATCTAATCCTCTCCTGTGTGACACTTCTTCTTTATTTTTATATAGCGCTAACATATTCCGCAGCGCTTTACAGTTTGCACACATTATCATCACTGTCCCCGATTGGGCTCACAATCTAGAATTCCTATCAGTATGTCTTTGTGGGAGGAAACCGGAGTGCCCGGAGGAAATCCACGCAAGCACGGAGAGAACATACAAACTCTTTGCAGATGTTGTCCTGGGTGGGATTAGAACCCAGGACCCCAGCGCTGCAAGGCTGCTGTGCTAACCACTGCGCCACTGTGCTGCCCTGCTGAGCTGTGTATCTAATCCTCTCCTGTGTGATACTGTCTGCTGAGCCGTGTATCTAATCCTCTCCTGTGTGACACTGTCTGCTGAGCTGTGTATCTACACTGCTCCCCTGCACCGTATTCACTGCGCCCTCTGCTGGCTAATCAGCATTTCTACAGTTCTGCACTGTAGAGTATTCACTGCTCCCTTTGCTGGACAATCAGGATTACTACACTGTTCCACTGCACAGTATTCACTGCGATCTTTGCTGGGGAGCCATGACGTGGGTTGCAGCTTACGCAGTGTGGTCATAATATTAACCAATACCTTGCATATTTTGATATGTTTTTGTGCACTTTATTTTCAGGGTGCAGTTGGGCCCATATGGCTCTGTAACTGTGGCCTCTGTTCACACAGGATGCATTTGGGAGGCACTGGGCAGCCCGGCTGATCTAAAAGCATGGGAGCTGGTAGTAGGCTGTAAGCCAGATGCCCTGCATCACCCGTGTGTGAATAATGCCACATACAGATTGGAATCATTTTTTTTTGTGCACTAGTATTTGCACCTATGTTGCTGCCATAATTAGTTGGGTCCCCTGGACCCTGATAGTGCATTTGTTCTGAGGCCTGGGCAAGTAAGCATCTCTGCCTTTTTTCAGTGATTTTTGAGCAGTGTAGTAATCCTGATTGTCCAGCAGAAGGAGCAGTGAATACTGTACATGGGAGCAGTGTAGTAATGCTGACTAGACAGCAGAGGGCGCAATTAACCCCTTCCCGACCTTTGACGCATACGCTGCGTCATGAAAGTCGGTGCCATTCCGACCCATGACGCAGCATATGCGTCATGGAAAGATCGCGTCCCTGCAGGCCGGGTGAAAGGGTTAACTCCCATTTCACCCGATCTGCAGGGACAGGGGGAGTGGTAGTTTAGCCCAGGGGGGGTGGCTTCACCCCCTCGTGGCTACGATCGCTCTGATTGGCTGTTGAAAGTGAAACTGCCAATCAGAGCGATTTGTAATATTTCACCTAAAAAACTGGTGAAATATTACAATCCAGCCATGGCCGATGCTGCAATATCATCGGCCATGGCTGGAAACACTTATGTGCACCCACCCCACCCCTCCGATCGCCCCCCCCAGCCCCCCGATCTGTGGTCCGCTCCCCTCCGTCCTGTGCTCCGCTCCCCCGTCCTCCTGTCCGCTTCCCCCGTGCACCAATCACACCCCCCGCGCTCCAATCAAACCCCCCCGCACTCCGATCCCCCCCCCCGCACACAGCGACCCCCCCCCGTGCTCCAATCCACCCCCCCGCACAGCGATCCCTCACCCCGTGCTCCAATCCTCCCCCGTGCTCCAATCCTCCCTCCCGTGTTCCGATCCACCCCCCCCCATGCTCCGATCCACCCCCCCGTGCTCCGACGCCCCCCCCGTGCCCTGATCTCCCCCCCCTTATACTTACCTAGCCGCCCGAGGTCCGTCCGTCTTCTTTCCTGGGCGCCGCCATCTTCCAAAATGGCGGGCCCATGTGCAGTGCGCCCGCCGAATCTGCCTGCCGGCAGATTCGTTCCAGAGTGAATTTTGATCACTGAGATATAACCTATCTCAGTGATCAAAATAAAAAAAATAGTAAATGACCCCCCCCTTTGTCACCCCCATAGATAGGGACAATAAAAAAAATAAAGAATTTTTTTTTTTTTCACTAAGGTTGGGGTAAGGGGTAGGGTTAGGGGTAGGGGTAGGGTTAGGGTTAGGGGTAGGGTTAGGGCTAGGGTTAGGGCTAGGGTTATAGTTTCGGTATGTGCACACGTATTCTGGTCCTATGCGGATTTTTCCGCAGCGGATTTGAAAAATCCACAGTGCTAAACCGCTGCCGATTTATCGTGGATTTACCGCGGTTTTTCTGCGCATTTCACTGCGGTTTTACAACTGCGATTTTCTATTGGAGCAGTTGTAAAACCGCTGCAGAATCCGCAGAAAGAAGTGACATGCTGCGGAATGTAAACCGCTGCGTTTCCGTGCAGTTTTTCCGCAGCATGTGTACAGCGATTTTTGTTTCCCATAGGTTCACATTGAACTGTAAACTCATGGGAAACTGCTGCGGATCCGCAGCATTTTCTGCAGCGTGTGCACATACCTTTAGAATTAGGCTATGTGCACACGGTGCGGATTTGGCTGAGGATCCGCAGCAGTGTTCCATCAGGTTTACAGTACCATGTAAACATATGGAAAACCAAATCCGCTGTGCCCATGGTGCAGAAAATACCGCGCGGGAACGCTGCGTTGTATTTTCCGCAGCATGCCAATTCTTTGTGCGGATTCCGCAGCGTTTTACACCTGTTCCTCAATAGGAATCCACAGGTGAAATCCGCACAAAAAACACTGGAAATCCACGGTAAATCCACAGGTAAAACGCAGTGCCTTTTACCCGCGGATTTTTCAAAAATGATGCTGAAAAATCTCATACGAATCCGCAACGTTGGCACATAGCATTAGGGTTGGGTTGGAATTAGGGTTGTGGTTAGGGTTAGGGGTGTGTTGGGGTTAGGGTTGTGGTTAGGGGTGTGTTGTGGTTAGGGTTGTGATTAGGGTTATGGCTACAGTTGGGATTAGAGTTAGGGGTGTGTTGGGGTTAGTGTTGGAGTTAGAATTGAGGGGTTACCACTGTTTAGGCACATCAGGGGTCTCCAAACGCAACATGGCGCCACCATTGATTCCAGCCAATCTCGTATTCAAAAAGTCAAATGGTGCTCCCTCACTTCCGAGCCCCGACGTGCGCCCAAACAGTGGTTTACCCCCACATATGGGGTACCAGCATACTCAGGACAAACTGCGCAACAATTACTGGGGTCCAATTTCTCCTGTTACCCTTGAGAAAATAAAAAATTGCTTGCTAAAACATAATTTTTGAGGAAAGAAAAATGATTTTTTATTTTCACGGCTCTGCGTTGTAAACGTCTGTGAAGCACTTGGGGGTTCAAAGTGCTCACCACATATCTAGATAAGTTCCTTGGGGGGTCTAGTTTCCAAAATGGGGTCACTTGTGGGGGGTTTCTACTGTTTAGGCACACCAGGGGCTCTGCAAACGCAATGTGACGCCCGCAGACCATTCCATCAAAGTCTGCATTTCAAAAGTCACTACTTCCCTTCTGAGCCCCCACGTGTGCCCAAACAGTGGTTTACGCCCACACATGGGGTATCAGCGTACTCAGGAGAAACTGGACAACAACTTTTGTGGTCCAATTTCTCCTGTAACCCTTGGGAAAATAAAAAATTCTGGGCTAAATAATTATTTTTGAGGAAAGAAAACGTATTTATTATTTTCACGGCTCTGCGTTATAAACTTCTGTAAAGCACTTGGGGGTTGAAAGTGCTCACCACACATCTAGATAAGTTCCTTTGGGGGTCTAGTTTCCAAAATGGGGTCACTTGTGGGGGGTTTCTACTGTTTAGGCACACCAGGGGCTCTGCAAACGCAATGTGACGCCCGCAGACCATTCCATCAAAGTCTGCATTTCAAAAGTCACTACTTCCCTTCTGAGCCCCCACGTGTGCCCAAACAGTCGTTTACCCCCACACATGGGGTATCAGCGTACTCAGGAGAAACTGGACAACAACTTTTGGGGTCCAATTTCTCCTGTAACCCTTGGGAAAATAAAAAATTCTGGGCTAAAAAATTATTTTTGAGGAAAGAAAACGTATTTATTATTTTCACTGCTCTGTGTTATGAACTTCTGTGAAGCACTTGGGGGTTCAAAGTGCTCACCTCACATCTAGATAAGTTACATTCGGGGTCTAGTTTCCAAAATGGGGACACTTGTGGGGGGTTTCTACTGTTTAGCCACATCAGGGGCTCTGCAAACGCAACGTGACGCCCACAGAGCATTCCATCAAAGTCTGCATTTCAAAACGTCACTACTTCACTTCCGAGCCCCAGCATGTGCCTAAACAGTGGTTTACCCCCACATATGGGGTATCAGCGTACTCAGGAGAAACTGGACAACAACTTTTGGGGTCAAATTTCTCCTGTTACCCTTGGGAAAATAAAAAATTGCGGGCTAAAATTCATTTTTGAGAAAATAATTTTTTTCTTTTATTTTCATGGCTCTGCGTTATAAACTTCTGTGAAGCACTTGAGGGTTCAAAGTGCTCACTACACATCTAGATTAGTTCCTTTGGGGGTCTAGTTTCCAAAATGGGGTAATTTGTGGGGGATCTCCAATGTTTAGGCACACAGGGGCTCTCCAAACGCGACATGGTGTCCGCTAATGATTGGAGATAATTTTCCATTTAAAAAGCCAAATGGCGTGCCTTCCCTTCTGAGCCCTGCCGTGCGCCCAAACAGTGGTTTACCCCCACATATGGGATATCTGCATACTCAGGACAAACTGGACAACAACATTTGTGGTCCAATTTCTCCTATTACCATTGGCAAAATAGGAAATTCCAGGCTAAAAAATCATTTTTGAGAAAAGAAAAATTATTTTTTATTTTCATGGCTCTGCATTATAAACTTCTGTGAAGCACCTGGGGGTTTAAAGTGCTCAGTATGCATCTAGATAAGTTCCTTGGGGGGTCTAGTTTCCAAAATGGGGTCACTTGTGGGGGAGCTCCAATGCATAGGCACACAGGGGCTCTCCAAATGCGACATGGTGTCCGCTAACAATTGGAGCTAATTTTCCATTCAAAAAGTTAAAAGGCGCGCCTTCCCTTCCGAGCCCTGCCGTGTGCCTAAACAGTGGTTTACCCCCACATATGAGGTATCGGCGTACTCGGGAGAAATTGCTCAACAAATTTTAGGATCCATTTTATCCTATTGCCCATGTGAAAATGAAAAAATTGAGGCGAAAATAAATTTTTTGTGAAAAAAAAGTACTTTTTCATTTTTACGGATCAATTTGTGAAGCACCTGAGGGTTTAAAGTGCTCACTAGGCATCTAGATAAGTTCCTTGGGGGGTCCAGTTTCCAAAATGGGGTCACTTGTGGGGGAGCTCCAATGTTTAAGCACACAGGAGCTATCCAAACGCGACATGGTGTCCGCTAACGATGGAGATAATTTTTCATTCAAAAAGTCAAATGGCGCTCCTTCCCTTCCGAGCCTTACCATGTGCCCAAACAGTGGTTTACCCCCACATGTGAAGTATCGGTGTACTCAGGAGAAATTGCCAAACAAATTTTAGGATCCATTTTATCCTGTTGTCCATGTGAAAATGAAAAAATTGAGGCTAAAAGAATTTTTTTGTGAAAAAAAAGTACTTTTTCATTTTTACGGATCAATTTGTGAAGCACCTGGGGGTTTAAAGGGCTCACTATGCATCTAGATAAGTTCCTTGGGGCGTCTAGTTTCCAAAATGGGGTCACTTGTGGGGGAGCTCCAATTTTTAGGCACACGGGGGCTCTCCAAATGTGACATGGTGTCCGCTAAAGAGTGCAGCCAATTTTTCATTCAAAAAGTCAAATGGCGCTCCTTCCCTTCCAAGCCCTGCCGTGCGCCCAAACAGTGGTTTACCCCCACATATGAGGTATCAGCGTACTCAGGACAAATTGGACAACAACTTACGTGGTTCAGTTTCTCCTTTTACCATTGGGAAAATAAAAAAATTGTTGCTGAAAAATCATTTTTGTGACTAAAAAGTTAAAAGTTCATTTTTTCCTTCCATGTTGCTTCTGCTGCTGTGAAGCACCTGAAGGGTTAATAAACTTCTTGAATGTGGTTTTGTGCACCTTGAGGGGTGCAGTTTTTAGAATGGTGTCACTTTTGGGTATTTTCAGCCATATAGACCCCTCAAACTGACTTCAAATGTGAGGTGGTCCCTAAAAAAAATGGTTTTGTAAATTTCGTTGTAAAAATGAGAAATCGCTGGTCAAATTTTAACCCTTATAACTTCCTAGCAAAAAAAAATTTTGTTTCCAAAATTGTGCTGATGTAAAGTAAACATGTGGGAAATGTTATTTATTAACTATTTTGTGTCACATATCTCTCTGGTTTAACAGAATAAAAATTCAAAATGTGAAAATTGCGAAATTTTCAAAATTTTCGCCAAATTTCCGTTTTTATCACAAATAAACACAGAATTTATTGACCTAAATTTACCACTAACATGAAGCCCAATATGTCACGAAAAAACAATCTCAGAACCGCTAGGATCCATTGAAGCGTTCCTGAGTTATTACCTCATGAAGGGACACTGGTCAGAATTGCAAAAAACGGCAAGGTCTTTAAGGTCAAAATAGGCTGGGTCATGAAGGGGTTAATACTGTACAAGGGAGCAGTGTAGTAATTCTGATTGTACAGCAGAGGGAGCAGTTGAATTTTGTGTAGGGTAGCAGTGTAGTAATCCTGATTGTCCAGCAGAGGGCGCAGTAATTAATGTACATGGAAGCAGTGTAGTAATGCTGATTAGACAGCAGAGGGCGCAGTGAATACTTTGCAATGGAGCAGTGTAGTAATCCTGATTGTCCAGCAGATGGCGCAGTGATTACTGTACAGGGGATCTGATTGTCCAGCAGAGGGCGCGGTGATTACTGTACAGGGGATCAGTGTAGTAATGCTGATTAGACAGCAGAGGGCGCAGTCAATACTATGCAGGGGTGCAGTGTAGTATTGCAGATAGTCCAGCAGAGGGCGCAGTGATTACTGTACAGGGGAGCAATGTAGTAATGCTAATTAGACAGCAGAGGGCGCAGTCAATACTATGCAGGGGAGCAGTGTAGTATTGCAGATTGTCCAGCAGAGGGCGCAGTGATTACTGTACATGGGAGCAGTGTAGTATTGCAGATTGTCCAGCAGAGGGCGCAGTGATTACTGTACATGGGAGCAGTGTAGTAATGCTGATTAGACAGCAGAGGGCGCAGTCAATACTATGCAGGGGAGCAGTGTAGTATTGCAGATTGTCCAGCAGAGGGCGCAGTGATTACTGTACAGGGGATCAGTGTAGTAATGCTGATTAGACAGCAGAGGGCGCAGTGAATATCGCTTATTGTACAGTGATTCTCTGGACGGCTCCCTCTGGTGGTCAGTAGAAAAGCTGCAGAGAATTCGGTGACTTGTTTAGATCGTCTGTTGCTATGGAGACCCCCTCCTGGGTATACATACACACACGCGGTATATTCGGGACGGAGGTTGTTTCTCGGTGGCTGAGCTGATATTTTGCTGCTTTCTGCTGACTTCTCCCACTGTTCGTACTGGTGAATGGCGGCAGTGTTGTCACCGTGACTGCAGGTAGGAGCTGGGTGTAATTGTACCAAACCTTGAGCTGTGAGAACTAAGAGCTTATTAGAGGTTTTTACTAGTGAGGAGCGAATATACTCGGTACTCGAGATTTCCTGAGCACGCTCGGGTGGTCTCCGAGTATTTGTAAGTACTCAGAGATTTAGTTTTTCTTGCCGCAGCTGAATGATTTACATCTGATAGCCATCATAAGTACATGTGGGGGTTGTCTGGTTGCTAGGGAATCCCCACATGTACTTATGCTGGCTAACAGATGTAAATCATTCAGCTGCGGCAAGAAAAACGAAATCTCGAGTACTTACAAATACTCGGAGACCACCCGAGCGTGCTCAGGAAATCTCGAGTACCGAGTATATTCGCTCATCACTAGTTTTAAGGACGTTTCTATTCACTGACAGCAAACAGAGGTCGTAAATGGTTACAGAAAGCTTCATTAACCATTAGGTGATCTGGTGACCGGTTTATGGGGTCCATCTCACGGCCGTCGCTGGGGGTCCAGCCATAGAGTATATGACATTTATACATTTGGTGGGGTCCCCGATCCCCCATTGTGCCCGGAGTCGCAGAGACCTCGTGCAATTCCTTCTCCAGAATGACTGACAGCGAGGGGCCGCGCAGCCGGAGATGGTGGGAGCAGGGACCTGGCACCCCGACTCTTGTGATTCATCCTCCGTAATCGCTGCTGTGCACAGGGTTCTGATAGCGACACATGGACCCCGCAGCGTATACAGTATATATGTTTCTCTCTCTCTGAGGAGCCAGTGGATCCGTCACCGTCGCCCTCCGTGATGTCGTCCATGTCTCTAGAACGCTCCGTTGTGTCGCGAGAGACCACAGCGACAGGATCCAGTGAGTAGTGACGTCTCGGGGCACCAAGCTCCTCATTAATTGCTCGCGTTATTCCCCTCCTCCTTGGTTGTCTGTCAGGGGTGTGGTGGAAGGTGGGAGTCGTAGTACCTGAGTGGTGCAGGAGGACCCCCTCATCCCCCTGTCTTTGTCCGCAGGAGGGGTCCGCACAGGATCCCACCGCTCTGTCCCGAGGTCCACACTGAGCTCGGCCAAGTCCTGGGCGGATGCAAAGTCTATTGTGTCAGGTACCGTGGGCTGCGGTTGGGGTGACGTGTAGTGAAGCATTTCTGCCATCCACATGACACAATTGTCTTCTCCGCAGCTCAAGGGGAAAAGAAGAAGAAAAAGAATGAAGCCAACCCGTTCCGGATCCCGGCCGACGTGGACGTCTTCCAGATCAGGGATCAAGAGAGA
Source organism: Ranitomeya imitator (assembly GCF_032444005.1). Classification (NCBI taxonomy): domain Eukaryota; kingdom Metazoa; phylum Chordata; class Amphibia; order Anura; family Dendrobatidae; genus Ranitomeya; species Ranitomeya imitator. Next base: position 10,482,440 of record NC_091289.1, on the reverse strand, counting down.
CAGAAAAAGCAAATGGTGCGGAGATGAGGATACCGGGCGAAACTTGTGCCACCACATAACTACCACATACCGGGAAGAGAACGGGGACGGTGTCACCGCACCCAGATGTGCCTGAATAAGGGGCACGTAACCACACAATGTTCCCTGCCCCGAGGACCATGTGGGGGCACTGAGCTGCCTGGTTCCTGCAGGACTCCTCCATGATGGGTTACATATTCACCGCTGGTCCCACTGATTTCACCACCATCTATTCCCCTCCCCTCCAGCGTGTTCCCCCCGATCCCTCATTATCAGTTCCCCCTCAGTTCTCCAGTATATGTTCCCCCTGATCCCTCATTATCGGTTCCCCCTCGGTTCTCCAGCGTCTGTTCCCCCATTGTCTGTTCCTCCAGTTGTCCCCCCAATCTGCCGCCATATTTATTCCACAGCTCTGTCTTCATTTCTTTTCAGGAGAAGGAACGGAACAAACAATTGAAGATTCACCAGAAGACAACGCACAACACCCGGATGACCGCGGAGATGGGGCGGCTGAGGAAAGAGATCGAGGATGAGGAGATGGAAGAGATGGGAGTCGCAGGGGACAGGGCTCTGGCCCGGCATGAAAACCCTTCCTGGAAACTTGCAGTGACAAGAGGTGATCGGGGGTGCACAGCGGGAGTGTAACCGGAGCCCCTCCATACTAGGCGGAGTGGTCTTGTCACAGTGATTGGACGCTCCATCTTCTGGAGGCGCCACCATTTCGGCTTACGTGGCTCATGTGATGATACCAGTGTCCACACTGGATTCTCCAGTAGCCGCGAGGACGGTCCGCACCGTATAATCGCAGCCATATAATATACGATATTCTCCTCCAGACAGAAACATCCAGCGGGAGAGTCTGAACGACTACATAGACAAGAAAAGGGAAATGTTCCGCCTGGAGGTAAGAGGCGATGCGTCACTGATTGTGGGGGCTGTGTGCACATTACATAGGACAGTCGATCAGGGAGAGTCCTGGAAAAGGGAGAGACTTCCCAGAAGAGCAGGCGGCACAGAGGCCTCCTTGTAAGCAGCGCTCACTGAACGTTTCCTATGGGAGGCGCCAGAGGCAGCGTCCATACACACATTCATAGGGCCGGTCAGGACTTTCACCCGCTGCTCGGTCTCACAAGTACCAGGTGCTGAAGAATAAAGGGGCGAGATCCATCAAATGGGGCGAGGCCTAATCCGTATTAATTCCTGCACTGATTCGTTTCCTCTCAGTACGGCCTCCAAGTGAAAAGAGATGAGATCCAAAAGCTGGAGACCATGGCCGCTGCCGAGGAGCAGAAGCTGGAGAAAGCCGAGCAGTTCCTGGAGCAGGACGCCATCAGATTCGACGAGTTCCTGAAAGAAAATGACAGGAATTCTGTGGAGGCCATGAAACAGTAAGGACGAGCGGAGGCGGCTGTAGTTATCCAACAGGGAGTCAGATTGCAGACCAGGGTATTAGTGGGTCCGTCTCTCAGATTTCCATATTTACATCTAGGGCTGATAAGGAAACAAAGCTGAAACTGGAGAAAACAGCCGAGATCAAGAGTCAGACGGCGCAAATGATGAACATTAAAAGGTATCCATGGACCGTACGGGTGGAGACCCCCGTCATATAGACGATACAGCCTCTACTGAATTTCTATATTGTTTCCTCCCTAGTGACATCGCAAAGTCAGAGGAGATCCTGCGGGAATATCTCATGTACAAGGAGTTTCTCTTCAGATTGTCTCCAAAGGAATGGCAGGAGCAAGTCCTGAAGAAGAAGGAGCAGGAGAGAAAATTACATATGCCTCCCCTCAGCCGCGAGACGGAGAAAAGAGGCTCCGTGGTTCACAAGGTGTCTACATCCCCCGTCACAGGGAAAAGTAAGTGCAGGTAGAGAGGAGCTAGATGAGTGACTGTGATAGAAGCCTAAATCTGCACATGAGGAATTATTCTGATTATTCAAGTTAGTGCAATCCAGAGAACTGATCCAGCATAAGAGAAGTCTGGAGACATGAGTGGGAGGTTCGGATAATGGAGGATGTCAAGTCTTAGATTGTTGCCAGACCCAACAGCACAAGTATGGTGGTAGACAGAGATGAGAAGGAGACGTCGGGCGGTGCAGTACTGTATAGAGGATGGATAGGGTGGTATACAAACGTGGAGATGTAGGGCGGTGCAGCACTGTGGAGAGGCTGGGTAGGGTGGCAGACAGATTAGGTGGAGATGTAGGGCGGTGTGGCAATGTGGAGAGGATGAGTACGGTGGTGGAAAGAGATGATGTACGAGATGTGGGGTGGTCTATCACTGTAGAAAGGACAGGTAGGGTGGTAGACTGAGCTGTAGGGCAGTGCAGCACTGTAGCTGTTAAACTGTAAAGCGCTGCGGAATATGTTGGCGCTATATAATGTTAGCGCTATATAAAAATAAAGATTATATAAATAAATATTATTATTATAGCGATGAGATGTAGGGTGGTGCAGCACTGTGGATAGGACGAATAGGGTGGTAGACAGCGATGAGGAGGGGATGTGGGGCAATGCAGCACTGTGGAGAGTACGGGTAGGGTGGTAGACCGATGAGATGTAGGGCGGTGCAGCATTGAGGACAGGTAGGTGGTAGATAGAGATGAGATGTAGGGCGGTGCAGCACTGTGGAGAGGATGGGTAGGGTGGTATGCAGAGATGAGATGTAGGGCGGTGCAGCACTGTGGAGAGGATGGGTAGGGTGGTAGACAGAGATGAGATGTAGGGCGGTGCAGCACTGTGGAGAGGACGGAGAGGGTGGCGTATAGTGATGAGATGTAGGGTGGTGCAGCACTGTGGAGAGGCTGGGTAGGGTGGTAGACAGATTAGGTGGAGATGTGAGGCGGTGTGGTAATGTAGAGAGGATGAGTACAGTGGTGGAAAGAGATGATGTACGAGATGTGGGGTGGTCTATCACTGGAAAGGTAGGGTGGTAGACTGAGCTGTAGGGCAGTGCAGCAGTGTGGAGAGGATGGGTAGGGTGGTGTACAGCGATGAGATGTAGGGTGGCGTAGCACTGTGGAGAAGATGGGTAGGGTGGTATACAAAGATGTGGAGATGTAGGGTGGTGCAGTACTGTGGAGAGGATGGGTAGGGTGATGCAGCACTGTGGAGAGGACGGGTAGGGTGGTATACAATGATTTGGAGATGTAGGGCGGTACAGCACTGTGGAGAGGATGGGAAGGGTGGTATGCAGAGATGAGATGTAAGGCGGTGCAGCACTGTGGAGAGAACAGATAGGGTGGTAGACAGAGATTAGGTAGAGATGTAGGGCGGTGTGACAATGTGGAGATGATGAGTACGGTGGTGGAAAGAGATGATGCACGAGATGTGGAGTGGTCTATCACTGTGGAAAGGACAGGTAGGGTGGTAGACTGAGCTGTAGGGTAGTGCAGCACTGGAGAGGATGGGTAGGGTGGTAGAGAGATGAAGAGATGCAGGGTAGTGCAGAATTGTGGAGAGGACAGATAAGTTGGTAGATAGCGATGAGATGTAGGGTGGTGCAGCACTGACGAGAGGATGGGTAGGGTGGTAGACAGATGAGATGTAGGGCGGTGCAGCACTGAGGAGAGGATGGGTAGGGTGGTAGACAGATGAGATGTAGGGTAGTGCAGAATTGTGGAGAGGATGGGTAGGTTGGTAGATAGCGATGAGATGTAGGGTGGTGCAGCACTGACGAGAGGATGGGTAGGGTGGTAGACAGATGAGGAGATGTAGGGCGGTGCAGCACTGAGGAGAGGACGGGTAGGGTGGTGGACAGATGAGATGTAGGTTGGTTCAGCACTGTGGAAAAGACACGTAGGGCGATGCAGCAGGGGGAGAGGGTTGTAGACGAGAGTGGGCTTGCTTCCCGGGAGTTATGGGGATACCACACACGGAAATGGAAAGATCAGATTTATTTGAGCTGCTAGAGAATGGAAACACGAGAATCTCTGTTCACGGTCGATTCAGTTGCAGATGGAGACGTGTTTTGTAGTAGTGGGGTGGGAGGTGATAATATGAGAAGTGTATAATGGGGTATCATCAGGTCACATGATGCCAAAAGCCAAGTCTGCTGCTAGATTGCCCATCCGGGCTGTGTAGAATAGAGGAGCCAAATCCCAGGATCCCCATTTATCTACAGTTGCCAGTCAGTGGCTGCGGCGATGAATGTGTGCAGATGTGATGCAGCGTCTTTATGGCCGACTTTCTATACTGGGTCAGCATAGTAATGTTCCTCCTCTTATCCAGAATCAGAGTCTCGATCGTCTGGACCGCTGGTGAGCCGTGACTCCACTCGGGACACCCGGCACCCGTCTAGATCCAGCCTGAAAACCATGGCCTCTAAAAAAGTGTGAGTAGTATCCTCTATGCTTCACCCACTGGAGGAAGCCCCAATACCTTCATAGTGGGGAGGGTGGTAATCCCTGCTGGCATTTGACATTTTATCCCCTTTGGGTTGTTCCAGGAGCAGTGTAACAGTCCAGGAAGACGACAACAGTTCTGAAATGTTGGTGTCCTCCGATAGTGAAGAGGTAAGAAAAATCTTGTACAAAAACCATGTAGTAGAATTGTCTAAGTTTTACTTTAGGGAGATAATCACCGAAAACTTTTTAGGGTCTCTATGAACTTTTAAAACCACCAAGCTTAAAGAGGACCTATGACCAGGTCAAAATTGGCTCATTTGTGCTCTTATTTTTGCTTCCAAATATTCAATTTTTTTGCAATCCGCCATATAGTTCCAGAGATAGGGAACTTCTTTAGTGCGAATTGTTATGGTTTATACGAAGAGGGCGTGGCACACAAGGTAATAATGCAGAATAGCCTAAAGACACGCCCCCGAGGATCCTGTGGCCCATGCCCCCAAGGATCTTGTTGCCCGTGCCCCCCAAGGATCTTGTGGGCCACGTTCCCTTGAACAGCACATTCAAATTATAATAAATAAGGCCCATACATCTGGAACCGTATGGCTGTGAGTAACAAATAAAAACGAGGGGGGAGCACTCAGGAAAGCCACGGGAATAAGATAAAAAACTGACCACTGGTAACAGATGATCAGCAATATATAGTTTCCTAACTCTGTATTATGGGCGTTAAAGGTGTTGTCCATGACTTCACAATTGATGATCTATTTGTAGGAGACAGATTGCTGGGGATGTCGAGTGTTGGTCACTCAACAATCAACTGAAAACTGATCACTAGTGATGAGCGCAAGTCCTTGAGTTTGCCGCGGGTGCTCGGGTGTGCACCAAGTATCGCTGGTGCTCGAGTGACATGTTCGACTCCCCATGCCTGCGTGTTTCGCAGCTGCTAGGCGATCCCTGCATGTTTTGTGGCTGTCTTAACAGCTGCAAAACATGTGGCCTCTGGGACTTGAACATGTCACTCGAGGACCCGCAATACTCAGTGCGTACCCGAGCTCCCTCGGCAAACTCAAGTAACGAGCACTTGCGCTCATCACTAATCACCAACTTTAATAACTACTGGCGAGGGTAGTAAGAGGGGTTATTACCAGCCCCTCTAGTGTTGGGCTCATAGTTTGGTGTCCAGGGGGTTAATCACTCACCCCACCATGGCTGTATTTGGTGATGAGGAAGAAGGATGCTGATGACGGATCTTTCTCCAGGAGCCAGAGTTGTACTTTACTGATCCACAACAACTTCTAGACATCTTCTCAGAAATGGAGGAACGGAACCTATCGCTGATCCAGAACTCGCAGGAAACAGAGGAGGCATTGGAGGAGATCAAGCACACCATCACCATGACAGAGAAGAAAATGTAAGAACAGAAATGACTCCTGTGTTGTGTATTTGGCTCAAGCCCGCTGCCCTCTAGCCAAACCAATGTGTAGTTAAAGGCAGAAGGGGGTCGCTGCAGGATCAATTAGAACTAAACATTATTTCCTTCAATTTTTTTTGTTGTAGGGAGCATGAGACCGAACAGCTGAAGGCTCAGATCACTAATTTGCAGGCAGCGATTGTGCGGGAGGAGGAGCGGGCGATAGATCTGGAAATGAAGTGTCGGGTATTTGCCTTTGGACAGTACAGTTTTGAAGAACAGGTAACACTGATCGTAGAGAAAAATACAAGAGAAATTCATCTCACCCCTGAAGATCCTTTGTATGCTTGTCACAGAATCCGAGCACGGATCAATGTCAGACAGAGACGCTGATCCGTGCTCGGATTCTGTGGCAAACACTGAACGTAGACAGTGACTGCACCAGCAGAATAGTGAGTGCAGCTCTGGGGTATAATACAGGATGTAACTCAGTCAGTAATGTAATGTATCTATGACCTCAAAATGACATTGGTCAGAATTTAAAAAATTGGCCTGGTCAGGAAGGTGAAAACGGGCTTCGGGGTGAAGGGATTAAGCGTGTTCCTTCTTCACAATCCCATTTTCTATTAATGTTTCTTACAAAATGTTTTCCTGGGACATTGTGGCGACAGTGATAGTATCGCTATTTTCACTTTGCAGGAGATTATGTTAACATCTCTCACCAAGAAAGTGGGGGAGGTGTACCAGGCCTGCATAAAGGAAAACCGAGCAAATCTCAACGCCTTGCAGATGTTAACCATGATGGAGCAGCAGGTGGAGGAGCTCTTAGACAACATAGAAGCCATCCCACAAGAAAGGCTGGAGATCGCTGAAAAGGCAAAGGAGAAGGAGCGGCGGCTGAGGTGCGGAAGTCTCGGTGCTTGGGTTACTGTGCTCTTTCATTATGTTCGTTTGCACATAAGGAAGCATGTGTGCTAGAAGATTAGATTCCATATTCCTTATTCACAGGTTGAGAGATGAGAAAATTAAACAGCAGAAGCTGCACCAGGAGGAAAGACTGCGCCGCGCCTTAGAAAGAGCACAAGCCGACCCCAAGAAAACCGTAAGGGAACATATGTACTGCAAGGACAAAGTTCATTAACACAATCTGTCCAAGGTTTCAAAGCAAAACACCACCAAAATGTCAGATATAAACACAACCACAGACCATTAACCCTGGAAAGGAGGTCTAGTTACACAGTTTAAAGGGAACCTGTCAGCTGAATTTGGCGGGTTCTTTTTTGGGTCATATGGGCGGTGTTTTCGGGTCTTTTAAAAAACCCTTTTTTTTTCCCGCTGGCCGCACGCTAATAGCAAAATTGACTTGCCGTTGATTCGCTTTCCTCCCTAGTTAACGTGTGCACAAAGCAATCTTGCCTTGCGTACGCGCAGTTTGCTTTGCCCTACTGCGGGCAAAGCCGAAAACCATTAGTGCACATGCGCCGGCGCACTATGTCCTGGAAGTATTTTGCTTTGTTTCGGGACATAGTGCGCTGGCACATGCGCACGAATGGTTTTCGGCTTTGCCCGCAGTTGGGCAAAGCATACTGCGCGTGCGCAAGGCAAGATTGCTTTGCGCACGCGTTAACTAGGGAGGAAAGCGAATCAACGGCAAGTCAATTTCGCGGCCAGCGGGAAAAAAGGGGTTAATAAAAGACCCGAAAACACCGCCCATATGACCCAAAAAAGGACCCACCAAATTCAGGTGACAGGTTCCCTTTAAAAAAAATTGTGAATGTTTAACCCCTTACCGGCATCGGACGTACTATACCGTCCGATGCCGGCTCCCCTGCTTTGATGCAGGGCTCCGCGGTGAGCCCGCACCAAAGCCGGGACATGTCAGCTGTTTTGAACAGCTGACATGTGCCCGTAATAGGCGCGGGCAGAATCGCGATCTGCCCGCACCTATTAACTAGTTAAATGCCGCTGTCAAACGCAGACAGCGGCATTTAACTACCGCTTCCGGCCGGGCGGCCGGAAATGACGTCATCGCCGACCCCCGTCACATGTCCGGGGGTCGGCGATGCGTCTCCATTGTAGCCATAGAGGTCCTTGAGACCTCTATGGTTACTGATTGCCCGTCGCTGTGAGCGCCACCCTGTGGTCGGCGCTCACAGCACACGTGCAATTCTGCTACATAGCAGCGATCAGCAGATCGCTGCTATGTAGCAGAGCCGATCGGCTTGTGCCTGCTTCTAGCCTCTCATGGAGGCTATTGAAGCATGGCAAAAGTTAAAAAAAAAAGTTTAAAAAAATGTGAAAAAAATAAAAAAAACATAAAAGTTTAAATCACCCCCCTTTCGCCCCAATCAAAATAAATCAATAAAAAAAATATCAAATCTACGCATATTTGGTATCGCCGCGCTCAGAATTGCCCGATCTATCAAATAAAAAAAAGTATTAACCTGATCGCTAAACAGCGTAGCGGGAAAAAAACTCGAAACGCCAGAATTACGTTTTTTTGGTCGCCGCGACATTGCATTAAAATGCAATAACGGGCGATCAAAAGAACGTATCTGCACCGAAATGCTATCATTAAAAACGTCATCTCGGCACGCAAAAAATAAGCCCTCAACCGACCCCAGATCACGAAAAATGGAGACGCTACGAGTATCGGAAAATGGCGCAATTTTTTTTTTTTTTTTTTTAGCAAAGTTTGGAATTTTTTTTCACCACTTAGATAAAAAATAACCTAGTCATGTTTGGTGTCTATGAACTCGTAATGACCTGGAGAATCATAATGGCAAATCATTTTTAGCATTTAGTGAACCTAGCAAAAAAGCCAAACAAAAAACCAATGTGGGATTGCACTTTTTTTGCAATTTCACCGCACTTGGAATTTTTTTCCCGTTTTCTAGTACACGACATGCTAAAACCAATGATGTCGTTCAAAAGTACAACTCGTCCCGCAAAAAATAAGCCCTCACATGGCCAAATTGACGGAAAAATAAAAAAGTTATGGCTCTGGGAAGGAGGGGAGCGAAAAACGAACACGGAAAAACGAAAAATCCCCTGGTCATGAAGGGGTTAATGAAGAGTATATATTAAATATTGTGAATGTTAATGAAGCGTATATACTAAAAATTAGACCAACAATTCAAGCAAGAAATCAATAAGTAATGTCTTACAATAGACAAAATATCTAGGCATAAATTGGATTAGCATGCAGCGCGAAGGCAGAATAATGACAATAGGGCCGTATGAGACCTAAGTTACCCAGGACATATTCTTCATTACTACTAAAATATTAGTATGTCCTGGGTAACTTAGTCTCATAAGTCCCTGTTGTCATTATACTGCCTTCGGGATAACAGTAGATCCATATGAGACTCGGTTATTATATTGCCTCCGTGACAAATGCCCATCTAATTTATGCGTAGATATTTTGTCTATTGTAACACGCTACTTATTGTTTTCTTACTTGAATTGTTGGTCTAATTCTTAATATACAAGCTTCATTAAAAATTCAATTTTTTTTTTTAAACTGTGCAACTAGACCTCCTTTCCCAGGGTTAATGGTCTTTCTTATATAAACACACCCACAGGCAAAGTGCAGACACAAAACTAGTGTCCTATGCAGTATTACAAAATGCATCTATTCAATGAAGAAACATTTTTTTTTCCCTCAACAGACTGGCAGGAAACTGATGACACGATCTGATCCACCAGCAATGAAACCCAAAATTGAGAAAGACCAAGACGCTGACAAAGAGAAGGAGGAGGCATTGCTTTTTTTCACCTAGAATCAGGACCCTCAGCATTTCTTTTCCAGGACTGTGGGTTTACAGAACAGAAGTTTTTCTATTGAGACATCATGGACACTTACACATGGCTATGACAAACAAAAATAATAATAATGTCCTAATACAGCTTTCACAAAATTCAGCTAGCTCCAGAAAATAGAAATTTATGCCTAATCTTAACCGACTACAGGCCCCTTTTAATGTTTCTCCATTGAAATAAACATGGAAGCTTGAAGATTCAGCTAAACATGCATGAGTTTGGGTTAACATGACAGAAATACACATTCATCCCACAATTTATCAACTTGTGTTGTCGCCTTAAATGGGTCATCCAAAAGTCAAAATTTATCATCTATCTACAAGGTAGCTAGTGTTTAATTTCTGGGGGACCACCAAACCCATGCCCCTGATCCCATATCCGCCTGTAGGTCGAGCAGGAGTTACACATGGCATGACATTCAAAGTCTGAGACGTAAGATGAGAGCCCAGCTCTGTGCCATACGGCAGGGGTCCCCAACTCCAGTCCTCAAGGCCCACCAACATGTCATGTTTTCAGGATTTCCTTAGTCTTGCCCAGGTAATAATTGCATCACCTGTGCAATGCAGAGGAAATCCTGAAAACATGACCTGTTGGTGGGCTTTGAGGACTGGAGTTGGGGACCCCTGCCATACGGGAACAAGACCTGATCAGTGAAGGCAGCAGCAGAGTTAGTAAAATAATAAATCAATTACGGTACACATCTGCTCCTAATCCCACGGTCTAGTGAGTGAAACTGATGGGCAGCAGAGATGGTAAAATAATAAATCAATTACATCTGCTCCTAATCCCACGGTCTAGCAAGTGAAACGCCGATGGGCTGTGGCGGGAACGTCAGCGATAACAACCAATTCTTGTGGCATGGCTGTCATTGGTTAGAATCAGTCTTCATCGGAAGTGACCATTAACAACACCTGACTGCTGCAGCTACTCACCGGCCTCAACAATAATCGCCAAAGAACGGACGTGATCACTTCCTGTCCTGACATCACAAATACAGCCTGCACCAACATACTGATATCGAAACAAATCACTTAGGTCAGAATTCTCTCTTTTTTTTTTTAATACTTGAATTCACCAAAATGCACCTATTAAAAAAAGAAAAAATTGCAGGAGGGAAATAAAGGAAATCTCTGAATAAAAGGGATTATATAAATATTAAATTTGTACAACTTTGTACAGAAAAAAATAAAACCGCAAGTGAAAATGTTCCTGCAGTAGAACAAATAAATACCTGATAATATATTTTACAAACTCCTGGCACTGGGTCAGTTTTACCCACAGCCTTTTTTACATTATAAAAGTCAGTCTTTACAGGAGGACAGAGCATGATTGGGGAAGTGAAGACTGAACGGGTTTCTGCGCCGGAGGTAGGTGCACACGATCACTGGAGAGATGACATTTGTGGTGAAGAGATCAAATACTTTTCAGATAAAAAGGCAGCCCTCTGCTAACAGGAAACATTCAGACAAAAGAGTGCAGAATACTTCATCCTGAAGATTTTTTGGGCGATTCCCATTCCTTCCAGGTGGAGACAGCAGGTTATTGTGTCCGGCAGGAGGAGAAACTTGCAGAGCAGCATTTGGGCACTTTCAAGATAAAGTAATTTATGGCAAGAGGAGCATAAAAGCCTAGTGCAAAGGGAAATGCCACATTGGAGATAAATCCAATCAGATAAACGGATGTGCAGGGAGTCATCTCCTAAATACCATGTGACTGGAGTGAACAAAAAATAAATGCGCGCTGCTGGCGGCTCTGAATAACACGTGGTTTTCCTGATCGTCAGATTATTCAAGGTCCTGCAGGTTTATTGTGCTTCCTGTAAACTGGGAATTGTCTGAAGCTGCATCATCTTCTGCTGACACGTGAGGCTCCTAAAAAAAAAGAAAAAAAGTGAACTGTTTAAATTATGCCTGTAGATAATTAATGCTGCATGCACACTGTAGCAGAGACGTACATTTGGCATACAAGTCAAAACAAATCCACCCAATTCATCGAGGCTCCTGTGTGATACATAGGAATGTTGTTCAATGGGACCTTATGGCCTCTGTATACCACTTGGTGCACATACAGTGACACAGGTCGGAGCATTGCATCAAAGATATACGTCAAGAAATCTTGTGACATACTACAGAGAATAGGTCCAGATATAGTGTGCCCTGACTCTTTAAGCAGATTTCTGTAACTTTATCAATTACAGCCTCTCTTTTGCATAGGGCATCAATATTTGATCAGTGAGGGTTTGAACCACAAGACCTCCGTGATGAGCACAACAAAGGGACCTCTTGCAGATCAGCACAAGAGCAGCTCAATGTCCTATCGTGCAGCGCTAGTCACAGCCAATCGTGTGATGATCACAGCTCTTCACTGTGCTGACCGGTGGAGGTCTTAGCATGTTGAGGACCACTGATAAAGTCCTACATTTTAGGACTTTATTGATCAAAATACAACTTTTTCTCACATGGACATAAATCACAAACTATTTCTTTGACTTACTAAAAGAATATAACATACAAGCAGCTGCCATCTATCTGTATATGTGAAAAAATACACAGAAGCATCGTACCTGGAGGATATGCACTGGCAAATCAACTGTCAGCTGTGTGTGTGCGGCTGGCGACTGGGCGTTCAGCTGGAAGGGCAGGTCCCCATCCACTGGAGGCTCATCCTTGGGACAGGACAGAAAGCATTAAACTCACGGGCAACATCAATCTCACACATTACACACTAGTAAAAACTTAAAGGAGGTTCTTGTTCTTAGTTCGCATGCAGGGAACGTAACTGCACTATATTTTCAATCAATGCTGTCGGCTACAAATAAGGCATAATGCATGTAGGCCCATTGATGGGCTCCTGTATTTCTGATAATGGTTAAAGGGAACCTGTCACCCCCCTCAGGCGTTTGTAACTAAAAGAGCCACCTTGTGCAGCACTAATGCTGTATTCTGACAAGGTGGCTCTTTTAGGTATGCTCCCTGCACACGCTGAAATAAACGCTTATAAAATGTGTCCCCTCATACCGTGAAATTGTCCCGGGTGCGGGTCTTTCCCCCCTAATCAGACGCAGCACAGCCGTCACTCCGGGCCTATGCGCGCCAGGTGCCGCCTCCTCTTGCTTCATTAGCGTACCTGGCGCCTGCGCTGTAAGTTCCAAGGGCAGCGCAACTGCGCATGTGCGGAAAAAAAATACAGCGCAGGCGCTGGGAATGCTAATAAAGCAAGAGGAGGCGGCGCCCAGCGCACACAGGCCCGGAGTGACAGCTGTGCTGCATCTGATTAGGGGGGAAAGACCCGCTCCCGGGACGATTTCACGGTATGAGGGGGCACATTTTATAAGCGTTTATTTCAGCGTGTGCAAGAAGCATAACTAAAAGAGCCACCTTGTCAGAATGCAGCATTAGTGCTGCACAAGGTGGCTCTTTTAGTTACAAACGCCTGAAGGGGGTGACCGGTTGAGTGATATAGAGACCACGTGGTTTACTGTAACAGTGAGGACACAAGGGTGACCATCGAGAGCCCCTTTAAGCTCATTTGCTGTCTACATCAAAACAAAGAAGGAAAGGGTTGTGCCTACCGACCTGAAGAAGCTGGATTTGGACATATTGTGCTCCTGTTGCTGGATCCCGTAGTGTCAGCCCACCATTTGACAAAACACTGCTACTCAATCGGTTGACAGAAGGAGACACAGCTTGATTCTGTACCTTTGTACCTTTACTTTTCCTCTGTGGAGGTGAGGTCCCTTTAGAGAAGAAAAAAAAAAAAAGTTTATTCCGGATAAAATAATCTCCTCTACAACATATCCACACTGAGCCGCAAGACAATCAATGGTACGAAATATAGACAGCACTTGTAATATTGGCGATTTACTAACCTGAGCTGCTCGTACTCCCCTTTTTTTTGCTCTTGGCCAGTTGAATGGCTCTGTAGTCTGTCCTCGCTGAGCCAACACTTTCCTAATGAAAGAAAACAGAGGCGTTACAGCTTGTCAAAACAAGTGCATCAACAAGTAAGAATCTATTACCAAACTGAGGGCAGCACAAAATAGTGACAGACTCAGATTTCTTCGTCGACTCGCTTAAAGGAAAATGTTACGGTGGCTATTGTATTAGTAACAGCAGAAACCCAACATGGAGTCCCGGTATTCAGGAGCTGCGGCTCCCTCTGCCCTCCAACCACTTCCTGGCAGCTTTATACCTATATGCAAGTAAAAAGCTGCCAATCAGCATGGCCGGGCACAAGAAGCCACCACTGACAATTATCGAGGGCTCGGGAGCAAGCAAACATAATAGGACTCCAGAGCTTGTCTCCTGCCATGACTAATGAAGGGCAATTTTATGACAACTGGTACAAGACACCAAGTAATGACCCAGAAAGAAAAGCGTATCACAGCACTCAAAAGAGATGCCAAAACACACCCATTTTGATTATCTTTGAGTGTGGTGATATTTTTTTCCTTTTTGTCCTAGGCCAAAGACAGAATCGTGTTACCCCTAGGGCTGTTGAATTGGAAAGCCAAACCTCCGACTCCTCAATTTCCCTGACTCCCAACTACTGAGCATGTACATAAAGTGCAGCACAGATTCATCTCAGCTAAAAACAGAGATCTTAGATCAGGAATAGAACAGAATTTATGGGACATTTCATAACTTTCCCAAATTCTTATGAAAACATTTACAACACATCCTACATTGCACTACTGAACCCAATTAATTACATTTTTTAGGGGTTGGAGTCAGTCCATTTTATACAGACTCAGACCCCGCCAAAATGGCACAGATTCCGACTCCACAGCTCTGGTTACCCTGGCACTTTAATCTTCTACTGGTGATCATCTATTAGGCCATGTTCACACCATCCTAGTTTTAATGCGGAACCGCCGCGATTTTCCCGCTGCGGGTCCGCAGCTGTTTTCCATGCAGGGTACATTACAATGTACCCTATGGAAAACAGGAACTGCTGTGCCCACATTGCGGAAAATCGCGAAAAAAGCCGCGCTGAATAGCCGCGGTAAAAAAAGAAGTACCATGTCACTTCTTTTTGCGGAACTGCAGCGGCTCTGCACCCATAGACCTCCATTGTGAGGTCAAACCCGCAGTAAAACCCGCAGATGAAAAAAATATCTGCGGGTTTTCTGCGGTTTGTGGTGCAGAACCGCTGCAGTGTGGCTGCCCCCCCCCCCCCCCCGTGCCCCAATCCCACCCCCCCCATGCTCCGATGCCACCCCCCGTGCCCTCATCTCCCCCCCTTATACTTACCCGGCCTCCCGGTGTCCGTCCGTCCGTCTTCTTCCTGGGCGCCGCCATCTTGCAAAATGGCGGGCGCATGCGCAGTGCGCCCGCCGAATCTGCCGGCCGGCAGATTCGTTCCAAAGTGCATTTTGATCACTGAGATAACCTATCTCAGTGATCAAAATAAAAAAAAAAAAAAAATAGTAAATGACCCTTCCCCCCCCCCCCCCCCTTTGTCACCCCCATAGGTAGGGACAATAAAAAAATAAAGAATTTTTTTTTTCTTTTTTTACACTAAGGTTAGAATAGGGCTAGGGCTAGGGTTAGGGGTAGGGTTAGGGTATTTTCAGCCATTTTAACCCTAAAAAACTTCCTAGAAAACACACAGACTCTGCATAGAAAACTGCATAAAAAAAACGCACTAAAAAAACGCATCAAAAAAACGCATAAAAAAACACACCAAAAAAAGGACCTGCGTTTTCTGCCAAGAGCTGCGGTTTTTAGTGCAGAAAAAACAGCAGGGAAATCAGGAACGTGTGAACATGGCCTTACTGCTGTACATTGCCCTCTCACTAAGAATTTTAAAACGATCGTTTGTATTTATTTAGTTATAGTACAATATTTCACCCAAGTGCCGAGTAAGGTATGTGCACACGTCAGGATTTTTTTCCTGACATAATCCTGAGAAATCTGCCAGAAATCCGCGTGCTTTTTTCGCACGGATTTCTCGCGGAATTTGCACGTTTTTTGCGCGGATTTTTTGCTTTTTTTTATTTTCCGGAATGTCCTTTTTGATAGGAAATCCGCAAAAAGATAGCGCATGTCCGGATTTTTTGCGGTATGCGTTTTTTTTGGCGGAAAAAAACGCTAACATCTGCACAAAAAATGCGGAATGCATTCTAAATGATAGGATGCATAATGTTAGCGTTTTTTTTAACCGGATTTATAGCGTTTTTATGGCGAAATTCCGCAAAAAAAACGCTAAAAATCCGGATATGTGCACATACCCTAAAAGAATACAGAGCGGCAAGTTTTATTTTACGTTTTGACTCGTCTCGGGTCTTTTTCAAACGTTGCTTTTTAATCACAAAGATAGCACAAGTACTGCGCAGTACGCGCTCCAGCATTGGTGGATAATAATTTTGAGTGCCACCGTTTATTTTCCTTTTCAATGCACTAAAAACGGGGAAAGAAAATTCAAGTATGGTGAAATAAAAAAAAAACTTTAAAAAAAAAAAACCGCAATTCCGCCATGACTGGGTTTTGTTTTTACAGTGTACATTCTGTGGCAAAAGTTACTCTCAGTCATGATTCTTCACGTCAGTACGTTTATGGCGTGTGAAATAGCGCTCCCTGAGTGGGTTGGGGGTACACTCGCTTGACAATGGACTTAAAGCACTCCGGCACGGTTTCTCACAAAAACAGTCTATTCCGGTTTATTTAGACTCATAAACCGCGTCAGAAACAGTTCATTATATGCATCACAGGCCATCCAGGACCTCACATTCTGACCATTCAGGTCCATACACTCAATATGTGACCCAAACCCTGGTCACATTATGTACCTATAACCACCCCATAGGTGGGAGGTGTGTTGTTAGTCAGTCCCGCCCAGCTCTTTAACTAACCCTATAAGCCTCCCTTTAAAGCTACACAAATACTTGTGGGAAAATACAACAATACTGGCTTACAGCGCACACTCCCTCTGCGACACATACCGGCCATTTACAATCATGCCGGACCCTGTTTCACAAACCCAGTTACGCCTCCATGCGTATCCTGAGGAGCCCACACAGCGCCCCCTGGCTGCATCATGAGTCACTGCATCACAGGTGATACCAAAATTGCATAGGGGATTTATTGTGATGCCTTAGGCCGGCTTCACACTTGCGAGTTTTACGGACGTAAGAGCGCAGAAACTACGTCCGTAAAACTCGCAAAAAATACGGCACAATTATTCTCTATGCCTCTGCTCCTATCTGCCGTATTTTACTGATCAGTATTATACGGCTTTCTACGGCCGTACAAAATCGCAGCATGCTGCGTTTGTCACCGTACTGCGCAAGAAATACGCCAATGAAAGTCTATGGAAGCGTGAAAAATACGGATTACACACGGACAAGCAGTGTGACTTGCGAGAAATACGCAGCGCTGTTAGAGAGAAAAGCCGGCAATTCAGTGCGGTGTACAGAAATATCACACTGACAGCTTACAGTAGAATAGGTAGAATAAATGTGTACACATATATATACAGTGGGGCAAAAAAGTATTTAGTCAGTCAGCAATAGTGCAAGTTCCACCACTTAAAAAGATGAGAGGCGTCTGTAATTTACATCATAGGTAGACCTCAACTATGGGAGACAAACTGAGAAAAAAAAATCCAGAAAATCACATTGTCTGTTTTTTTAACATTTTATTTGCATATTATGGTGGAAAATAAGTATTTGGTCAGAAACAAAATTTCATCTCAATACTTTGTAATATATCCTTTGTTGGCAATGACAGAGGTCAAACGTTTTCTGTAAGTCTTCACAAGGTTGCCACACACTGTTGTTGGTATGTTGGCCCATTCCTCCATGCAGATCTCCTCTAGAGCAGTGATGTTTTTGGCTTTTCGCTTGGCAACACGGACTTTCAACTCCCTCCAAAGGTTTTCGATAGGGTTGAGATCTGGAGACTGGCTAGGCCACTCCAGGACCTTGAAATGCTTCTTACGAAGCCACTCCTTCGTTGCCCTGGCGGTGTGCTTTGGATCATTGTCATGTTGAAAGACCCAGCCACGTTTCATCTTCAATGCCCTTGCTGATGGAAGGAGGTTTGCACTCAAAATCTCACGATACATGGCCCCATTCATTCTTTCATGTACCCGAATCAGTCGTCCTGGCCCCTTTGCAGAGAAACAGCCCCAAAGCATGATGTTTCCACCACCATGCTTTACAGTAGGTATTGTGTTTGATGGATGCAACTCAGTATTCTTTTTCCTCCAAACACGACAAGTTGTGTTTCTACCAAACAGTTCCAGTTTGGTTTCATCAGACCATAGGACATTCTCCCAAAACTCCTCTGGATCATCCAAATGCTCTCTAGCAAACTTCAGACGGGCCCGGACATGTACTGGCTTAAGCAGTGGAACACGTCTGGCACTGCAGGATCTGAGTCCATGGTGGCGTAGTGTGTTACTTATGGTAGGCCTTGTTACATTGGTCCCAGCTCTCTGCAGTTCATTCACTAGGTCCCCCCGCGTGGTTCTGGGATTTTTGCTCACCGTTCTTGTGATCATTCTGACCCCACGGGGTGGGATTTTGCGTGGAGCCCCAGATCGAGGGAGATTATCAGTGGTCTTGTATGTCTTCCATTTTCTAATTATTGCTCCCACTGTTGATTTCTTCACTCCAAGCTGGTTGGCTATTGCAGATTCAGTCTTCCCAGCCTGGTGCAGGGCTACAATTTTGTTTCTGGTGTCCTTTGACAGCTCTTTGGTCTTCACCATAGTGGAGTTTGGAGTCAGACTGTTTGAGGGTGTGCACAGGTGTCTTTTTATACTGATAACAAGTTTAAACAGGTGCCATTACTACAGGTAATGAGTGGAGGAAAGAGTAGACTCTTAAAGAAGAAGTTACAGGTCTGTGAGAGCCAGAAATCTTGATTTTTTTGTTTCTGACCAAATACTTATTTTCCACCACAATATGCAAAAAAAATGATAAAAAAACAGACAATGTGATTTTCTGGATTTTTTTATCTCAGTTTGTCTCCCATAGTTGAGGTCTACCTATGATGTAAATTACAGACGCCTCTCATCTTTTTAAGTGGTGGAACTTGCACTATTGCTGACTGACTAAATACTTTTTTGCCCCACTGTATGTATATATATATATATATATATATATATATATATATATATATATATATATATATATATATATATATATATATATATATATATATATATATATATATATATATATATATATACCTATTCTATGTCAGTGAGACACATATATGTATATATATTAATATTTTTTCCAGCGCTATACAGCTTGAAAGCCGGTAATTCAATTACCGGCTTTTTCTTTCTCCTTCCTAAAACCCGACATGATTTGAGACATGGTTTACATACAGTAAACCATGTCTTCTCTCCATTTTTTTTGCAGATTCCACACTACTAATGTCAGTAGAGTGTATCTGCAAAATTTGGCCGTTCTAGCTCTTAAAATAAAGGGTTAAATGGCGGAAAAAATTGGCGTGGGCTCCCGCGCAATTTTCTCCGCCAGAGTAGTAAAGCCAGTGACTGAGGGCAGATATTAATAGCCTGGAGAGGGTCCACGGTTATTGGCCCCCCCCCTGGCTAAAAATACCTGCCCCCAGCCACCCCAGAACAGGCACATCTGGAAGATGCGCCTATTCTGGCACTTGGCCACTCTCTTCCCATTCCCGTGTAGCGGTGGGATATGGGGTAATGAAGGGTTAATGCCACCTTGCTATTGTAAGGTGACATTAAGCCTAATTAATAATGGAGAGGCGTCAATTTTGACACCTATCCATTATTAATCCAATTGTAGTAAAGGGTTAAATAAAAGACAAACACAATATTTAAAATTATTTTAATGAAATAAAAACAATGGTTGTTGGAGTATTTTATTCTACGCCCAATCCAGTCACTGAAGACCCTCGTTCTGTGAAAGAAAAAACATAATAAACCAACAATATACTTACCCTCCGCAGATCTGTAACGTCCAACGATGTAAATCCTTCTGAAGGGGTTAAAACAGTTTGCAGCAAGGAGCTTTGCTAATGCAATGCTACTCCTCGCTGCAAAACCCCGGAGAATGAGTCTAAATATAGATCAATGAGCTATATTTAGCTTCATTTGCGGTGAGGCGCCTTCTGCTGGCTGTTCATAGATCGTGGGAACTTACCTAGAAAGCTCCCAGGCTTTCTAGGTAATTTCCCACGATCTATGAACAGCCAGCAGAGGGCGCCTCACCGCAAATGAAGCTAAATATAGCTCATTGATCTATATTTAGACTCATTCTCCGGGGTTTTGCAGCGAGGAGTAGCATTGCATTAGCAAAGCTCCTTGCTGCAAACTGTTTTAACCCCTTCAGAAGGATTTACATCGTTGGACGTTACAGATCTGCGGAGGGTAAGTATATTGTTGGTTTATTATGTTTTTTCTTTCACAGAACGAGGGTCTTCAGTGACTGGATTGGGCGTAGAATAAAATACTCCAACAACCATTGTTTTTATTTCATTAAAATAATTTTAAATATTGTGTTTGTCTTTTATTTAACCCTTTACTACAATTGGATTAATAATGGATAGGTGTCAAAATTGACGCCTCTCCATTATTAATTAGGCTTAATGTCACCTTACAATAGCAAGGTGGCATTAACCCTTCATTACCCCATATCCCACCGCTACACGGGAATGGGAAGAGAGTGGCCAAGTGCCAGAATAGGCGCATCTTCCAGATGTGCCTGTTCTGGGGTGGCTGGGGGCAGATATTTTTAGCCAGGGGGGGGCCAATAACCATGGACCCTCTCCAGGCTATTAATATCTGCCCTCAGTCACTGGCTTTACTACTCTGGCGGAGAAAATTGCGCGGGAGCCCACGCCAATTTTTTCCGCCATTTAACCCTTTATTTTAAGAGCTAGAACGGCCAAATTTTGCAGATACACACTACTGACATTAGTAGTGTGGAATCTGCAAAAAAAATGGAGAGAAGACATGGTTTAGTGTATGTAAACCATGTCTCAAATCATGTCGGGTTTTAGGAAGGAGAAAGAAAGAGCCGGTAATTGAATTACCGGCTTTCAAGCTGTATAGCGCTGGAATAAATATTAATATATATACATATATGTGTCTAATGACATACATATACATATATATATATATATATATATATATATATATATATATATATATATATATATATATATATATATATATATATATATATATATATATATATATATATATATATATTTTTTTTTTTTTTTCTTTTTGGGACACATGGATCATTTCTATAGCGGTATGTCGGTTTTGCAAGCCTGCGAGAAAACCACGCAGTATGGATGCCATACGGATTACATACGGAGGATGCCATGCGCAAAAAACGCTGACACACCCTGCCTACGGAGGAGCTGCGGACCACTATTTTCGGGACATTTCAGCGTATTACGGCCGTAATATACGGACCGTATTTTCATACGCTGAGTGTGAAGCCGGCCTTATTCAGAGACCTGTAACATTTTTGTTCTTTCATCACTTGAGCTTTTTGGTGTGACTGCTTTATTGACACCACGTCCGGTTATAAATGACACTTTATAAACTTTTTATTTCCAATTTTTCTGTTCCTTAAAAAAAAAAACAACACCTTTCAGGCGTTTTGATTTTTCATCCTTATGTCATTTCCTCTACTGGGTTAATTTTTTTTTTTTTTTTAAATATTTTGATAGATCAAACATTTAAGACCATGGCATTTACAGTGTGCGAGGTGAGGGGGCTGATTTGAACACATCAACATATATGGATTTATTTTCCTTCAAAGATTTTTCTTTCCCTCACACTTAATTTCTTTCAGGTATGCTTACCATCTTGGTACTTCTCTGAAAAATTATGTTTTATTCATGCACAAGCTATTAACTAATGAAGTGCTATGGCTTATTAGAGGTCACTCCTTGCAAAGCTCCCCTCCTGAAAAGAAAACTGGTCAATACAGAAAAATGACATTCAAAAGCAGAGAGTTTCAGAATGGGTTCCTGCCATTAAGCCAGGACGCCGAACTGGGATATAAACATTTTCTTTAAGAAAAATTCATGGAAGTCTATATAAATAATTTAAAAAAATACAGAAGTCTTACCAATATAGCGTTTGCAGCTACTGGGCTGAAGTCCATGTCCTTCTGAGAGCTGTAGTTGCCCGTTTGAGGAAACACAAACTGTGTCACCACTTTACTCCCTTCCTGTTGGCTCACAACCTCGGATGCTGGCATAAGGCTTCTGTCAGCTTTTGGCTGAGTCAACAATTCGGGCATAGAGCCACTAGTTCCCAGTGTGACTGAAGATGTTAATGTAGTGGAATCAATAGAAAGATTATTTGTGGTGGTAAGTGCATGAATGTCCTGGTTGGAGCCTCTCATAGATAAAGACGCCAAGGAGCCCAAAGCCTCTGCATTTACCGTCTGTACATCATCCAGCTGAAGGCTTCCTTGCTGAAGGATCGACGCCGCTGCCCCTAAGAGGAGGGAGCTATCCAGGCTGCTGTTATTATCACTATTTGACACCAATACCAAGGGGTCCACAGGATGGACCAGAGAGTTACTGCTGGCTGACAAGTTGCCCCCTAATGTAGATCTGACAGAAGACACATCAATAGTCAGTATCCCAGAGTTAACCAGGGTCAGGTCTGCAGAGATTCCAGACCCAGTGGAGGACACAGTGGAGAATAAAGAGGAGAGATCCAGATTACTCAGGTCACTCTGCCCTGAGCTTGTCAGTTCACTACTGGGGGTGAGGGAACTTGCAGCTTCAAGATCTAAAATACAAAAAAAAAAAAAAAAGCAATATTAGTAATAAAGTAAACGAAACCTACACAAGAACATCCGTGGGACGGACAGACTGGAGTACAGTGCAATAGGATTATTGTCAGTTCCATAGACATAGATTGGAACAAGTAGTGCAATCATGCTGCACCATGCAATCCCTACAGCAGAGAAGAGACAGAAATGGTCCCATTAGTGGTCGGTGGATTTCCCTGTAATCAGGCATTCAACCCCTATCCTAAGGTAGACATTTTAAATCATTATAAAACCTACTGATTCATAAGGTGAGGAAATCTACAAGAGCTTTTCTCCCCTCTAGTCTGTCACAAAGCTTGTGATTACTACAGATGAACCTACCGTGGCCGTGCTGCTTAACCATGTGAGATTTCAGGCTCTGCTTAGATGTAAATATCTTGCTGCAGTTGGACACTGAACAACGAGTCTTTGAGGCGTCCACATCTTGAAGGTGCTTTTTGGAGTGGATGTATAGGCTGCTTCTGGCTGAGAACTTGGCTCCACAACCTGGCAGAGAATATAAAGTGTAAAAGAAATCTTAATGACAGACCATACCATACAGCAGACGATGAACACTATTGTATTTCTGAGAGGATTTGTATCTAAGGATTCTGCCTGCCCACATTTACTACCGCACAGACACAAGAAGTATCTCCAGATCCCAGGTATAAAGTGCACAAATGTGATCAATGACATAAATCCTTACCATCTATAGGGCACTCGAAAGGTTTTGTGCCCAGGTGAGTAATTCTGTGGCCTTTTAAGTGCTCTGCTCGTGTAAACGATTTACCACAGCCTTCTACTGGGCACGGATAACGTCTGTCATCCTCGTGTTTCCTTGAAGCAGACAGAATATAAAGGATGTAAGCAATATTAATTTGTGATAACATTACTGTGGAATTGGGATGTAAATAGTCGTATTATTATTATTTATTATTATAGCCATTTATTCCATGGCGCTTTACATGTGAGGAGG
Source organism: Ranitomeya imitator (assembly GCF_032444005.1). Lineage (NCBI taxonomy): Eukaryota > Metazoa > Chordata > Amphibia > Anura > Dendrobatidae > Ranitomeya > Ranitomeya imitator. Next base: position 10,459,081 of record NC_091289.1, on the reverse strand, counting down.
GGTATACATAAAAATCTTGAACAATACAAGTCATAACTGGTACAGGAGGAGAGAGGACCCTGCCCGCGAGGGCTCACAATCTACAAGGGATGGGTGAGGATACAGGAGGAGAGAGGACCCTGCCCGCGAAGGCTCACAATCTACAAGGGATGGGTGAGGATACAGGAGGAGAGAGGACCCTGCCCGCGAAGGCTCACAGTCTACAAGGGATGGGTGAGAATACAGTAGGTGAGGATAAAGCTGGTCGTGCAGCGGTTTGGTCGATCAGTGGTTACTGCAGGTTGTAGGCTTGCCGGAAGAGGTAGGTATTAATTATAGCATGGACATCATTTCAGAACAAAATTACTTAAAGGTTTTGTCTCAAGCCCTTTCTTCTAAAGTGCAGTGCCCCTCTGCCTCCGGCTTCCTGGGGTGGTGGTAGGGGGGCTGTACAGTCCTGAATGATTGGCAGCTTGGGGCAGTGGTATGGTTGTGCTGCTAGTCTGAACTATGCTCTCTATGATGCTGCAAGCAGAGACCGCATTGGAGAAGCGCAGAGACACTGAATCCAAAAATGTTGCCACCTTCAGAGCAGCTCTTACAAATATCATTAAAAAAAAGCCAGTAAGCTCCTACACTAGGAAACGGACCACCCTTCACAGATGGCAGAAGTGGCAGGTAACCTAGGCAACGAGTTATAAACTAGAATAGAAATTCCTCCATTCTTCAGAACAGAGATTATTTGTAATACGAGACGAGTTGCAAAGTAACTCAATTTTACAAGCACTTTGTAATGTCACTTATTTATGACAAGATAATCCATGGGACATTTGTCAGATGGCCATTTGGGGTCTACAGAAGCCTTTTCTCTACACATGGTGAAGTATTACAATGAGTAGATACTGATAAGTATATCATTACTATGTCATGCAGCTGTTTTAGGCTACATTCACACTAGCGTTCGGCTAGTGTGCGTCGCAGCGGCGACGCACGCGTCATGCGCCCCTATGTTTAACATGGGGGACGCATGCGTTTTTGCTTGTTGCGTTTTCCGACACGTGCGTCTTTTTTGACGCTAGCGTCGGACCAAGAAAACGCAACAAGTTGCATTTTTCTTGCGTCCGATTTTCGTCAAAAAACGACGCACGCGTCGAAAAACGCAGCGTTTTTCGGTGCGTTGCGTCGCCGACGCAGCGGTGCACAACGCTAGTGTGAACGTAGCCTAAGCGATATGTGGACTTATTATTACTATATGTAGCACACAAAGTATACAGCCAGTAATGACTCCATAAATACAAAAGCTTTTAACATCTACATGCAAGTCCTTATCTTTTAACAGATTCTCCATTTTGTTCATTTCCTTTACTGTGGATGAAGGCAGAAAGCCTGGATGTTTCACATACACATATACAATACAATATGTGCTGTATACAATACAAAGTGCTAGTCAGCACCACTATATATTCGATACCTCTGGATCTATCTAAAAGACTTGACATTTCAACATATGTAAGAAAAAGTATGAAGTTGGAGATACCCTGTAATATGATATACAAAATTTCAACTGTTTAGGGCGCATCCACACTGGAGTGTCACGCTGCAACTTTCCTCAGCATTAAAAACGCACCAAATTCAGAGATTTGTTTGCGGATTTCACTAAGAAAATATTGAAAGATTTGCATTGCAAAGGAGGGTGAAAAAGATGCGAAAATCAGCAGTATACTTTGGCTGTAAATGGAAAGTCTACACCACAAGTCTATTCATGCTGCAAATTTTTCAGCAGCCTATATAATTTTTTATGAACTCTCATTCTCAATGCTGCTACTTTCAAACCTGAAAATAGCTTATCTAAATAATGTGAATATACCCTTAAACTGCTGGCAAGTTATAAAAAACATTAACATCGGTGCTGTGTCAGCGAGACACGACTGCTACAAGATACCTTTTATGTCTCAAGAGCTTGGACATGCTTGTGAAGGACGAGCCGCAGCTCTCAAAGTCACAGATAAAAGGCCGCTCACCTGAAAGAAGCAAAACGTTACATGTGGAAATCAGTGACAATGCACAAATTATTACAGTTTTTATGTAAACAATTATTAAAAGGTGGATCCTGGTAAGGAACAGGCAATAATTGCGAATGTCCTTACATATGGAGCAGCCCTAATTCCTGTCCCTGACAAGACGCCATACCTGTATGACTGCGGAGATGTATCTTCAGCCTGCACGCCTTATCGTATTGCTTATTGCAGCCGGGAAAAGAGCAGATGAACTGTTCCTGCTCGCGTACGTGCGCTCTGTGATGGGAGAATAATGCAGTCACTGTAATAAAACTCTTGTCGCAACCTACAAAGAACAGAAGTGTTCAGTCTCAAAAATAACAACTGTTCACGTCATCAGCATTAAAATATATCACAAAGGATTTCTATAGAAAACCATAACAGCAATCGGGCCTGGGCGCAACCTTCTACTACACACATCTGACACTACACCCCTCTGAGCTAGAGATCACTTTAGGGTATATCAACACAAGTTCGCTCGAACTTCCCCGTTTTCTTTCCTCTTCAGCCCTCGCTGCCATCTGGAGTAGATACAGGCAGAGGAAAGAAATATAGTGCGACTGGCAGAACCTAGTAATGAACGGTTGCCCATGATGACACCAGCAGTAGTAAGAGAAGCCACTTCGCCCCGGGATGAGAGCTCCGCTCTACATCTAAGCACAAAAAGGGCACAACGCCAGACTGAACTGCACAGCTGGTGAATCCGGGGTTTGGGAATACCAGCTACCAGTACCGCTGGACGTGTGTGTGTGTGTGTGTGTGTGTGTGTGTGTGTGTGTGTGTGTGTGTGTGTGTGTGTGTGTGTGTGTGTGTGTGTGTGTGTGTGTGTGTATATATATATATATTGATTTTACTGTACACGGCAAATGATAGGACGGTTTTTAAGGACATGGGTGTGTAAAAATCAGACAGCTCTTGCATGGGCCGAGCGCCGTGCTATCTACCTACTATATAATTGTCTAAAGGTACCTTCACACTAAACGATATCGCTAGCGATCCGTGACGTTGCAGCGTCCTCGCTAGCGATATCGTTCAGTGTGACACGCAGCAGCGATCAGAATCCTGCTGTGATGTCGTTGGTCGGGGCTAGAGGGCCAGCACTTTCTTTGGTTGCTGGCTCTACCGCTGACATCGCTGAATCGGCGTGTGTGACACCGATTCAGCGATGTCTTCGCCGGTAACCAGGGTAAACATCGGGTTACTAAGCGCAGGGCCGCGCTTAGTAACCCGATGTTTACCCTGGTTACCATCCTAAAAGTAAAAAAAACAAACGCTTCATACTTAACTTCCGCTGTCTGTCCTCCGGCGCTCTGCTTTCCTGCACTCACTGTGAGCACAGCGGCCGGAAAGCAGAGCGGTGACGTCACCGCTCTGCTTTCCAGCCGCTGCGCTCACAGCCAGTACAGAGAAGCAGAGCGCCGGGGACAGACAGCCGAAGGTAAGTATGAAGCGTTTGTTTTTTTACTTTTAGGATGGTAACCAGGGTAAACATCGGGTTACTAAGTGCGGCCCTGCGCTTAGTAACCCGATGTTTACCCTGGTTACCGGCATCGTTGGTCGCTGGAAGGCTGTCTGTGTGACAGCTCTCCAGCGACGCTGCAGCGATCCGGATCGTTGTCTGGATCGCTGCAGCGTCGTTTAGTGTGAAGGTACCTTTAGGGGTACTTCTGTCTGTCTGTCTCGGATATTCATTGGACGCGGCCTCTGTCACGGAAATCCAACTCGCTGATTGGTCGTGGCTGTTTTGCCACGACCAATCAGCGACGGCTACAGTCCGGCGCCAAAATGGCCGCTCCTTCCTCCCCGCAGTCAGTGCCCGCTCAATTATCGCCTCCAGTCAGCCCTCACACAGGGTTAATGGCAGCGCTAACGGACCGCGTTATGCCGCCGTGTTACGCACTCCATTAACGCTGCTATTAACCCTGTGTGACCAAATTTTTTACTATAGATGCTGTCTATGCAGCATCAATAGTAAAAAGATCTAATGTTAAAAATAATAAAAAATCATTATATACTCACCTTCTGCAGCTCCTCGCGCCGCTCCGGTGACCGCTCCATGCAAGCGGCAGGTTCCGGTGGCAAGGATGGTATGCGAGAAGGACCTTCCATGATGTCACGGTCATGTGACCGCTACGTCATTACAGGTCCTGCGCCCATACCAACCCAGGGCCAGGACTTCAACAAGCTTTTGGAGGGTGAGTATATGCTTATTTTTTATTTTAAGTCTGTATACTATATGGCTCTGTGCTGTATACTCCGTCGCTGTGCAATATACTACGTGGACATGCATATTCTAGAATACCCGATGCGTTAGAATCGGGCCACCATCTAGTCTGAATATATATATATATATATATATATATATATATATATATATATATATATATATATATATATATATATAGCAAGGGCTGAGTGCTGTGATATATATACACACAGTACGTGGCTGTGTTATATATTGCATGGCCTGTATTAACGCATCGGGTATTCTACAATATGTATGTATATAGCAGCCACATAGTATATAGCACATAGTACATACCCTTAGGGTATGTGCACACGTCAGGATTTTCTAGCAGAAATTTCCTGACAAAAACCGGGCATTTCTGCCAGAAATCCACATGCGTTTTTTTCACGGTGTTTTCGCGTTTTTTTAGGCTACTTTCACACTAGCGTTGTTTTCAATACGCCGCAATGCGTCGGTTAGTTGTTTGCAGGATGCGTTTTTGCCCCATAGAGTAACATTACTGACTCATTGCGACGTATTGACACACGTCGCAACCGTCGTGTGACGGTTGCGCTGTGTTTTGGCAGACAGCCGGAAGCAAAAAACGTTAAATGTAACGTTTTTTTTTGTGCTGCCGACGGACTGCTTTTTCCAATCGCGCATGCGCGGCCGGAACTCCGCCCCCACCTCCCCGCACCTCACAATGGGGCAGCGGATGCGCCGGAGAAATGCATCCGCTGCCTCCGTTGTGCAGCGCATCAAATGCTAGCTTCGGAATCCGACGCTAGTGTGAAAGTAGCCTTACGCGTTTTTTCCCAAATGCATAGAATAGCGGGAAAAACGCAGAAAATCCGCAAAAATTAATGAACATGCTGCTTTTTTTACGGAAAAAAAAAACGCATCATGTGCACAAAAATTGCAGAATGCATTCTAAATGCTAGGATGCATGTCTGCAGTTTGTAATGCGTTTTTATCGCGAAAAAACCTGAACGTGTGCACATACCCTTACTACTGCAACAGCCTTGCACCTCTCCAGACCATCCTTAACTCTGCTGCCCGACTAATTAAATCTCTCTCCTCCGCTTCCCCCTCTGTAAATCTCTTCACTGGCTCCCATTCCATCAGCGTATCCAGTTCAAATTACTAATACTGACCTACAAAGCCATCCACAACCTGTCTCCTCCATATATCTCTGAACTAATCTCCCGATATCTTACCTCACGTAATCTCCCGCTCCTCCCAAGACCTCCTCACCACCACACATTTGTTCCTCACCCAACCGCCTCCAAGACCTCTCCCGAATATTCCCCATCCTCTGGAATTCTTTGCCCCAACACGTGCGACTATCAACCACATTTGGGTCCTTCAGACGGAACCTGAAAACCCACCTCTTCAGGAAAGCCTACAGCCTGCACTGACCCCGCTGCCTCCTCACCACTACCGAAACCACCGCCTCACCAACACCGGAGCTGCTGTAATTTGTATGTAACCCCTTCTCATGTACAGACCATGGAATCAATGGTACTATATAACAATAAAAACCATTTTTTTCAGAAGAGATGTGTGTGTGTGTGTGTGTGTGTATATACATATATGTGTATATACACACACATATATATATATATATATATATATATATATATATATATATATATATATATATATATATATATATATATATATACATACATACACACACACATACATACATAGATAGATATAGATAGATAGATTATATCTATCTATCTATCTATATACACACACACACACACCAGGGCTGTGGAGTCGGAGGTAGTTTTGGTTGGAGTCGGTAGAAATGTACCGACTCCAGCTTTAAAAAAAAAAAAAAAAAAAAATGTATTAATATTTCATAATTGAACTTTCATATGAATTTTATAAATGTTACTCAAATATATATGTTCTATCAAACTATGAACAACAGTGATAAGCAGTTCTGCTGGAGATAGAGAAATTTCTTAAGGTACCGTCACATTAAGCGACGCTGCAGCGATATAGACAACGATGCCGATCGCTGCAGCGTCGCTGTTTAGTCGTTGTGTGGTCGCTGGGGAGCTGTCACACAGACAGCTCTCCAGCGACCAACGATGCCGAAGTCCCCGGGTAACCAGGGTAAACATCGGGTTACTAAGCGCAGGGCCGCGCTTAGTAACCCATTATTTACCATGGTTACCATTGTAAATGTAAAAAAAACAAAAAAAAAAACAACACTACATACTTAGATTCCGGTGTCTGTCGCATCCCCCGGCGTCAGCTTCCCTGTACTGTGTAAGCACCGGCCGTAAAGCAGAGCGGTGACGTCACCGCTGTGCTCTGCTTTACAGCCGGCCGGCGCTGACACAGTGCCGGGAAGCTGACGCCGGGGGATGCGACAGACACCGGAATCTAAGTATGTAGTGTTGTTTTGTTTTTTTTACATTTATAATGGTAACCAGGGTAAATAATGGGTTACTAAGCGCGGCCCTGCGCTTAGTAACCCGATGTTTACCCTGGTTACAAGTGAACACATCGCTGCATCGGCGTCACACACGCCGATTCAGCAATGTCAGCGGGTGATCCAGCGACGAAATAAAGTTCTGGCCTTTCTGCTCCGACCAGCGATGGCACAGCAGGATCCTGATCGCTGCTGCGTGTCAAACACAACGATATCGCTATCCAGGACGCTGCAACGTCACAGATCGCTATCGTTATCGTTCTAAAGTTGCTCAGTGTGAAGGTACCTTTACTTCTTGTGTGTCACTGTTCTCCACTGCCCTTATCTAATCTTATACTTGGTTAACCTCATGCTGCCCCAACCCCCCTACTTACAACGTATGAAACTGAAAGTGAAAATGTGTTGCATATTCTTAGTAGTAAAGCTCCTCCTCTAGCTAGATGTTTACTAGGTGTGCATCTTCCAAGCATCTCACAGCTGCTACTCAGAAGAGGAAGACTGTAAGGGTATGTGCACACGATGCAGATTTAGTGCAGAATTGCAGCAGATTTTTCTGCTGCAGAAACGCTGCAGAACTGCACTGTGATTTACAGTACAATGTAAATCAATGTGAAAAAAAAAAAGCTGTGCACATGGTGCAGAAAAATCTGCGCAGAAACTCTGCAGATTTCAAAGAAGTGCACGTCACTTCTTTTGTGCAGTTCTGCAGCAGATTTTTCATCTCACATTTATATCTATCTTTCTGTATCTAATATATAAGAATATATCCTTTGAAAACTATGTGCAAATGACAGAATTACTCTATGTAAAAGCTCATGTTAAAATTATATTCCAATTGGATCACATACAAATGTAAATCTGCCATTCCGATGTTAGGTAGAAAAAAAACAAAAACGCATGACCCTTGTCCCACTTTTGTGGACCTACCGGTAGCGGACCGATTTTTTTTATTACGGTGATAGAGAGACCCCCACATAGATTTTTTCCTCCTGCAAACAAATTGGCAACTGGGCATCAAAGGAAATCTATAATCTGATTCAACAACAGAGCATTTCAAACAAAAACATCCTGGGCTGCAATCGTGTGGTTATGCTCAGATTAATGCTGGCTGCAGTTTGGGCAGCCGTGAATCTGACAACACAAAAAACCTCTGGGTAAATCTGTACACCCAAGGAACAAGGGTTTTAGAAATTCATTTGTATTATACTGTAGATTGGCGTGGATTTGAGGTGAAGAATCTGCACAGCAAATTAGATGCGTTTGAAAATATGCCAGAAAAAAACTTTCCAAGTATAACACAGGAATATCACAAATGATACTCTAAAATGGTCATGAGAAATATGTATGTACTAAAACAACATTATATTTAAGGTATCTGAATGAGGGAGATGTAAAAAGTAGTAACACAATTACCGGTATATACGTTATCAACAGCACAATTCCTGATTATAGTGAGTGATGTGCAACTAATAACGATCGTATACAATAGAAATCAAATCACCCGACAAACAAGCGTTTTGTTTGTTCATCAGGCGATTGATGACCTATTTACACAGGTCGATAATCGAGAATGGACATTCCTGCAAATGCTTGTCCTCAATTTGTGGACCGTTCAGCTTTCGAATAAACTTTGCTGTTTTATGTACCATTTTTAAAACCTCTGCTTGCAGTCAGTAAATGTGATCATTCTGGTTTACATTTAATGGACGTAAGCTCATACCAATACATATCACAGCTCAGAAATGTAAAGACTGTCACAACTTTCTCTTCTACCTGTTCTGACAGCGGACAGGTCAATCACCTGATGCAGGTATCGTGCATTGAAGAAGCTGCTGCACAAAGACTATGCGGTTCCTGAGGCACCAGTCTAATGCCCAGCAAGTATCGGGCATGTGTCTTATTAGGACACATGCAAGAAATCGGATTGCTGCAGGATTTCATGCACAGTATGATACTATCTGTGGAACTGTTGCCTGGGTAACCGTCCTCTTCATCCCAGTGTGCTACAGCATCTCCACAGCTGAAGACAGTGGGAAGAACAGCTGCACAAACCCATTATTTCTGCTTCGAGGATTCTGACATCGACAGTTGCCGAGGCAACAATCCAGTTTCCGGCAGGTATCGCACACCTTCTTCACCACATGTAGCTGCAGCCCTCATGCACAATACCTGCTGGACATCAGGTGGCTGCTGCAGCACATCTTTGTGCCAGACAGAACAAGAGCTGCTGCACAAGTTGGTTGCTCAGTTGCTGTGTTACATCTGTGCAACATTTACGCCCTGCGATCTCTCCGTACAGATAATACGCCCTGCGATCTATCCGTACAGATAATACGCCCTGCGATCTCTCCGTACAGATAATACGCCCTGCGATCTCTCCGTACAGATAAAACGCCCTGCGATCTCTCCGTACAGATAAAACGCCCTGCGATCTCTCCCTACAGATAATACGCCCTGCGATCTATCCGTACAGATAAAACGCCCTGCGATCTATCCCTACAGATAACACGCCCTGCGATCTATCCGTGCAGATAACACGCCCTGCGATCTATCCGTACAGATAACACGCCCTGCGATCTATCCGTGCAGATAACACGCCCTGCGATCTATCCCTACAGATAACACGCCCTGCGATCTATCCGTGCAGATAACACGCCCTGCGATCTATCCGTACAGATAAAACGCCCTGCGATCTCTCCCTACAGATAATACGCCCTGCGATCTATCCGTACAGATAAAACGCCCTGCGATCTATCCCTACAGATAACACGCCCTGCGATCTATCCGTGCAGATAACACGCCCTGCGATCTATCCGTACAGATAACACGCCCTGCGATCTATCCGTGCAGATAACACGCCCTGCGATCTATCCCTACAGATAACACGCCCTGCGATCTATCCGTGCAGATAACACGCCCTGCGATCTATCCGTACAGATAAAACGCCCTGCGATCTATCCCTACAGATAATACGCCCTGCGATCTATCCGTACAGATAACACGCCCTGCGATCTATCCGTACAGATAAAACGCCCTGCGATCTATCCGTACAGATAACACGCCCTGCGATCTATCCGTACAGATAACACGCTCTGCGATCTCTCTGTACAGATAATACGCCCTGCGATCTCTCTCTGTACAGATAATACGCCCTGCGATCTATCCGTACAGATAAAACGCCCTGCGATCTATCCGTACAGATAATACGCCCTGCGATCTATCCGTACAGATAATACGCCCTGCGATGTCTCCGTACAGATAATACGCCCTGCGATGTCTCCGTACAGATAATACGCCCTGCGATGTCTCCGTACAGATAATACGCCCTGCGATCTATCCGTACAGATAATACGCCCTGCGATCTCTCCGTACAGATAATACGCCCTGCGATCTCTCCGTACAGATAATACGCCCTGCGATCTCTCCGTACAGATAATACGCCCTGCGATCTCTCCGTACAGATAACACGCCCTGCGATCTATCCGTACAGATAATACGCCCTGCGATCTATCCGTACAGATAACACGCCCTGCGATCTATCCGTACAGATAATACGCCCTGCGATCTATCCGTACAGATAATACGCCCTGCGATCTATCCGTACAGATAATACGCCCTGCGATCTATCCGTACAGATAATACGCCCTGCGATCTATCCGTCTGGCACGTACCGTTAAACTCACACTTGTACGGCCTGTCGGGCTCGAAGTGCGTCCTCCTGTGCGCACTCAGCTTGGTGGTCGTGTTGAAGGCTTCGCCGCAGGAGTCGCAGCGGTACAGGTTCTCCTGCTCGTGGGCTCTCAGGTGGGCTTTCAGGTTGTAGACGGTGGTGAACCTCTTGCCGCAGCCCAGGGCGTCGCAGGAGAAGGGGCGCTGCTTGTCGTGGGACTGCAGGTGGCGCTTCAGCTTGTACAGGGTGGTGAAGGACCAGTCGCAGCCCTGCACCTGGCACTTGTACGGCCGCTGCTCCTCCGTGTGGCTCAGTAAATGCACCTTCAGCTGCTGCTTACGGTCGAAGGCTTTGGCGCAGCCGGGCTGCGGGCAGCGGAACACCAGCAGCACCCCCTTCCGGGCCAGGTCCAGCGCCTCCCCCAGATTCACCTGCAGCTCCCCGATGTCCCCCACCAGGAAGCCGGCCACCTGCTCGTCCACCGGCCCGCGCAGCACCATGTCCTCCAGGCTCTCGGAGAAGCTGTGCGCCGCCGCCCCGGAGCTGCTGCTCGGCTCCCCCGGAGGTGACAGCTCGGAGGCCCAGCTCTGCTGAGGGGTGGCGGGCGCGCTGCTGCTCCCACGCCGAGGCTGCGGCCTAGCTCCGCTCTCCGAGGCCTCCCTGCTGCCTCCACCAAGTGTGAGCAGACCGTTCTCCAGGAGCACCGTCACGTACCCGGGCAGAGCCAGCTCCGAGGACGGGCAGGGCCTCTGTGGCGGCGGCGGTGGAGGAGGCGGCGGCTCCGGGGGCACAGACCCCAGGTTGACCACCATGTAGATGGGATGAATATTTCCAGCGTCTTTCTGGTGCCCGGACTTCTCCTCGTCGTCCTCCCCCGCCGGCGTCTCTCCCTCAGGGAGCCCCGAGCCGCCATCTTGCTGCCGCTGCCCCGTCGGCCCCTGGATTTCCATCTTGGTATCCCTGTAGCATGTAGTTCGCGCGGAAGGACATGGCACAGACCGCCTCACAGGCAGCTCGATGTCCGATAACCGTGTCCATCCGCCGACTCTGCCGTTACTTAGCAACAGACCGCCCGGACTATTTTGTTTCTTATAACGGGGATCAGTAGCGACCGGGGCGTTTAGTCACGTGACTTCATGCACACACAGATTTCAAGGGGAGTTCCAGGTCTGCCAAAACATTTTTAACTCTTTGTCATTTTTGGAGGGTTTTTTTTTTCTTTATTATTATTATCTATAAAGATTGGTGTGACCCCAGTGTCGCATTAATTTCAGGCGATAAATCGTATAAGACGTTGTTAGTTTAGCACCAGTCGGTCATTGTGGGATTATTTGTGGTTGTATCTTTTGTGTTTCTCAGGGTCTCCGTGTGGTTTGGTTTTTCCTTGTGGGGCGAGTTGTGGACGTTTCGCCGCCATTTACCTCACACACAGCGAGGAGCAAAGACCGGAAAATCCCCCTCTGTGTCTGTGTTTCCGGGGCTCGGACGTCTCTGTATTCTGCAGGTTGTGGCGATTCCTCCACATTCTGGGACCATAACTATTTTCCCTTTCATGTTTCTTCTTCCTCAATATTTTTTACTAATTATTTCCATTTTTCTTAGTCTCTCTGTGGGATGATCGATCCATTGGATGGCAGACATAAGAGCAGCGTCAGTCCCTGAGTGCTCGCCGGCTCCCAGCACTCCTCATGTGGTGTATGCTACAAGTCAGGCTGATGGGATCTGCATGTCTGTCTACTCACTGAATGAATCGAGGTCACATGACCGTCCTAATAAGTCATTATACGGTTTATTCTGATTCCAATTTATTTGTCGAGTATCTACAGTCGTGACCAAAAGTTTTCTTTCTCACTTTTGCCTCTTCAGTGTTTTCACTGTTTTAGTCGGATATTTCTGTGGTTCCTGATGGACAATTATAAACATTTCATCAGTTTTTATTGACAAATCCACAAAGTTCTGTAAACCCCAGAATTGCCAACGCTGCCCCTTATTCTCCATACTCCTGCCCCTTATTCTCCAGACTCCTGCCCCTTATTCTCCAGACTCCTGCCCCTTATTCTCCAGACTCCTGCCCCTTATTCTCCAGACTCCTGCCCCTTATTCTCCACACTCCTGCCCCTTATTCTCCACACTCCTGCCCCTTATTCTCCACACTCCTGCCCCTTATTCTCCACACTCCTGCCCCTTATTCTCCACACTCCTGCCCCTTATTCTCCGCACTCCTGCCCCTTATTCTCCACACTCCTGCCCCTTATTCTCCACACTTCTACCCCTTATTCTCCACACTCCTGCCCCTTATTCTCCACACTCCTGCCCCTTATTCTCCACACTCCTGCCCCTTATTCTCCACACTCCTGCCCCTTATTCTCCACACTCCTGCCCCTTATTCTCCACACTCCTGCCCCTTATTCTCCACACTCCTGCCCCTTATTCTCCACACTCCTGCTCCTTATTCTCCACACTTCTGCCCCTTATTCTCCACACTCCCGCCCGTATTCTCCACACTTCTGCCCCTTCTTCTCCACACTTCTGCCCCTTATTCCCCACACTCATGCCCCTTATTCTCCACACTCCGGCCCCTTATTCTCCAGACTTCTGCCCCTTATTCTCCACACTCCTGCCCCTTATTCTCCACACTCCTGCCCCTTATTCTCCACACTCCTGCCCCTTATTCTCCACACTCCTGCCCCTTATTCTCCACACTCCTGCCCCTTATTCTCCACACTCCTGCCCCTTATTCTCCACACTCCTGCTCCTTATTCTCCACACTTCTGCCCCTTATTCTCCACACTCCCGCCCGTATTCTCCACACTTCTGCCCCTTCTTCTCCACACTTCTGCCCCTTATTCCCCACACTCATGCCCCTTATTCTCCACACTCCGGCCCCTTATTCTCCAGACTTCTGCCCCTTATTCTCCACACTTCTGCCCCTTATTCTCCACACTCCTGCCCCTTATTCTCCACACTTCTGCCCCTTATTTTCCACACTCCTGCCCCTTATCATCCACACTTCTGCCCCTTATTCTCCAGACTTCTGCCCCTTATTCTCCAGACTTCTGCCCCTTATTCTCCACACTCCTGACCCTTATTCTCCACACTCCTGACCCTTATTCTCCACATTCCTGCCCCTTATTCTCCACACTCCTGCCCCTTATTCCCCACACTCCTGCCCCTTATTCTCCACACTCTTGCTCCTTATTCTCCACACTCCTGCTCCTTATTCTCCACACTCCTGCCCCTTATTCTCCACACTCCTGCCCCTTATCCTCCACACTTCTGCCCCTTATCCTCCACACTTCTGCCCCTTATTTTCCACACTCCTGCCCCTTATCATCCACACTCCTGCCCCTTATCATCCACACTTCTGCCCCTTATTCTCCAGACTTCTGCCCCTTATTCTCCACACTCCTGCCCCTTATTCTCCACACTTCTGCCCCTTATTCTCCACACTCCTGCCCCTTATTCTCCACACTCCTGCCCCTTATTCCCCACACTCCTGCCCCTTATTCCCCACACTCCTGCCCCTTATTCTCCACACTCCTGCCCCTTATTCTCCACACTCCTGCCCCTTATTCTCCACACTCCCGCCCCTTATTCTCCACACTCCCGCCCCTTATTCTCCACACTCCCGCCCCTTATTCCCCACACTCCTGCCCCTTATTCTCCACACTCCTGCCCCTTATTCTCCACACTCCTGCCCCTTATTCTCCACACTTCTGCCCCTTATTCTCCACACTTCTGCCCCTTATTCTCCCCTCTTCTGCCCCTTATTCTCCCCTCTTCTGCCCCTTATTCTCCTCTCTACTGCCCCTTATTCTCCCCTCTTCTGCCCCTTATTCTCCAGAATTCTGCCCCTTATCCTCCACATTCCTGCCCCTTATTTTCCAAACGTCTGCCCCTTATTCTCCAGATTTCTGCCCCTTATTCTCCAGACTCCTGCCCCCTATTCTCCAGATATCTGCCCCTTATTCTCCAGAATTCTGCCCCTTATTCTCCACACTTCTGCCCCTTATTCTCCAGACTCCTGCCCCATATTCTCCAAACGTCTGCCCCTTATTCTCCAGACTTCTGCCCCTTATTCTCCAGACTCCTGCCCCCTATTCTCCAGATATCTGCCCCTTATTCTCCAGAATTCTGCCCCTTATTCTCCACACTTCTGCCCCTTATTCTCCAGACTCCTGCCCCATATTCTCCAGACATCTGCCCCTTATTCTCCAGATTCCTGCCCCTTATTTTCCACTCTTCTGCCCCTTATTCTCCAGACTTCTGCCCCTTATTCTCCAGACTCCTGCCCCCTATTCTCCAGATATCTGCCCCTTATTCTCCAGATTCCTGCCCCTTATTTTCCAAACGTCTGCCCCTTATTCTCCAGACTTCTGCCCCTTATTCTCCAGACTCCTGCCCCCTATTCTCCAGATATCTGCCCCTTATTCTCCAGAATTCTGCCCCTTATTCTCCACACTTCTGCCCCTTATTCTCCACACTTCTGCCCCTTATTCTCCACACTCCTGCCCCTTATTCTCCACACTCCTGCCCCATATTCTCCACACTCCTGCCCCTTATTCTCCACACTCCTGCCCCTTATTCTCCACACTCCTGCCCCTTATTCTCCACACTCCTGCCCCTTATTCCCCACACTCCTGCCCCTTATTCTCCACACTCCTGCGCCTTATTCCCCACACTCCTGCCCCTTATTCCCCACACTCCTGCCCCTTATTCCCCACACTCCTGCCCCTTATTCTCCACACTCCTGCCCCTTATTCTCCACACTCCTGCCCCTTATTCTCCACTCTTCTGCCCCTTATTCTCCCCTCTTCTGCCCCTTATTCTCCCCTCTTCTGCCCCTTATTCTCCAGAATTCTGCCCCTTATCCTCCACATTCCTGCCCCTTATTCTCCAAACGTCTGCCCCTTATTCTCCAGACTTCTGCCCCTTATTCTCCAGACTCCTGCCCCCTATTCTCCAGATATCTGCCCCTTATTCTCCAGAATTCTGCCCCTTATTCTCCACACTTCTGCCCCTTATTCTCCAGACTCCTGCCCCATATTCTCCAGACATCTGCCCCTTATTCTCCAGATTCCTGCCCCTTATTTTCCACTCTTCTGCCCCTTATTCTCCACACTTCTGTCCCTTATTCTCCACACTTCTGCCCCTTATTCTCCACACTTCTGCCCCTTATTCTCCACACTCCTGCCCCTTATTCTCCACACTCCTGCCCCTTATTCTCCACACTCCTGCCCCTTATTCCCCACACTCCTGCCCCTTATTCTCCACACTCCTGCCCCTTATTCCCCACACTCCTGCCCCTTATTCCCCACACTCCTGCCCCTTATTCCCCACACTCCTGCCCCTTATTCTCCACACTCCTGCCCCTTATTCTCCACTCTTCTGCCCCTTATTCTCCCCTCTTCTGCCCCTTATTCTCCCCTCTTCTGCCCCTTATTCTCCAGAATTCTGCCCCTTATCCTCCACATTCCTGCCCCTTATTCTCCAAACGTCTGCCCCTTATTCTCCAGACTTCTGCCCCTTATTCTCCAGACTCCTGCCCCCTATTCTCCAGATATCTGCCCCTTATTCTCCAGAATTCTGCCCCTTATTCTCCACACTTCTGCCCCTTATTCTCCAGACATCTGCCCCTATTTTCCACTCTTCTGCCCCTTATTTTCCACTCTTCTGCCCCTTATTCTCCACACTTCTGCCCCTTATTCTCTACACTTCTGCCCCTTATTCTCTACACTTCTGCCCCTTATTCTCCACACTCCTGCCCCTTATTCTCCACACTCCTGCCCCATATTCTCCACACTCCTGCCCTATATTCTCCACACTCCTGCCCCTTATTCTCCACACTCCTGCCCCTTATTCCCCACACTCCTGCCCCTTATTCCCCACACTCCTGCCCCTTATTCCCCACACTCCTGCCCCATATTCTCCACACTCCTGCCCTATATTCTCCACACTCCTGCCCCTTATTCTCCACACTCCTGCCCCTTATTCTCCACACTCCTGCCCCATATTCTCCACACTCCTGCCCCATATTCTCCACACTCCTGCCCTATATTCTCCACACTCCTGCCCCTTATTCCCCACACTCCTGCCCCATATTCTCCACACTCCTGCCCTATATTCTCCACACTCCTGCCCCTTATTCTCCACACTCCTGCCCCTTATTCTCCACACTCCTGCCCCTTATTCTCCACACTCCTGCCCCATATTCTCCACACTCCTGCCCCATATTCTCCACACTCCTGCCCCTTATTCTCCACACTCCTGCCCCTTATTCTCCACACTCCTGCCCCTTATTCCCCACACTCCTGCCCCTTATTCCCCACACTCCTGCCCCTTATTCTCCACACTCCTGCCCCATATTCTCCACACTCCTGCCCTATATTCTCCACACTCCTGCCCCTTATTCTCCACACTCCTGCCCCTTATTCTCCACACTCCTGCCCCTTATTCCCCACACTCCTGCCCCTTATTCTCCACACTTCTGCCCCTTATTCTCCACACTCCTGCCCCTTATTCCCCACACTCCCGCCCCTTATTCTCCACACTCCCGCCCCTTATTCTCCACACTTCTGCCCCTTATTCCCCACACTCCTGCCCCTTATTCTCCACACTCCTGCCCCTTATTCCCCACACTCCTGCCCCTTATTCCCCACACTCCTGCCCCTTATTCCCCACACTCCCGCCCCCTATTCTCCACACTCCCGCCCCTTATTCTCCACACTTCTGCCCCTTATTCTCCACTCTTCTGCCCCTTATTCTCCCCTCTTCTGCCCCTTATTCTACAGAATTCTGCACCTTATTCTCCAGAATTCTGCCCCTTATCCTCCACATTCCTGCCCCTTATTCTCCAAAAGTCTGCCCCTTATTCTCCAGACTTCTGCCCCTTATTCTCCAGACTCCTGCCCCCTATTCTCCAGATATCTGCCCCTTATTCTCCAGATATCTGCCCTTTATTCTCCAGAATTCTGCCCCATATTCTCCAGACATCTGCCCCATATTCTCCAGACATCTGCCCCTTATTCTCCAGATTCCTGCCCCTTATTTTCCACTCTTCTGCCCCTTATTTTCCACTCTTCTGCCCCTTATTCTCCACACTTCTGCCTCTTATTGACCAGATTTCTGCCCCTTATTCTCCAGACTTCTCCCCTTCCCCCAGCAGCTGGATATCGGCTTCTGGGCAGATCCTGACTGATAGCCGCCCGTTCTTGTCTCATCAGAGCTCAGAGTTATCACAATTTCTGGGTTTTCTTTGTCACTTTTTGTGGCTTGACTGCAGGTTCTCAATGGGACTAAGAGCTGGGGAGTTTCCTAGTCGTGGAATCTTGATGTCAACGTTTTGTTCCCTGAAACACTTAATTCTCACATTTGCATTATGAACTGATCTCTATCATTGGGGAACATTGTCTATCACCACATTGTCCTGGATGATGGGCAAATTGTTCTTAGAGGAACTGTCTGTGCATATGCACTGACACCTGCCTGCTCCCATCCCTGATCACACTCTGCGCTGGAAATGAATCGATCCCAGAGCTGAATCTTTTTTTAGGAGTCGGTCCTGGCGTTTGCTGGACTTTCTTGGGAGTCATGAAGCTTTCTTCACAGCAATTGAACCTTTCCTTCAAGTTCTTGATATTCTGATAAATGGCTTATTTTAGGGCAATCTTTCAAGTAGCAATGTCCTTGACTGTAAATCTCTTTCAATGCAAATCAATGATGAATGTATGTGTTTCATTGCACGCAAGTTGTTTACCAAAAGTGATTTCAATCTCCAGCACCATTATAAAGCAACCAGTCTGTTCTTTTTCAGTCACTATGAAGGAGTGATATCAGCTGCATTGTCTTCATTAACAATTTCTACTGATTTAATGAGAAGATCACTGAAATGATGTAAGGTCATATTGTGTCAAGGCAGAAATTCAGTGGGATTTTTTTTTGTAATTAAAGTCCCATTACACATTTTCATATAGTTATTCTTCATTCTTTGACCTATCATTCAATCTGACCCACTAAGAACAATGGATGCAAATTCTTAAACTAATGAGACTAATAAACAACAATATAAAAAAACTCAGTGTTTAAAAAATAATAAAAATGTATCAAAAACAAAGAATTAAAAAAAAAACATCTTTATTGTTCAGTCAAATTTGTGCTACTGATCTGCTGCAACCTCTCAGGAAGATATTGTTCACACTGAACTGAGAAGGCTGCAGGCAATCAGTGGCCTCTGATTGTCTGCAGCGGTCACATGATGCTCCTGCCAGATGTTGATTACAGCTCAGTGGTGAGCGTGGAGGAGCGGCACAGGTCTGAGAGGGGAGTCTGCGAGGATTTCTTGGCCCTTTTAGGGTCAGTTCACCCTCATTAGAACATGTAGAGTCCACGTGCAGGTTAGAAAATAAAAAGAGTAGAAACAGGAAATGTTCTGATTTTAAAATATCCCTTTATTTGTTTACTTAGAATTAAATGTACAGTCTGATATTAAATATTGATAGTTTCTTCCAAAAACTGTGCCACATCCGTCCACAGCAGGCTTATGGTACAGACCGATTCTTCAACAGCGCCGAGCTGCAATACCATAACCAACCAACTGAGAAGTGCGACAATGTTTTGAAAACAAAGCCGGAATGTGTTTTTTTTATTTTTTGTTTTTTTCAATTTTGATCAACCCCTAATTATTGGTCTTTAGTTTTGCCTGATACTTTATGGCCAGGCATACGATGTGCCGCTGATCCCCAGTATTTGCAATAATTAATTAGTTCTTCTCACACGAGTAATAATTCCAGCGTCTGTCCCTGCAAAACAAATCCGATTGATAGTTGAGCAAAGAAAAAAAATGTCAACAATGACTATTCGGCAAGACAGATAGTATTGACTTGGGATTTATGCACGGACCCCGTACAGGAACTCTCCGGGGGTCCACATTAATACATATGATCAGGTGCTCTCTATGCCGCCACATGTTCCTCCCACTTGAATGTATAGCTTGTATCTCTGTAGGAGTTATACATTGATCACTATTCCTGTGGACAGGTGGTATGTTGTGTATGGGGACAGCCCTTTTTAAGGTCAAGTTCACATAAGCATGTGAATCCTTGGACCAGCCGTGTCTGCAAATTTCACAAGACCGGAAATACTCATTTACTTCTGTATGCCAGGAATATTCTCGATGCCAGATCTCACCTTCCCCTACTGGCAAGAACTCAACTCATTTAGAAGAGACAGATGGCAGCATCCCATGGTGTGCACCTTCTATTTTGGGATGGGGTACAGTTTGACTGAGCCATTTCTGAGGGTCAGGTGAACGTCATGTGATAATACGTTTCCCCCAGCAGGGAAAATTTGCCGTTTTCCATTTGAGACTATCCCTTTAAGAGTTCTACTAAACATATAGAAATGATAGAATATGTTTGTGCATATTGACCGTGGAGGCATTATATCCCGTGTCCCAGTGCAGACACTTACTCCTTACTGTTGTCATGATAACTTTGAGCCCCAACAAGGTGATAATTTGGCGGTGCATCCCATCGTAGGTAACTGTCAAATTCATTGACATAGCCGCTCCACTTGCAGTTGCTTTGAACGGTCGTCTCTCCATCACAGCAAAGAAACCTCCATCTAAAAATGATTTGATGTTTTTAAAAATACATTTTTATCTGACATCAATAATCTGCTAATCTTAGAAACATGATACGCGAACTTCCTCCAGTGGATAGCGCCAACGAGACGGCTTTCCTTCTGGAAGAGAGCTAATTTGCATAGAATTGAGAAGTATCATGGTTTTATCCCAAAAAGCAGAAACTGTTATTATAACGTTGATATGATTACACCCATTAAAAAATCTGAATTAAATCCAAAACATTTCATTCCTTAACCAGGAACATATACAAATGAAAAAAAAAAAAAAACTATTCAGGGGTTTCCGTCAAACTGCTGGAAAAAAAAATACTTTTACCTCCTGTCTTCTTTTCCATTATCATGGTAGCTATCCATTCCACTTAGAACGGAGCCAAATGGACAGACGAACGTGAACTCCTGGTCAAAGTCATTGACGTAATTCGTCCAATAACAGGAACCCGGATTATTAAAGGTGTTCTGGCAGCCGAAGTCCCAGATACGATCCTCGCGCTTATTGTCGTGGATGCTGGAGGAAAGTAGAACAGGATGATAAGTAATATATGGTATATGAATATAGGGGTTGTATCAAGCTCATTTGCTTATTCATGGGTGTAACCACAGTCCTAGTAGCTGTAAGGAGGTCTTGCATGCTGATACGAGCATGCAAAACTGCTGTTTTGATGGCCCAATTCTTAGCTCTTCTGTGTTATTCTTCAGCTGGACACATTTGCCACTCAGGACTTATAATATCCTAGATTATGTCCCGATTCTAACGCATCGGGTATTCTAGAATATGCATGTCCCCGTAGTATATGGACAATGATGATTCCAGAATTCGCGGCAGACTGTGCCCGTCGCTGATTGGTCGAGGCAACCTTTATGACATCATCGTCGCCATGGCAACCATTATGACATCATCGTCGCTGTGCCCGTTGCTGATTGGTCGAGGCCTGGCGGCCTCGACCAATCAGGCGCGGGATGTCTACGTCCTTTATGACATCATCGTCGCTGTGCGGGATTTCTACGTCGATGCTGTGCCGGTCTCTGATTGGTCTCCGTAGTATAAGGACAATGATGATTCCAGAATTCATGGCAGATTGTGCCCGTCAATGATTGGTCGAGGCAACGTTTATGACATCATCGTCGCCATGGCAACCATTATGACATCTACGTTGATACTGTGCCTGTCGCTGATTGGTCGAGGCCTGGCGGCCTCGACCAATCAGAGACGCGGGATTTCTACGTCGATACTGTGCCCGTCGCTGATTGGTCGAGGCCGCCAATATATAATCTTTATTTTTATATAGCGCTAACATATTCCGCAGCACTTTACAGACATTATCATCGCTGTCCCCAATGGGGCTCACAATCTAAATTCCCTATCAGTGTGTCTTTGGAATGTTGGAGGAAACCAGAGAACCTGGAGGAAACCCACGCAAACACGGAGAGAACATACAAACTCTTTGCAGATGTTCTCCTTGGTGGGATTCGAACCCAGGACTCCAGCGCTGCAAGGCTGCTGTGCTAACCACTAAGCCACCGTGCTGCCAGGACTTAAATACAACCCCCTGCAATTCAAGGCAAGAATTCATAGCTGCCCTAACAATGTGTGCAGATGTCCAGGCCACAGCAGAGCGATATATTGGCAGCACTCTAGCACCTACGGTGCACATAGTTGGCAACTATCCCAGGACTTTCCCAATTTTTCAGATAAAATCCTGGCAAATTTCAGGGATGTTTATGCAAACCCAACCCAAAAGTTGCCAGGCCCTCTCGATTTGTGGGTGTTCCCAGGCACCGCAGGGACAGAACCTAAAGGTCTCTAGTCTAGCAACACCAATATAAATAATTAAAGGCACATGTGCCGCTAGCCCAGCTCTTCTGCCCTATCTATTCCAGGGCAATCTTCGTGTTTTATTACCTGATTATTAAGTTAATGCTCTGGTGACTCTGACACTCGTAGTGGAGAACTTGATCATAGTCGTTGACCCATCGATCTGAAGGAAATAAAGCAAGTGAGAGTTGTGTGGCTTTACCCACGATTTGGGCATTGGCAATGTTAAACGTTCCTTGGTGCAGCAGCTATGGGGCCCATGAGACCGGGAGGGCGCAGTCCTGGTTTATACCGTCCCATTGATACAGTGTGAAGAGAACTCGTGCAGGATTTCCAAACTGCATGGTTAATAAGGGGGGCATCAACACTGCATCCAATGGTGAACATAGACGGTAAGCCAACATATATACGGGCAGATTTGTCAAAATTAGAGATGATTAAATTGGATTTCCTCTTCCCACCTAGTCGTTTTGGCGTGCTCAAAAAAAATCCTCGAGCCGTCACGGGTGCATGTCTCACGGCTATTCGGCAATCTCTGCATTTATTGCAGCTGTCAAACAGCCATGAGACACAGTCAAGACGACCCGAATATTATTTTTCTAGCATGCCGAAAATGCTTGATTAGGACACATGCCTGCTGGGATAACACCTTATCCGGGCATGCTCGCTCATCACTAGGGGGATTACAAAAAAAGTTGAGGTTTTACAACCGTTTTAATTGTCCAATATAAACTATATGTGAAACAATATGTTGTGATGCTACTGCAAAATACTTTGTTAGTATCTACCTAGTGAAATTATATTTTAGGGTTACGTACATTGCTTTTTCTTGACAAGGGATAGGAGTGGTGAGAATGTTAAAAAAAAAAGCAAAGAAAAAAAAAAACAATACAAACAATTCAGTGTTGCCTTCCGCTTTAAACTTGACAGATGGGTTAGGCTATGCGCACACGTTGCGGATTAGGCTTAGGAATTTCTGGTGCGGATTCTGCCTCTCCTGGCAGAAAACGCACCTGCGGTTCCGCAGCGTTTTTTGTGCGTTTTTGCTGTGGTTTTCACTCATGCGGTTTTCTATAATGGAATGGGTACAAAAACGCTGCAGATTCACAAAAAGTAGTGACATGCTACTTCTTTTAAACCGCAGCGTATTTTCAGCAAAGTGTGCACACCATTTTTTTTTTCTCATTTACATTGTACTGTAAATCAATTGCGGATCTGCACCTCAAAAAAACGCTGCGGATCCATAGAGAATCCGCAACGTGTGCACATATCATTAATGTCACTTGGACATTAGTAAGGCTCGGTTCGGTAACACTCAGGGTATGTGCACACGCTGCTGATCGGCCGCTGCAGATTTGCAGCAGTTTTCCCATGCGTTTACATTACCATGTAAACCTATGGAAAACAAAATCTGCAGTGCTCATGCTGTGGGAAAAGACCACGCAGAAATGCTGCGTTTATTCCGCAGCATGTCAATTCTTTGTGCAGATTCCACAGCGGTTTACACCTGCTCCATAATAGGAATCTGAAGGTGTAAAACCGCAGGTGAAATCCGCACAAAAACCACAATAAAAAAAAAGCGGTAAATCACCAGTGCGGATTACCTGCGGATTTACCAAAATCAGTCCAGAAAAATCTGCAGAGTAATCCGCAGCATGTGCACATAGCCTAAAAGGCGTTCAGAGGCCTCCAAGTGTTATGCACCCATCCTCAGGGAAATTTGAGGATTTGTAGTATTGAGTCAAACTCTGGAAACTTCAAATTTGTCGGCTTCCCTGAATTTTCAAAGTTCAATAATTTGTAATGAGAAGTGTTCCCCTTCCAAGCAAGAGTTTCAAAAACTGACCAGGGTGCAGTAGTGTTGCATTTGACTTCTGCATCTATCCATATGGACTGATATCTTGTACCATTTCTGGAAACAGACTACTATAGACATCTGCACTTTGCATGCCCACTGATCTGTAATACTGCAGTCAGTATGTAGCCATCATTACCTTGTTGAGCTGCAGACAGCACAGTCATTCCCAGCAGCAGAGCTAGAATCACCTGCATGATGAGGGGCAGTCTATGTCTTGAGGAGGTGCAGTAGATGACTGTGGGATTTGAGCACCAGGTGCTCTATATTCAGTCTGGAGGAGGATTATTACACATTAACCAGTCGTCCATCAGTAATCAGCACTAATACTGATATCTGGCAACGTGTGAAGGTTACATGAAGCCGGGTGCTAATATTAGGCACTCGCTGGATATACAACGCAACAAAAAGTTCAAGACTATACTGTATATAACAGACCAATAGGAGGCGCTCTGTTAAGTCAGGGGCATATAACTAATTCTCTGTAATAAATCTGTCCTTAGAGCGTCCCCCTAGTAGTGGATACAGGAACACCTATATTTCAGGCCACCCCACCATCAGCCATGGCCTTCCCAAATCCAAGCTCTGGCATTGTATGGCCAGGCTACTGCTGATATGTCTGTCTTGGCCCTTATTGATTTTTTTTTTGTCTTTATACTACTGATAAACCCCCAATATTGACCCCGCTTTATTCTCCTGGGGATTTCTTGTACTTTGCCACACTACACCTTCCAGAATCCACATTTACAGTTCATGATAACAGTAAGTGGTGTGAATGGCAACATCAGTTACATATTTGAGCATCATGTCAGACAAGTCTCTAAAAGGCAAGTTGTACCTCCACGTCGGCAGTGCGGCCATTGTGTTTTGTTGGAGTGAATTTGGTGCCACTACAGTTGTCAGAGGGTAGGAAATGCAGACAATGTTCTGTCATCCATGAGAGGACACTGGCCATTTACAGTGTCCAATTCAGAGGAAATTGATTGCAGTATGAGAAATACTTTGTGGCTTATATAGAAGCATTGTAGAACTAGTGGTGGGGGATACAAGTCGATCATATGGGGGGGGGGGTTTGCGGAAACTCGTGCAACAAACATTGCAGAGAAGTCATAACTGGAGTAACCTTGATCGTGGTCTGGCGCAGATAAGAGTGGGAAAAAAACAAAAAACCCACACCTGGATGACTACGAATGAAAAGTTCACCTGCAGCTGGTCAGTCTTGTGTTTACCTGCCCAGCGTGCCGTGCTTCACAGATGATATGGCGGTATTATTCAGTATTGTTTGGTACAGTCATTTTACCATCTGGCAGTAGTATTTGGTCTGATCATGATGCTGAGGAGTTAGGTGCAATAGGACCCTGCGGGAGCTCTTGTCCACCATAGACCTCAGAGATAACTACTTCCTCCATCAACTTTAGAACAGTCATTATGCCAAGTAGTTTTTGTTCAGTGACAGACTTTTATGTAATTCACCTTTTTAATGCATGAAAAGCAAGGGTCTCTGGTTTTGCGTCACTAACAAGTAATGTCACACCTTTACCTATATGGTAGTTAACTAGAAAAGATGCTGATACACTAACCCTGCAATTCCCATTAATATGGGCCATCAAAAATACCAAGGTATCCCTGGTGAGTTAATGCTATGGTAATAGTTATCAGATAGTATATGATTAAACTGCATATTATCCCACTTGCATCTGCTTAGATTTCTGACAAGTAATATGCAAAAAAAGGAACTTATTGGTATATCTGCAACTCAAGGCCATCTGTTGGGCATTGTAGTGTGAATTCAGCCTCTATCCCTTTACCGCCACTACAGAATAGTGATGATTTCGGTCCAGCTCTGAGATTATATTATAGTAAAGCATCATTGATTACATATACCATAATACACACAATGGAATCTGAGTTATAGACTGGTACCAACACTACATTGATCAAATACTCTGTTTTTTTCTAAGGCCATACAATTAAGGGTATGTTTCCATATTCAGAAAACGCTGCGTTGAGCTGCAGCGTCAAAAACGCGGCGTCCAGATGTTACTGCATAGTGGAGGGAATTTCATGAAAAGCCGGATTACGTACCAGTAATGCTCTTTTAATGAGTCCACGACAGCACCCCACATGAGAGAGAGAGGGATCCGCCCATAGGAACAGGAAACCTACAGAATAAAAGGAGGCGGTCCCCTCTCCTCCTCAGTTTAGTTTACAGAGTATAAAAAGGGAACCGCAAAAGTGTTAGTATTCATTCTTATTCAGTAACATAAAATTCTTAACTCTATACAACCATTACTTGTGAACTTAAAGGAAAGAGCTGTGCATAATTTAGGGAGGGTAATACATGGGTGCTGTCGTGGACTCATTAAAAGAGCATTACCGGTACGTAATCCGGCTTTTTACCCTTCGCCACGACAGCACCCCACATGAGAGATTTTCAGAGAGTCATTATTTGGGTGGGATTACTGTACTAAGGACAGCTCTACCAAAAGTCAGATCAGAGGAAGTAGAAAGGTCAAGTCTGTAATGGTTGTAGAAGGTAGAAGGTGTGGACCAGGTTGCGGCCTTACATATTAGGTAGATCGGTACATCTGCTTGCTCCGCCCAAGAGGAAGCCATGGCTCGCGTAGAATGCGCCTTTATCCCCACTGGCGGGATTTCGCCCTTCGATGTGTAGGCCAGACAGATAGCTTCTCTGATCCATCGAGAAATGGTAGCCTTTGTGACCCCATGTCCTTTCTTGCGGCCCTGAAAGGAGATAAGCAGAGCCCTACTCTGCCTCCATGCCTGAGACCTCTCTATATATGTCAGGATGGCTCTTCTGACATCTAAGGTGTGGAACTTATGTTGCTCTGGGGTTACAGGTGTATCAAAAAAGGAACGCAGAAATATCTCCTGAGATCTGTGATAGATGGATGCCACCTTAGGGAGGTATGAGGGGTCAGGCTTTAAGACAATTCTATCCTGAAACACCATTAAGAAAGGTGGGTCAACCGATAGGGCCTGGATGTCACTAACCCTTCTAGCTGAGGTTAGGGCTACCAATAGGGCTACTTTGTATGTTAGGATCTTTAGAGGTGTGGCATCTAGTGGCTCAAATGGGGAGCCAGTTAAGGCCTCTAAGACTAGATTCAAATCCCACGGAGGTAGACGGGGAATATGAACCGGATTACAACGTTCACAAGATTTAATAAATCTGGAGACCCACTTGTTAGCTGCTATGTTGTCTCCATATAGGGCTCCTAATGCTGAGATCTGAACCCTCAGGGTGTTTACCGATAGACCTAATTCTCTACCTTTTTGTAGGAACTCTAGAATAGGAACTACCGGGATTTGTTTAGTGAACGGTGTTGTATGAAAATTTAAGAATTTTTTCCATACCCTACTGTATAATAGAGTGGTAGATCTTTTCCTACTCAACAACAGGGTGTTAACTAGTTGTTCTGAGAACCCCCTTGATTTTAATAACTGCCTCTCAAATTCCACGCCGTCAAGTGAAGACCTTTCACTTGCGGGTGGAAAAATGGGCCCTGAGATAGCAGTTCCTTGTGTAAAGGAAGGATCCATGGATCGCATAGAGACATGCTCTGGAGACACGAGAACCATGGTCTTTTTGGCCAGAAGGGCGCAATCAGGATTACTCTTGGCTTGGTCCCTCCTGATCACTAGAGGTATCAGAGACATCGGAGGAAATGCGTACGCTAGTTTGAAGCTCCAAGGATGGTGAAGAGAGTCCAACATGTCTGGGTGATCCATGAGGTTCAGGGAAGCAAACCTTTTTACCTATCTGTTGTCCTTTGTGGCAAACAGATCTATTTGGGGTACGCCCCATGATTTTATTATCATCCTGAATATGTCCCTGTTTAAAGTCCATTCTCCTTGACGTAGCATGTTTCGACTGAGGTAGTCTGCTTTGGTGTTTTCTGCCCCCTTGATGTGCAGGGCTGTTAAGGATGGAAGATGAAACTCTGCCAACTGGAGGATGTTTGCTGCTACGTTCATCAGGGTTCCTGATCGTGTACCTCCCTGACGGTTTATGTACGCCACTGTGGTGGAATTGTCCGACAGAACTCTCACATGCGTTCCCTGAACCTGTGGAAGAAAATGACTTAGGGCATATTCTACCGCTTTTAATTCTTTCCAATTTGAAGAACACATTAGCTCCGCCTGATTCCAGGTGTTTTGGACCAGACTATCCTCCATATGTGCACCCCAACCCATAGGGCTGGCGTCAGTGATAATTGTTTTAGAGGGATTTATCATCCATGGTACACCCCTTGAAAGGTGATCCATGTCTAACCACCAGCTTAGGGATTCAATCACGTGTCTAGAAAGAGTAATTTTACTCTGTAAATGTCGTACTTTCCCTTGGATAGACAATATTTCATACTGCAATTGACGGGTATGATATTGAGCCCACGGTACAGCTGGTATACATGAGGACAATGATCCTAGCAAGGACATGGCCTTCCTCAGGGTCATGCAGGGTTTTGACATTGCCTCTGACACCTTTGATTGTATAATTATTCTCTTTGACTGCGGAAGGAAACTTTTCTGACTTACTGAATCTAGTTGAATTCCTAGAAATATCTGGATAGTGTCTGGATTCAGTCTGGATTTTTCGTAATTCACGATCCAACCTAATTCCTGCAGGGATGAGATCGCATTAGATAACCGCATTTCACATTGGGTTATGGAATTTCCTATAACAAGAAAATCATCCAGGTAGGGTATTATGAGAGTGTTCTGCTGGCGTAAGTGAGCCATTACTTCTAGTATCACCTTTGTAAAGATACGGGGAGCCATGGAAAGCCCACAGGGCATTGCTACATACTGGAAGTGACGAACCTGTCCTGCCAGGATGACTGCTACCCTTAGGTACTGCTGGTGTTCGGCATGTATGGGAAGATAATAGTAGGCATCTTTTAAGTCTATTCCGGCCATGACACACCTAGGAAACAAAAGCTTGATGGCAGAACTAATGGATTCCATTTTAAAAGTATGACTACGCAAAAAGGAATTTAATTTTTTGAGATTTATGATGGTTCTGAATGAACCATCTGGTTTTTTGATCAAAAACAAAGGGGAGTAGAATCCCCTTCCTTTTTGATCTTGGGGAACCTCCACCAACAACTTTTTAGATAGAAGAGATAGGATCTCGGACTCGAGAGCCTCTTGTTGTTCTTGTCCCCTCGGTGATGTCATTAAAAAAGAATCCCAAGGGATTCTAATAAATTCTAATTTTAGACCATCTCTTATAATGTCCAGAATCCAACGGCTGGATGTTATACATTCCCATTTGGATAGGAAAAATTTTAGCCTGCCGCCCACTTCAAGGTTAGCGGTACTTGCCACGTTTCGAATTGTAGGATCCGCTAAACAGAGCCCCTTTTTGTTTAGGATCTTTTGTCTCCCAGCGATCCCTTTGCTCAAACGGTCTTCTAGTAAAGGGTCGTCTCTTGAATGCTCTCCTGTAAGACGGAAGATATTGATTAGGAAAACCCTTCTTCCGTTCTCCTGCTTTATTCAAGAGCTCATCCAGAGTCTTCCCAAAAAGGAACTCACCCTGGCAGGGGAGCGCACAAAGTTTTGCCTTTGCCTGTGCGTCCCCTTTCCAGTTCTTCAACCAGAGTGCTCGCCGGGCTGTATTCACTAGGCCGGCTGACCTGGCTGCTAGGCGTAGCGAATCTACTGAGGCGTCCGCCAGGAATGCTACAGCCTCCTTCATTAGAGGGATCTTTGGTAGAATGGAGTCTCTTGCAGTTCTACCTTTGATCTGCTCCTCTAGTTGTTCCATCCAGACTAACAGCGATCTCCCCGTACAGGTAGCAGAGATGGCTGGCCGGAATGGCCCTGTATTGGCCTCCCAAGATTTTTTAAGCAAGGCCTCTGCTTTACGGTCCAATGGGTCAGTTAGCATCCCCGAATCCTCAACTGGCAAGACGGATTGTTTGGAGGTTGAGGCTACAGCAGCATCTACTTTTGGCACTTTTGACCAAGAATTCAGCTCCTCATCACTGAAGGGATATCGTCTTTTAGAGGATGATGGTAAAAAAACCTCTTGTGCTCTGTTTATCCCATTCCTTCTTAATTAACTCCTTAACGGTGGTGACTACGGGGAAGGATCTACGTTTCCTTTGTGCTAACCCAGCGAACATGATGTCCTGAGCAGATTTTTTCCCTTTTTCGTCTGGGAACCACATCGTGTTTCTGACCGCTTTCACCAAGCTGTCCACGCTACTGTTAGGCAGACACAGCCCCCCCTTCATCTTCGGATGAACTGGGCTGAGATTCTGATTCATCAGAGGATTTATGTATCCCCTCTGACTCTGGACTTTCTGGAGATGGGGACTTGCTAGGTTGGCGGGAACTGGTGCTACCAGCCTGCGTTAACCCTTGCATCTCTTCCCGAATCATGGCTCTGACGTCAGATGGGGTCATTATGTTTTCCTGACGTAAGGTTAGCATGATGCAATCCGAGCATAACCTCTTCATATAAGAATCCGGTAGGGGCTGTATACATAAAGCACACTCTTTGTGCTTGGATTTGTGTGCCTTTTTCCTAGACTAAAGGAAGGGGACACAGGAGGAACATACATCAGCATATAGGTAGAGGATTTCTTTAAACTCACCCAGAGAAGCTGACAGGTACCGGATCTGGAGGCGGATTCTTTGAGGGATCTTTTTGTTTGGTGGAAGATCGCTCCTGTCGACCACCATCTTTAGTGCTGCTCCTGGCGCTTTTCTCCTTACTAGGAGAGCGCTCTGTCACAGCAAGGTGCGTCTCGTCGGCCGGTGAAGCCATACTCACATCCACACACCGGCCGACACGAGCGCTGCAGCTTTTGAATCTGGCCCCGAATCTCCTGCCTCCCCGGCCCGAACCCGGAAGTGCTCCGGCGACTTCCGGGTTAGACGCGTCGCTCCTCTCTCCATGCGGCGGCTGTGCTCATGTAGCCGACCGCGCGCGCCCTCATGGATCCGGGCGGACCAGCGGTGACCGGACCATGGCCGTCGATCAGACGAGGGGGGAGGCTGAACACAGTGGCTCCCCCGCCGCTGCTTCTGGAACCGCAGCCCCTGCCGTTCCCACAGAGACCGACGCAGGCGGGTGCATGGCCCAGGATCCTTCATCTGTAGGGTAAGCTGGGATTCCTATAGGAACAGGAAACCTAAACTGAGGAGGAGAGGGGACCGCCTCCTTTTATTCTGTAGGTTTCCTGTTCCTATGGGCGGATCCCTCTCTCTCATGTGGGGTGCTGTCGTGGCGAAGTGTAAAATCCCGTCTCCACTATGCATTAAAAGACGCATGCGGCTGACCCGCGGAAACGGACATGCGACGCGTCTTAACAACGCAGCATGTCCTTACATTGCAGAAACAACGCAAGGACAATGCAGGTGACCTGCCAGTGACCTCAGGTGCAGATTTGGTCAGGATTTTACCTGCATAAAATCCTGACCAAATCCTGAACGTGGACACATACCCTAAATGTTTCAGCCAACCATATTGATTACAGTGGAAAACATGTGAAATAAAATTCACTGTTTTGCATCTATTTGCAAGTGTCAGGTTTATTTTATACTGCAAAATGTCCAAGCTCTAAATTTACCAAACCTGATTGACAGGACACGAACCCACAGTGTTGCAGTTTGTAACAGTTAATGTGGCCTCTAATTTAGAAGTTGGCTCTACATAGGTTTGGCTTTCAGACACTAGGGGGCAGAACTGTCCTGTCCCAAGACTACAGCAGCAGCTACATAAGGGCCGACCTCTGGAGTCTGTATATCCAGAGCTTTGGGAACGTGTGTGCAGCAGAATATTGCCAGAGTCTTGTCAGCGATCGGACTTCTCACTGCAACAACCAGAGTTAATCTCCAGACCACACTACAGTGACGTAAATAAATACCGCACCCAGCTGCCCCTGGATGAAGTTTGGTAGGAGTTTTGCTGTGAACCTTAATCTATGTGGTAGAGTAACTATAGAGAGTACACAGGTAACAGTTACACCTGGGAATCGGTGCTATAGGGGGTCCATAGACCACTTTGTCATTTAATGAAAGCCTTAGATCACAATCCCTCTAACAGGTTTTTATTGAATAATGAGTCAAAGGCTTAATGAGGATTCATCAGTTTATCATCAATATATGGAAAAAAAAAATCTACAGGAAAGGGATTCTTTGAGAGAAAAGCTGTATGGATGGATGATGCAGACTGATGTCACAATGATGGCGGTCAGAAGTCTGTAACCTTCTACACCTCTTCCTGAGGACGGCTCACTGCTCAGGTGGAGCCACGTCCAGCACCCTCCTGTCCTTCAGCTCATACGGCAGCGTCACTCTTAGACGCCGATCTTCCTCCATCGCACGGATTATTGTGTCATACGCATTTCTGTTACCGGACCAACAGCGTCGTGTCACCTGAAGAAAGCAAAATAAATCCTTAAGAGGCCATAACCCTAAACTTATGTTTATCATTCATCCCATATAAGAATATAGAGAAAATGGCTGATAACAGGGAGCAAATGTTGACATGTTAACCTGCAAGTATGTTATGTGACAACCCTTGAGAGAGGCAATGTCTGCCATATTGACTGTCTCCCAGAAGCCTCTAACCAGGCGATAGAAGAGACTCGGGGGGGTGTTGCTTAGATTTCCCAGGGACGGACTCATTTTAGTGGAAAGTGCTCATTACTAAAAGGCCACGGATGTGCAAGAACCAAGAAGGATGATTAATAGTAGTACATATTTCAGGGCATGGCACTCTCCTAAATTTGGAAACTCAAGTTCCGCATTATACAGACCCCATTGGACACGTCCCAGCTCAGCATAGTTTTTGCATTTCGCTCAGCCTCAGGAGATCCGTCCAGAACTAGACCAAAGCCTCCGTTGATGACTTCGCCCCTGCATGGAAGCCAAAAATCAGAATAAAGTCTCAGACTAATCCATCTGATGTGGAGTTTAGCAACGGCAAACATTTCCAGAGTCAGAATCCAAACTCTGCCGTTCCCACACTTCCTCCTGTCCAGATTGCGTGGAAATTGAGATATTATTGAAGGGGCTGTCCAGGATCAGAAAGACATAGCGGCCTCCTGCCAGAATCCGCGACACCTGTCTCTAGGCAATGTTCTGGTACTGCAGTTCAGATCCACTCAAGTGAATGGGAGCGAGCTGCACAAACAGGGGAGTGAGGTCTTTCTAACCCTGTACCATCTAATTGTGGAGAAAGGTCCAATACCCCATGCATACTTTACAGATTTGTGGCAGATTTTCCTTTTTGCAGGGTACAGCCAGGCGCTGTAGTGTTGGCTGGGGGATCTTGGAGTGCACACAGCCACCTGATTTAATTATATGGGTGCAACCAATAGACACATCTGTGTGACTGGCGCCCTATACAAGCCTTATCCATGTGCATTTTATAAAAAGTTGGTGTGTTAGTGAATGCTTCAAGTATTTTACACTCGTGCTGCCTCTACCTTTATGATGGGGCTGCCGAATCCTGTAGTACATTTGTTTTGTGACCTGGTGTTGGTATATGCCATCTTTGTGATTTTTTTTCTGTATGTTCTTTTGTGGATGCTAGCTCTAGCAGAGCAGTATCCAGAAATCTCCTTATACAGTGTCAGCAGAAATTAATGGAAGTCAGGATGTAGCGGACTATAGCAGTTTTACACTGCTTATTATAATACACCTCCCAAAAAAAGGCAAACTACAAAATTGTAATTATCCATTGACAGTTAGTAACCAGATAAACACGACATCAAACCCGCCGCACCGTTAACTCACCAGCCAACACCTCCTCCATTGTGAAGAGCTACCCATGTGGCCCCTCGAAAGGAATCCCCTACAAAGTTCTGTACAGCCATATCTGCAAACACAGACAGTCATGGATCACCTTG
Source organism: Ranitomeya imitator (assembly GCF_032444005.1). Taxonomy (NCBI): domain Eukaryota; kingdom Metazoa; phylum Chordata; class Amphibia; order Anura; family Dendrobatidae; genus Ranitomeya; species Ranitomeya imitator. The sequence continues at coordinate 10,425,493 of NC_091289.1, read as the reverse complement.
TTAATGGGTGCTGAGAAACTAAGGATCAGTCACAGAAGTGGCATGTGGGCACAAGGACCACCTGTATCAGGTGGAGCATTGTCAGGAACCAGATGTAACAGGGGGTCCAATTTCTCTGTACAATAGTGCTCTATCAATACTTATGATGTGCAGAGGTTTTAGTAGCTTCCAAAAAGGGGTCAAGATACCTTAGACAAAGATACAATAGTATTTGCAATGTCAATGACTGGTAGGGATAAAGCACAGACGTGGCCAGTTTTAAAGAAACTAGATCTTGGGCAACATGCAAAGTGAAGAGGAGAGAGATTTGTTTTTGGAGGGGGGTATTGTAGCACACAATACTGTCATTTTGCTACAGTGCTGACATGCTAAGGCTTAAAAAAAAAGTCTACAAAATACCAACTATTATATATAAAGCTTATTTTAGTTTGTGTCCCAGTCTTCCAGAAGAAGCAGGGACTCTGGGCAGTTTCCCTCATCCTACCAAGAGACCTGTTGGATGGGCTTTTCCAGTCTCACAAGGAAGCCCCCTTACCATACAGTGACATTTCCACTCACCTGCGCAGAAGGCAGAGCCATCATATATGTTGGAGGTTTCTCTGTAAGGACTATCTGTTCCGCTCACATCATGATGATCTCGGCTGATTACCACTGGAGCCTGAAGGTCACATGTGTGTTACACAATTATATAGATGTATAGGGTCAGCGAAATACATAGACCATGATCGCACCTTCACTTGTCCGTTGGCCACTGCTCTATTAATGGAGACAGCAATGGAGATTCTCCCTTTCTGGTCAGAGTATAGGATTCTGGCCTGAGAACCAACAACCTTGAAAAGAAAGACCCCAAAACATTAATGTTCTACGGCAGATATGGCTGCGCTGATGAGGGGAGGAGACATTACCAGTTGGTGTTTCCTGGCATCTTTGATCCATCGTATGTTATCGTTGTACTGATTCCTGACCACATCACTGACTGAGGAGTGAAAGATCAAGAAGATGGTGTAAGGAATTAACCCCATCTGGGCCAGGCAACGAGAGATTAGGATTTCCCAAAGAACAAAAATTACAGCTGTTTAATAAAATGACTGATCGGAGGGATTCCAGCCCATGTACAGCGCAGCAGAATATGTTGGCACTATACCGAGATGGTGGGGAAGTGAGGAAACAGAAAAATCCTTTCCATTTAATGCCATTATTTCTTGTTAAAATATATAATTGCATTGTTGGAATTGTGTGCTTAGGTGAATACAGATACAAGACTATCCATTTTTAGCTACATTAGTTTGCGTGGAAACATTGTCCAATTCCCCCTGGAATGTTCTGTTATTTTAATGACAACTATTTATAGTCTAGAATGTAGAGGATAGATACAGTGTAGTCAGATACATGTGCACAACAGCTAGTCTGGCATTAAACAAATACACATCCAGATAAGTAGGAGTCACTGTGTACATATATTACTGATCCGGAGTTACATCCTACCCCAGAGCTGCACTCACTATTCTGCTGGTGCAGTCACTGTGTACATACATTACTGATACGGAGTTACATCCTGTATTATACCCAGGGGCGGACTGGGCCGGGTGGCAGGAATGCATATGCCCCCCGGGCCGGTGCCTGAGCAGCTGGACAGGGCCGCTGGAGGACCGGCAGCGATTTCCGCCAGCCGGCCCTTTAAATCTTGTAAAGGCAGGTCCTGTGTGTGCGCGCGCGCATTGCCGGCGGCTGAGAAGCGCCGCGGCGGCCGTGCTAGTGCACGAGCACGGCCGCGTTCCTAGGTCCTGCGCGCGCTCGTCTGCTGCCTGTGCCAGCGCAGGCACACAGGAGATCAGACCACGAAAGATTTGAAATGTCCCGCGCGCGCGCATAGGGCGCCTCCAGGCTCCACCTGACTGTGTGTGCGCGTCTGACGCTGGCCGGCCTGCACCAGCGTCAGAGAAAACTGGCTGCTCACCACTGCCTGTCTGCCTGGGATCCTCTTCATCGCCGACGCTGGCCAGGACCCGTCCCACCTCAGCCCTTCATCCTCCCGACCTCACCAGGGACCTGGGTTAGTCCCAACTCCCAAGATGAATTTTTTTTATGTATATACAGCAGTTGCACCTATATAATGTGTATAGACTGCTATATATGCATTATATAGGTGATACTGCTGTGTATAATCACTATACTACCTATATAATGTATGTATAGCAATCTATATCTTATATAGGTGACAGCTACTGATGCATATATATACCTTATATAGGTGACACTGTGGGGTGTGTTTATGTATATATATATGTACATGTATACACAACAGCAGTATCATCTATATAACATATATACATCAGTAGCAGTATTGCCTATATAACATATAGACTGCTATACGTAAATTATATAGGTGGTATAGTGATTATAAACAGCAGTTGCACCTATATAATGTGTATAGACTGCTATATATACATTATATAGGTGATACTGCTGTATATAATCGCTATACCACCTATGTAATGTACGTATAGCAGTCTATATGTTATATAGGTGACACTGCTACTGATGCGTATATACCTTATATAGGTGACACTGGGGTGTGTGTATATATCACACCACTGTATACACAGCAGTATCACCTATATAACGTATATACACATCAGTAGCAGTATTGCCCACATATATAAGATACAGATTGCTATATATACATTATATAGGTGATACTGGCTGCTACTGCTGTATATAATCGCAATATCACCTATATAATGTATATACAGCAGTCTATATATAGGCAATACTGCTACTGATGTGTATAGTTGTAGTATCACCTATATATTGTATGTGATACTGTGACTGCTGTACATACATTATATAGGTGAAACATATATATATATATATATATATATATATATATATATATATATATATATATGTTTCACCTATATAATGTATGTACAGCAGTCACAGTATCACATACAATATATAGGTGATACTACAACTATACACATCAGTCGCAGTATCAACTATATATTGTATATACAGTAGTTTCAATGTGATATATATTCAGCAGTCGCGGTGTCCCTTATGTGATGTATGCATCATAATATAGTATAATGCTGTCTTAAATATATATATATATATATATATATATATATATATATATATATATATATAATTGTCTAAGGGTCACTTCCGTCTGTCCTTCTTTCTTTCTGTCACGGTTATTCATTCGCTGATTGGTCTCGCCAGCTGCCTGTCATAGCTGCCGCGACCAATCAGCGACGGCCACAGTCCGGAAGAAAATGGCCGCTCCTTACTCCCCGCAGTCAGTGCTTGGCGTCCGCATACTCCCCTCCGGTCAGCGCTCACACAGGGTTAATGGCAGCATTGACCGCGGTGTAACGCACTCGGTTACCGCCGCTATTAACCCTGTGTGACCACATTTTTACTATTCATGCTGCCTATGCAGCATGAATAGTAAAAATATCTAATGTTAAAAATAATAAAAAAATAAAAAATAGTTACATACTCACCCTCCGGTGGCCCCCCCGGATCAGGAACCGGCCTTTTCCGCTCCGCGCGACGTCCCGGTGACCGCTGCATGCATTGCGGTCTCGCGAGATGATGACGTACGTTCTCGCGAGACCGCAATGCAATCTTCAGACCGGACTGCACGCCAAGCATCGGGGAACGGACGCTTCGATCCGGAGGCTCCAGGAGGCGAGTATGTAACTATTTTTTATTTTAATTCTTTTTTTTTTTAACAGGGATATGGTGCATACTACGTGACTGGCCAATATACTACGTGATTGTGCTGTATACTACGTAACTGGGCATACTGCCCAGCCACGTAGTATATTGCCCAGCCATGTAGTATATTGCCCATTCACGTAGTATAAAGCACAGAGCCACGTAGTATATTGGCCAGTCACGTAGTATATTGCCCAGCCACGTAGTATACTGCCCAGTTACGTGGCTGGGCAGTATACTACGTGGCTCTGTGCTGTATACAACGTGGCTCTGTGCTGTATACTACGTGGCTCTGTGCTGTATACTACGTGGCTCTGTGCTGTATACTACGTGGCTCTGTGCGTAGCTGGGCAATATACTACGTAAACTACGTGGCTGGGCAATATGCTACGTGGCTAAAGAGCACCATGTAAATGGACCTGTGGTCGATCATGCGCACTTCGGCGCCATTCACATGTGGCTCTTCAAATAACGCCTTTAAGAGGAGTGTTGAAGGGCAGGACAAAGTATAGCAAAATTCACTTTTCGGGGGTGGGGAGTGTTTGAGTATGTGGACTGGTGGGGTTTTTTGTGGCAGGGCTGCTTTTTTGTCCCTGTCCGGCCGTGTGTGTGTGTGTGATTATACAGTGGGAGTGTGCGTGTGTGCACTATATATACAGTGGGGCTGTGCGTGTGTCAATTATACATTGGGACTGTGCGTGTGTGATATATATATATCTATATATATATCTCGCATGTTTGCCGTCACAGGACAACCTGTTCCCGGCGCAGGCACCGGAGAATCCTCACAGAGCATAGTGCGCACGATATGAGGATTCACACATAGTGACTGTAGACATGTAGCTTAAAGGGCACCTGTCACCCCGAAAATCGCGGGTGAGGTAAGCCCACCGGCATCAGGGGCTTATCTACAGCATTCTGTAATGCTGTAGATAAGCCCCCGATGTTACCTGAAAAAGGAGAAAAAGACGTTAGATTATACTTACCCAGGGGCGGTCCCGCTGCTGGTCAGGTCGGATGGGCGTCTCCGGTCCGCTGCGGCGCCTCCTATCTTCTTTCCATGACGTCCTCTTCTGATCTTCAGCCACGGCTCCGGCGCAGGCGTACTTTGCTCTGCCCTGTTGAGGGCAGACAAAGTACTGCAGTGCGCAGGCGCCGGAAAGGTCAGAGGCTCGGCGCCTGCGCACTGCAGTACTTTGTCTGCCCTCAACAGGGCAGAGCAAAGTACGCCTGCGCCGGAGCCGTGGCTGAAGATCAGAAGAGGACATCATGGAAAGAAGATGGGAGGCGCCGCAGCGGACCGGAGACACCCATCCGACCTGACCAGCAGCGGGACCGCCCCTGGGTGAGTATAATATAACGTCTTTTTCTCCTTTTTCAGGTAACATCGGGGGCTTATCTACAGCATTACAGAATGCTGTAGATAAGCCCCTGATGCCGGTGGGCTTACCTCACCCGCGATTTTCGGGGTGACAGGTGCCCTTTAAGATCCGACAACCCCTTTAAGGATGGGCCGCTACTCATGGGCCACTGCTGTGTACTTGCCCCCCAGGCTAAAATTTGCCAGTCAGCCCCTGATTATACCCCAGAGCTGCACTCACTATTCTGCTGGTGCAGTCACTGTGTACATACATTACTGATCCCGAGTTACATCCTGTATTATACTCCAGAGCTGCACTCACTATTCTGCTGGTGCAGTCACTGCACATATATTACTTATCCTGCACAGATCTTAAGGTTATGCCCAGCTTTCAGTTGTGGTAATTTCAATACTAACACTCCAGAGATCAATGTTTATCTATTGATTCCTTGCTCATGTTTTAAAAGGGAACATTTCCAGTAATAAGTGACTGCATTTATCCATTTCACTGTGGTTCATACTTGCACACTAAGGATCCATTTACCTCCTTGTGTAATAATATCCTCCATGGCAGTGGCTGCAATGTGGTCAGTGACTTCCAGGTCAGTCGGATCTGCGGAGGTGCACACCCAACGGAACGGCCCGAAACCCAGAGAGAATATGTCTCTGGTAATAAACACAAAACAGCTTAATTAGTAGATGTTTGGGATTCCTTATTTATTGCGAGCAGACAAGATGAGCAGCCGCCTGTCCACTGACATGGGGGAGACACATACCTCACACTGCAAGAGACTGCCCTTTAGATTTTTTTTGGGGAGGGGGACAAGTAGTAACATTAGACATTGTATAATCCAAGTGCTCACCCCATAATGTGCTGCACGTACGATGGGTATCTGAACTCCATGCCTCTCCCACCTTTCTGTTCAACATCAGCACCTGCTCAGAGTAGGACGGCGCACATTATATCAATGCACAAAAGACATTATACAAGCTTCATAGGTTCTCCAGATTAAAAAAATTATATATATATATATATATATATATATATATATATATATATATATATATATATATAGTCCTGCAGTAATAAGCTGATTGCAGAGAGTCACGTGGCTTGGACCCCAAGAAGACATCTGTGATGTGTAAAATACTGTCTGGCGTAATTGTTGATTTTACCTGGTGCGGAGCTGCAGAGAACTGAAGGATTACACAATTGTCACTGACTCAGTGCTGCCTGTGCAATGTACGGACGAGTCGGGTCCTCCAAAATTTAGCTAGGTTGGGGTACGAGAGGCCCCTCTACTAATCTCTACATTTACACAAGGGTTGTAAGTGCTTATTTTTGTACAAAACAATAAAAAGTAAAAAGTTTAAGGTTTTGCATTTTACTCACCAGCTCTTTGTGCTTCTAGCAAGAAAGCATTTCCATAGTCCCAGAAAAACATGCCCTTATCAGATAGCTTATTGATTGCAGAGACCTGACGCCATAAGCTGTGGAAAAGCAGAAAGAATTCAGGAGCAGCGAGTTATACTCTAGGATAGAAGTATCTATTATTTTACAACTTCCATGTGATCAGATCATCCTGATGTAATACGGTAGCCTGTCCTAGTAAATTGATAAATCCCTGGTCCAACCAAGAATTATAGAAGGGTCTATGCTACGTGGTCTCTTCATGTATGGCATCTAAGTTATTAGCTTTGAAATGTATTGAATGATGTGATGAAGACGCAGTAACTAAACACATTCAGAATAGCTACTGGTCTCTAGAGATATGGAAACACCTGCCATTAGATATAACAGCTGGGATGCAGTCATTAACCCCTGGGCAGGTGGACCACCCCTGGACAACTTACCTTTCATGTACCAGCTGGCGGAAAGTCAGGGGGTCACTACAGAGCATTTTATTGGCTTCAGTAAATGACAACTGCACCGGGTAATATCCGCCACTGAATGGATTATGGCAGGAGGTTTGATCCGATCCAAGGTCTACCAGTAGGTCACCGGTCTTCTCATATTCTTCTACCAGCCTCTCCCTGCAGGCCAATATTCAATTATGAGTAGGGACTTCAGGCCTCACAATGCAAACAAAGTCCGGACCTTCCAGTGACAAATACTATAGAGCTCCCCAAAACCATGCTGAAACCCCCCTGTAATGCCCTCCTAGGAGAGCCAGCAGGAAACCCACAGCAGGACTATAGATGGACATATCTTCGTTGGAAGCTTAGAACGTACGTACGTGTGTATATATATCTTGGTTGGAAGCTTAAAACGTGTGCGTGTGTCGTTTCTCCAATTCTAGAAGTGCTGGGAAACGTCCGTTATGGCTGACAGACCAACCACCACTATCCAGCTTTTAACCAGTTATAATAAGCGACTATTTAGCAGTCAGGAAAGTCTTGATTAAATCATTAACCTTTGTGTCCTTAATGCAAAATTAATCCCCAACTATAGACTACCGCACAGGTCTCCTCCAAGATAGACTGTGGAGTCCCTCTCCTGACTAGGATTCCAGTGGAACAATCCTAAACTTGTTAAGTTCCAGGTTACATCCTATGTAGGACTCTTAAATGGTTATCACCATCCACAGGATGTAGGGTTTTTGGTGGTCCAACAGCTGGATGTTGGGAGTGCAGGGTTCCCCCACATGAGAGGAGTAGCCGTTCATAACAGCTGATCAGCAGGGTGCTGCATGTCCGACCCTGGCTGATAAGAAATTGATGACTTGTGCTAAGGATAGGTCAGTGTAAAAAGTAAGGTACAACCTCTAATCAATCCATGCTCCATTTACTGGTATGAGAGTGCATGTGACCACTGCTCCCATACACAGCGAGTTAAGTGGTGGGTACACATGAGGGACCCTCGTCCTGAAGATCAGCGACAGTCATCAGTGGGAGGACCCCACAACCCTAATCATACATCCTGTAGTTAAGAGATCATGTTTATGGGATAACCCCTTTACACGGCCATATTTGTAGTCATCCAGCGTTTCCAGAAACAAAGATGAGAAACATCTGCAATGAACTGAGCAGAGGATGAATTTTCTGTTTTCCTGTGAATTATTCTGATAGGGAAATTCTTGAACTCTGAATATTTCAGATCTGGGAGCAGAAACTTGGATTGTGAGCGATCAGGATCACCTCCAGTGATCTATCCAGTGATCTATCATAAGAGCATTACTCTAATGTGTTACAGATTCCTCCCTGGCACATTGTGACGCTCTCAGGCCCCATATGTGCAGCAGAAGTACACGACTTGCCAAAGGTCCACGATATTCCCATGGTATCCCAGGCTGAGCGTCTCCTTATCTTTCTTTGCTTTTCTGTGAAGACAAAAGATTAAAAGGTACATAAAAAATTAAATAAATTCTAGAACAAACCAGCCCCCCCACCACCTCAGCCGAACTGCACTGTTTCCCCTTACCTGATCCTTTGGACACAGTCATCCAGAGACTTGGTTACCTCCATCAGCCAGCCCTGCTTATGTCTCTTTACCAGAGCGCTTTCATCGACCTGACAATACACAGGAGCCGTGAGATGGAGGCGCATGGAGCCACCCCGGAGCAACGTCACATCAGAGGTCCCCAGTTATCAGTTTTCATCTAACAAGTTGTGTCCCATAATGGAGAACCAAGAACAGTTACCTCAGCAATGACCCCGATACAGCCCACAATCGTGGCTGCTTTTGCCTGAGCGCCGCTCATTCCTCCCAGACCGGAGGTCACAAACACCTTCCCACTGAGATCATCTGCTCCAAGGTATCTCCTTCCAGCGTTCAGTACAGTTAGCTGTGTGATCAGAAGCATGTGATCAGATGTGGCCACAGGGCAAAACACTGAAAGCAAGCGCCATATAGCATAACGGCCGCGCTGCAACACCCAGTGTAGTACCGGGAGGTGGTCCATGACACCGCTCCTCCGTGCAATCATGCTGCACCCTCAGGCCGGGCTCTAGGAACGATGCCGCATTGGAGTTTGGCATAGATTTAATTAAAAATAAGCAAATCCAATAATATACTTTAAGTAGAGTACACATTGTGCCAACTTACCACTGTGCCATGCACAATTCCTTGCGGGCCAATGTAGCAGTAGCTTCCTGCCGTCATCTGTCCATACCTTCCAAAATGCAAATTAAATATGGACGTAAAAATTATTCAAAAATTCGCCTCATGGAAGCAGAGATCTATATTGTTCCCAAATGCATTATACAAATGGTGCCAATAAAGCTTCAATAGCGGAGGGCCCAATGTCCTTCCTCCCATACATGTGCTCTAAATGGGGAAAGGGGAGTAAGCCGCTGCCAGAAGCCTCTGGAGGGAAAAAAAACAAAAAAAACAAAAAAAAAAAAACACTCAAAATGCCCAGTAGAGAGCGCTCAATACACAAGATAGCCCACCAGTCCTGCTGACATTAAGGCCCCCCAATGCTCCAATTTACTGGTGGACAGTTAAAGTCTCAGTGGGGAACCAGCAAAAAGCTGGCTAGGTTCACATTGCGTTAGGGCAATCCGTTAAACGCATAGTGCTAGCAGATTGCGCTAACGCAATGTTTGTTTAGGGTCCGCATTCGGCGTCCCCGCTAGCGCAGATCCCCGTTATGCGCGACCGAGGGTCGGACACACCAAGCAGCGTCCGAGGTCCGTCACAAAAGAACTGCACATCACTAGCGCGTGCCGAAATTGGTATGCGCTACAGCAAAAAAAAAAAAAACAAAACACATTGCTGTCTATGGGTGCGCTAACGGACCCGTTGCACGGCGTTAATTGCAACATTTTCGCCGTTCAATGCTGTCCGTTTGCGTTAACCCATTAATGCAATGTGAACCTAGCCTAAATAGGAGCTTTCTGGGAGAGTAAAATATGGAGGATAGAGGAAGGTTGTTACTTACATTGTGACTCCTAATGCAAACATCTTCTCATAATCCTTCCTGGATGAGTAGTTGGGAATGACCTACAGATAAAAATTAACAAGATTCTCTTTGATATAGGGTTACCCATCTGAACACCTGGAGAATGGCAGTGAGCAGATGTCTCACCATCCCATTGGTGATCACCACTCTTGGAGCACCAGGGTGACTAGGAAAGAGACCAAGAGGATGGCCGCTATACATCACCAGAGTCTGTTCTTCCGTCATCTCCGATAGATAATGCATCACCAGCCAGAACTGCAGATACAAGAGAAGAAAGGGAAATGGTAGTGGGGATGGTAAACTCCTGTTCTGATGCCAACTTGGGAGGCCGGCCAAGTCTCACGTGGCTTTGATTTGGAATCGGCTTTATGGATGGTCCCAAGGAGGAAGGGCTTGACATTTAAAGAAATGTCCCATCCACAAGAGGTCAGAAAGTACAATCCCAGGACCAAAAAAAAACAAACACTCCTTTAAAATATTTTTATTATATTACATATCAAAATACAAAAGGCATGCAGGTCGAAGAAAGAAGACAGCCCACCATAGTTAAAGAGGACACTAAGGCTAAACTGTCTCACCTCTACTTCTATACAATTATTCCCTGTCATCAGCCAATTAATTCATATTGTGGCCACATCAGGAATAGGAGGAATGGTCTTGAGAATCTGCAACCCTTTAAGTTACCAATAAATATCCAGAATCCAACCGCACTTAGCACCTACCTGCGCCCAGTTACTGAAGACCTGTCCATTGCCACCGTATGTTACCAACTCCTGGGGAAACTGTGGGTCAGAAGTCATAAAATCTACAATTATGTAATATCACCATATTACGTATACAGGGTAAGATTAACAGGTTAAAGGGGTAACAGGCCTGAGACCTTTATCACCAAGCAGCCTCCACCGCTTGGTTCAACCCAGTCTCCGGTGGCTGAGGAGCTACCTTGTTACGCCAGTAAAGGTACTGTAAAGTGATTTTATAGTGGCATTTCTGGGCACTATATGGCATGACTTTCCTTATGGCCATATTATGCATGCGCTGTATGACTATTATGCTATGGTTATATGGCATTATATACTGTCACCATACTGTGCATAAGCCACAAGACAAGATCGTTCATCATACAGTTCCCAACACTTTCCATGATCACCCAACATTAAAGGCAGCCATCTCCGATCAGAATTATAAACCTGTACCTGAGCCACTGCTGGATCCAGGTTATTCATAATCATGTGCATTATGGCTGCTGCCTTCTTAGTTTTGCAGGGATACTCACTGATTGGATAAGCCCTGAAAAAAAAGAAAAAAAAAAAAAATTACAGAAGGTATTACATACAACCTCCCAGAATCAACGTTAACAGTTCATTTCCTCATGGAAAATTTTGCATTTCATATAGGAGTAAGTACCATTTACGTATTGGCCTCTTCCACTCAAGAACTTTTCAGTCCTCCATAGACATTAATATGGAGCTGCCCCTCTGCAGTTATAACAGTTCCACTCTTCTGGAAAGGATTTCACAGGAGTTTGTAGGAATTTTTACCCCTTCACCCAAACGAACAGTTGTGAGGTCAGACCCTAATGTTAGGGAGAGACCGGGTTCAGTCTCCATTATAGGTTAGGCTACTTTCACACTAGCGTTATCTACAATCCGTCACAATGCGTCATTTTGCAGAAAAAACGCATCCTGCAAAAGTGCTGGCAGGATGCGTTTTTTCCCCATAGACTTGTATTGACGACGCATTGCGACGGATTGCCAAACGTCACTTCCGTCGTGCGACGGATGCGTTGTGCTTTGGCGGACCGTCGGGAGCAAAAAGCGCTACATGTAACGTTTTTTGCTCCTGACGGACCGCTTTTTCCGACCGCGCATGCGCGGCCGGAACTCCGCAAGCACCTCCCCGCAAATTACAATGGGGCAGCGGATGCGCTGGAGAAATGCATCCGCTGCCTGCGTTGTGCAGTGCGTTAAACGCTAGCGTCGGAATCTCTGCCCGACGCATTGCGACGGGGAGATTCCGACGCTAGTGTGAAAGTAGCCTTAATGTCCAAGATTTGTGCAGCTGGTCATGTTCTTCCACCAAAATCCCCCTCCATGTCTGTATGGCCCTTGTGCACAATCCAGGGAACATAGAAGGGCCTTCCACAGACTGGACAATTGGTCCACACTGTATAATTTCTTGCATACAATTTAAATGCTCCTACATAGCCCACCAAATATTATAACAGCCCCACAGCCTCCATAATGGGTACATTAGGGTCAGCATACTGTGCATATGGAGAAATTCACTGTAGGGGCATCTTCATGTTTGTGGGGCACTTTTACTGACATCATACTTTATGAATGCAATGAAAGGAATCTAGGGCTTCAGTAGGAGTAAAATTAGAGGCACAGTACCACGTAGCAGGGGCAGTAATAGGGACATGGCAGCAGCGGTTCAGTATTGGGGCATCAGCAGGATAAGGAGGTTGTTGTGCAGGTTGGGGGATAGATTGTGACAGTGCAGGAAATGTGCGGAGTCAGATGTGTGTTGTAGTCTCTGCAGCAGAGTCCTGGCTGGAAGTTGTCATGTTGGTCTGGGCCAGATTGAAAAATGAAGGAATCCATTAGAAATGTCAGCTGCAGGTCACCATCAATAAGTACTGCAATCTGATATGTTCTGCAAGACTGGTATCTTACACTATATGGCGGTAATATCACTTAGTCTTTGTATTGAGATATTTATTTATTTATTTTTTACAGCTTTTATCTGCTGAGTTTCTCCTACATCCACTATTTGGGTGCACGACAATACAGGTCCTTCTCAAAAAATTAGCATATAGTGTTAAATTTCATTATTTACCATAATGTAATGATTACAATTAAACTTTCATATATTATAGATTCATTATCCACCAACTGAAATTTGTCACGTCTTTTATTGTTTTAATACTGATGATTTTGGCATACAACTCCTGATAACCCAAAAAACCTGTCTCAATAAATTAGCATATTTCACCCATCCAATCAAATAAGTGTTTTTTAATAACAAACAAAAAAACCAACAAATAATAATGTTCAGTTATGCACTCAATACTTGGTGGGGAATCCTTTGGCAGAAATGACTGCTTCAATGCGGCGTGGCATGGAGGCAATCAGCCTGTGACACTGCTGAGATGTTATGGAGGCCCAGGATGCTTCAATAGCGGCCTTAAGCTCATCCAGAGTGTTGGGTCTTGCGTCTCTCAACTTTCTCTTCACAATATCCCACAGATTCTCTATGGGGTTCAGGTCAGGAGAGTTGGCAGGCCAATTGAGCACAGTAATACCATGGTCAGTAAACCATTTACCAGTGGTTTTGGCACTGTGAGCAGGTGCCAGGTCGTGCTGAAAAATGAAATCTTCATCTCCATAAAGCATTTCAGCCGATGGAAGCATGAAGTGCTCCAAAATCTCCTGATAGCTAGCTGCATTGACCCTGCCCTTGATGAAACACAGTGGACCAACACCAGCAGCTGACATGGCACCCCACACCATCACTGACTGTGGGTACTTGACACTGGACTTCAGGCATTTTGGCATTTCTTTCTCCCCAGTCTTCCTCTAGACTCTGGCACCTTGATTTCCGAATGACATGCAAAATTTGCTTTCATCAGAAAAAAGTACTTGGGACCACTTAGCAACAGTCCAGTGCTGCTTCTCTGTAGCCCATTTCGGCACCTGTAGCCCATTTCCTGCACACGCCTGTGCACGGTGGCTCTGGATGTTTCCACACCAGACTCAGTCCACTGCTTCCTCAGGTTCCCCAAGGTCTGGAATCGGTCCTTCTCCACAATCTTCCTCAGGGTCCGGTCTCCTCTTCTCGTTGTACAGCGTTTTCTGCCACATTGTTTCCTTCCAACAGACTTACCATTGAGGTGCCTTGATACAGCACTCTGGGAACAGCCTATTTGTTGAGAAATTTCTTTCTGGGTCTTACCCTCTTGCTTGAGGGTGTCAATGATGGCCTTCTTGACATCTGACAGGTCGCTAGTCTTACCCATGATGGGGGTTTTGAGTAATGAACCAGGCAGGGAGTTTATAAAAGCCTCAGGTATCTTTTGCATGTGTTTAGAGTTAATTAGTTGATTCAGAAGATTAGGGTAATAGGTCGTTTAGAGAACCTTTTCTTGATATGCTAATTTATTGAGACAGGTTTTTTGGGTTATCAGGAGTTGTATGCCAAAATCATCAGTATTAAAACAATAAAAGACCTGACAAATTTCAGTTGGTGGATAATGAATCTATAATATATGAAAGTTTAATTGTAATCATTACATTATGGTAAATAATGAAATTTAACACTATATGCTAATTTTTTGAGAAGGACCTGTATTTGTAGTCAGGGTTACATTGTTAGGGACCCATTCAGAGGATTTGTTTACCCCTTAAACCAAATCCCTAGCTACACCTCTGGTGTGAAGTGTGCAGTTGGATCGCCCCCCAAGGGCCGTGGGGTACTCTGTACCGGGTCCTGCGGTTCTCAGGGGGATGTCACGGTGGCGAACCGGTCTGTAGCCCTAGGACGTCCGTGTAAAAGGGAAAGGCCTTTAGAGGGATAGCGTTTATGTTTGTGACGCCACCTGTGGTATTCGGTCAGGGTGACAGATGCTGCTTTAAGGGGTCCGCTGAGGTGTTATGGCAGCTAGATGGTATACCTTCCCACAGGTGAAGTGTGTCCCCGTGTCCCCAGGGCTTCCCGGTGTGTAGGTGGTGGATGGTGAGAGGCGCAGAGAAGAACGAGGACAAGGTTGCAGTCTCTTTACCTTTACTGAAGACTTCAGCATCCACAGTCCAGAGCACCAGATCACAGGGCAGGCAGAGTCCGGCCGGTTTGGAGGCACATCCAGAGTCCCCTTATCCAGGTGGAAATCAGTAGCCTTCCCTTGCACTGTGGTGGTGTAGTCCCTTACTGCCTATGGCTTCTCGTAAGGGTCTCACAGATGCGATGTTTCGCTCTGTCCCCCATATAGGATAGGACAAAACCACTATGACTGGTGACTTGAGCCTGTTTTTAGGGTCTTAGATAACCCAGCTCTGTAGGTGTCACCGTGCCTCCTGGGTGTAGGTGCAGACAGGTAACCTGCAATTAGCTGTCCTGTCGGTCTCTGAAATAAGGCGTAGAGGTCCTTACTCCCTCGGTGTTCCGGCTACCGGGATTTTGCACCTCAGAAGGAGGCAGCCTGAGCGAGGCTGGTACCCTTCTGGTATCCTCTCCTTAGCTACGACTTCCTTCAAGCTCACTGCAATACAATTCTGCCTTTCAATGTCTCTTTCTGGGAGCTGCAGCCCTGAGGGAATGCACAGCTCAGTTAACCTTCTGTCCTCCTCAGACTCCAGTCTGGAACTAATAGACCTCCTGTCTGGAGCTCTGTCAGGAACTGACTAACTTACTTTCCCTACAGACTACCAGTTATATATATCTATGGGGAGTGACCTAATAAATAGGGTCAGGAGCTCCCCCTGGTGGCCTGGAGTGTGAACTGTGTTGCATGTTTGTGATACCTGGATGCAGTTAACCTTTCTTGCCTCCAAAAGTAGCATCACTCTCCCCGAAAGGAACGAAATACCACTGCGACGACCAGGACCCTGTGGCGCCGCACATGGAATAATTGATGAAGACTGGCAGTCACCAAATATTGATGGGATTTAGATTTATCTTGTTCATTTTCTTTGCTTTTTTTAATGCATTAAAATAGAAGTGTTCATGGTTTATTTTTTTCTATGAACTATACATCGCTCCGCGAGAGATATGGTGCCCGAGTAAGGATCCAGTCCGTGAAACAAGAGGAAGACTCTGCACTCAGATTATGCGATGAAGAAATGACTGCGCTTCAGCACGAGCAACTCCGGCCATCTTACCTCCGCTCCCACAACAATCCGTTACTGTCTGATGAAGGGCCGGATGTGAGGACTGAGGCCATGTGCCCACATTGTGGAATCTGGTGCAGATTTACCGCTGAATTAATGTGGATTTTGTGCAGATTCCACCTGCGGATTCCTATTGTGGGTGTAAACCGCTGCGGAATCAGCACAAAAAAAATTGATGTGCTGCGGAAAATACCGCATGGAAACTGTGGATTTGGTTTCCACAGGTTTACATGGTACTATACACTGTATGAAAACGGTTGTGGATCCACAGCATCCAATCCGCAGCAAAATCCGCAACGTGTTCACATAGCCTGAAACATCATTATAAATCGGATTACTATATTAAGACGGCCATTCCTTCATTGCATGAACTGAGTGCGGAGTTTTCCCCTCGTATAACACTTCTATGTTAGTTACCATTCGTCCACACCTGCATAATGCATCATATAGTAACCATGGTCATTTTTAGATTATTTGCTCCAGTGAAGCCTCTTCCCACCACAGATCTCACCTCATGGGGATGTTGGGAACGAAGCGATACATGTAGATGTGTCCGTAACATCTCATCTCCTTTACGAATTCTGGAGCCAGCGTGGAATGATGCTCCGGGGGGAAGTAGCGCAAGGCGTTCTCCAAAGCCAGCTGTAACCATAGCACAGAGAATCACAGCCTGCATTTCACATTCTCCACTTACATGTGCTCTATTGTTCTCAGTTATCAGCCATTTGTAGTAACTGCAGCGTTGCAGGACGGCTTTAGTTTGGAAATGATGGGCGAGTTTCAGTCCTAACATGACAGATCCAGCTCCACTACATCACTTTACATAGAGGTGAGCCGCATATAAGCCGCCCAGGAAAATAAATATAAAGGTTTTGCACAAATACAGGCCGAGTCTGGGATCAAGGATAAAGTGACAAAACCGGAGGATGGCAAACCCCACATCCTGGGGAGGCGGCCATCTGTGCCCGTGGGTTACTAGTTTACAGCGACATGTTGCACAATGAAAGGGAATTATTAACCCGATAACTGCCGTCCACACAGAACAAATGGCAGAAGGCCTCAGTAATGTCGTCCTGGAGAAATACCTGCTGCCCGTAGGAACCAACCGGAGAGCGGCTTACAATTCTCAGCCTGTTCCAGTAAGAAGAAAGCCAAGCTTTGATTGGTTGCTCTGGTAAATTGAAAGCCGTGTTGTGATTGGCTGTAACTTTTCTTTTACACGGCTTGTGTGAACCCAGGTTATTGGTTTTCCAGGACTCATGGTCCCTTCAGACCACTGCTAAATTACAGGTTTTTTTTGCAGTCAGTGACTAGAAACCTTTGTGTGGCTGAGAACACAAGATCCATTTTGTTACAATGTATCAGTTCATCCTGACCTGCGCTCTCTAGGCAATAGGGCCATGAAGCAGCCTGAACGAACCCAAAAAAGTGCATAGAGTCAGTGCCCTCAGGGATAAGTGGGGACCAGCATGGCGGTTAGGGGCCCCTGGTGCAGGCTTTCTCTTGGGGCCCAGGAGCTTCAGGTTCAGTCCCTGAGGGGCAGTTAGATGCCCATTGCCCACCACACAACTCTGCCGAGAGCAGAACCATCCAGCCCAACACTCTGCATAGTGTGGAACTACTAGTCCCAGCATTCTACAAGCCTCCATATAGGAGGAACTAAGGAATGGGCAGTTGATGCCACACTCACCTTCTCATCCTGTGCAGAGAGCTGGGGGGTCCGGATAGGAGCATGAGGGACCCCATTATCAATCCCTCTGTGTTCGGGCAGGGGATGGAGGGGAATGCCAGCACACAGCTCCCGCAGACTGATCATCCTGAAGCTTCAGAGCCACTGGGGCAAATGGACTCACCCAGGGAACCCTGGGGGGGAAAAATCAGGTAAACTGCCCCACCCACAACTGTGCTGCCGCCTCATTGGTCAATACCTTTCCCCAAATTAATGTGTTACCTGAGCCCCTCCTGCAGCCACTGCACATACCCCAGGCTCTGCGGACACCTCGCTACATGCGTTACCTTACTGCTTCTAAATTCATTATTTTCTATCAACATTTGCCAAACAAAAAAATCACTAAAACAGTGATCACAGCCTCAACAACCGTGTCCACATTTGGGAAACTTTGTTTTTTTGTCACTTCAACATTTTTTACAATTTGGTTTCATTGAAATATTTTGCACCATTTGGCTTCTACAGGCTTTTTGTTTCCTTGACATGTGGTCTGTGGTCATAAATCAACTGAGAGGAGCTGAGAAAAAAAAAAAAAAACATAAAACTGTTACAAATTCTCCATTCAGAATGCGCTCACTGAGCGATCCTCTGTTGACTCATTCTACAGCCAGCAATAGACAGTGCGGCACAGACGATATAGATACAAGATTTTAAAAGAAACCCAATTGCTAACGTTTTCAGCCCCAACTACATATATTTAAATTAAAAAAAAAAATTGTTTCCCAACGTGGACAACCCCTTTAAATTTTGAATGGTTGTCGTTAGTTGGCATTTCAGCACTGCATCTAATGATTGTCAATGTGGGCAGTCTTTGGCAATCACAAAAAGACTGCAGGCAAGAATACAAACTAAATCCAAAATGCTTTTTATTCCAGGAACAGCGCCACCTGTGACTATATGCTGGGTCGGGTATTGCAGCTTAGTTTTTGCAGCAGTACCAGATGCAGCCTATAATAAAAGTGATGCTGTTTCTATAAAATCCCCCCCTGGATGGATTGTGGAAAACTTGTCCCAGAGTGTAACTTTTTGGAAAGTTCTACAATATTGTGGGCCTGGGCTACATGACAGCTGCGCTTTATGCCTCATCACAGCACAGAATGAGGGGATTGGGTCACATTGTAACCAGCAAGGTGCTGCGACAAGGAAAATCCAACGGGTTCTGCCTTTTTGCTTGTCGCAGTCGCATTCCCTCTCTGAAATTTAAGGGAAACATTACTTTTTTTACATTTTAGAGGTTGAAAACCTGGAAGCAGAGCTGCAGTTTGTCGCAGTGTATCAGTGCATGTAAGGTTCTATTCACACTTTACCCTGTAGTGCGGATTATTCCGTATCCAAATTATCTGAACCTTTGATTGGAAAGGGCATATGGCACATATCATCCTATGCGCTGTGGACCAAGCTAAACAGATACATTGTAACAAACTCTCAGCTGTGAGTATATCAAGACACGTTGTCAGGCTCTGAACATAAAGGCTGCCGTCACACTAGCAGTATTTGGTCAGTATTTTACATCAGTATTTGTAGCCAAAACCAGGAGTGGGTGATAAATGCAGCAGTGGAGCATATGTTTCTATTATACTTTTCCTCTGATTGTTCCACTCCTGGTTTTGGCTACAAATACTGATGTAAAATACTGACCAAATACTGATAGTGTGACGGCAGCACACACACAAGAATGTTTCTATTCACTGACAGCAAGTGAAGATGTTACAATGGGACATGAAGGTGAATGGCAGGTGCCTGCAGTACATGCATACGTCCAGCAGAGGGCACTGCACAGTTACAATCCATGAAGCGAGTGGGCGGAGTCACTGCCCACGTGTTGGGCATTTAATTTAAAGTGACAGCAGCCTCGGAGACAGTCATGAAACTGACAGCCCGGCCGCCTCCAAGTGAGAGAGGAGTCAGCATCTCAAGGAGGAAGGAGCCGAGGAGCAGAGCATCTCCCGGGAGTCTCAGGTCAAGATCAGGGGAGGAATAGCACCAGGATCGCAGTCACCTCCACTTATAAGCAGATCGTGCAATATATGGATTATATGTCCAATTATTGCTGCTGGGACGAACTATCTGAAAAAGGAGTCTGATATAAGGGGGTGGAGTGCCTGCTGACATCAGAGCTGCAGAGTCGTTACACTGACATGTGGAGATAGGAGATAGAATCAGCCACTGTATAAGAGGGGCAGGGAGGTGACCCCAAAGATGAGAAGCCCCCTGACTGCCAGCCTGAGCAGCAGAGACTGAGGGGCACTGGGGCAGGCTGTGCAGGGCTGAGGGGAGCTGAGCAGCCTTTCTCATCAGATCATCACCCCCATCATGCAGGGAATCACCATCATTGTGTTCCTGGAATGGATTGTCTCAGTGCACACAGACCCAGGTAAGGATGGTGGGCACAGGCAGGTGTGTGGGGGCTGGGGATCCAACGCTCACCGTACACTGAGTGCAGCTGGGAGTTGTAGTCCATTAGATGATCTGTGATTATAGAGGAGATGTCACTTTATTTCTTCTACCATCTTGGAGTGTTGTGGGTTGTTGCATGTAGATAGGGGATGGTTACATTCATAGACTGGTGGTAATGGGGTCAATAGTCAGGTCTCCCTAAAGTATTTAAAAAAAAAAAGATCCAGCTGCTGCAGAACCTCTTGGGCAAAGAAACAGTAATGTGTTTGTTTCAGCTCACTGACTGCTTTTTATAGCCGCCTCTGTGATTGACAGGTTGGAAACTGTCAGTATATTTATATTCCAGCTTCTTCAGTAGTTTCCTCTCGTTCAAGATTTTCTTTTGCTCTCTGATGTCAGTTGGTTCTAAGAGCCAAGAAAATGTGACACATAATCGGAATAATATAGAACTTTCCACAGCTCAGATCTCACAGCCCCCAGATACTCTGTGTATCCATAATGTATCAGATGGTGGACTGTGTGGTGTTGTCTCACTGCAGATCAGCTGCATCCTCCTGAGTAATGATGATGAAGAGGCATCAGCCCAAAAAATACCTGGGACACCCCCCAAGAATAAAGGGCTGTCACACTCACCACTCTTTCCTCATTGCCAAGTAAATCTATCATTCTGGAATCTGTGAAAGCTTAAAGTCTCAGGATCAGGAATGTAATGTATGTACTCATGACTCCTCCAGCAGAATAGTGAGTGCAGCTCTGGAGTATAATACAGGATGTAACTCAGGATCAGTAATGTAATGTACGTACACCGTGACTGCACCAGCAGAATAGTGAGTGCAGCTCTGGGGTATAATACAGGATGTAACTCAGGATCTGTAATGTAATGTATGTACACAGTGACTGCACCAGCAGAATAGTGAGTGCAGCTCTGGGGTATAATACAGGAGGTAACTCAGGATCAGTAATGTAATGTATGTACACAGTGACTGCACCAGCAGAATAGTGAGTGCAGCTCTGGAGTATAATACAGGATGTAACTCAGGATCAGTAATGTAATGTATGTATACAGTGACTGCACCAGCAGAATAGTGAGTGCAGCTCTGGAGTATAATACAGGATGTAACTCAGGATCAGTAATGTAATGTATGTACACTCAATCTTGAAGAAAAAAAGCTGACAGCACTACCGCTCAAAGGAAACAACGTGCGCCTGCTCACCTGTGATGGGAGTCTTGACCACCGGATCTTAGGTGCTCCAGCCACGAAACAAATCCAAGTCCAATCAAAGAAGAAAACAGAGAAGGCAGCACTCACCGATCCATCACGAGAGGTAACTTTTATTGAGTAAAAGACATCACAGCCGGGGGTACAAAAACATGAAGTGCGGCAAGCCTGACAACGGCCGTTTCGCGCCCTCCTGACCCGTGGAAGTTACCTCTCGTGATGGATCGGTGAGTGCTGCCTTCTCTGTTTTCTTCTTTGATTGGTAATGTATGTACACAGTGACTGCACCAGCAGAATAGTGAGTGCAGCTCTGGAGTATTATACAGGATGTAACTCAGGATCAGTAATGTAATGTATGTACACATTGATTACACCAGCAGAATAGTGAGTGCAGCTCTGGGGTATAATACAGGATGTAACTCAGGATCAGTAATGTAATGTATGTACACAGTGACTGCACCAGCAGAATAGTGAGTGCAGCTCTGGGGTATAATACAGGATGTAACTCAGGATCAGTAATGTATGTACACAGTGACTGCACCAGCAGAATAGTGAGGGCAGCTCTGGGGTATAATACAGGATGTAACTCAGGATCAGTAATGTATGTACACAGTGACTGCACCAGCAGAATAGTGAGTGCAGCTCTGGAGGATAATACAGGATGTAACTCAGGATCAGTAATGTAATGTATGTACACAGTGACTGCACCAGCAGAATAGTGAGTGCAGCTCTGGGGTATAATACAGGATGTCACTCAGGATCAGTACATGATAAGTAATTTATCTTATAATTCAGAGCTGTATGCCGTTTTCAGCAAAAGATTACTGATTATAGGGAATTGGCATTTCCAGTTCGCACATGTTTGGACGGAACATTGAGAGCTTGGATGATGATGGATTGTTTCCAATATTTCTGGCTCTGCTCATATCAGGGATTGATTAACGTAATGTAACTGCAATCAATGGCAATTACATTTTGTTAATTATTTATTTTTTGTGTTTAAACCATTTTAAAGGCCCACTACAGCTATTTTATAATAGCACCCAAGTGGACATACCATTGATGCAACCTGTGCGGCCACACTGGGCCCCAAGAGATGAGGGGGCTCAGTTTCACTCCCAGAGCCGGTGGAATTCTGCATTATGAGTTACTGGACTGGAAAGGGCCCATATACTGTTCTTTCACAGGGGCCCTTCTCTGTGTCCACTCCTGCTCAGGAGGTTAAAAAAGACAAGGGACTAAAATCAGTCAAACCTATAGATGTAAATGCCTCGGTACTGGTGGAGATCAGCAAAATAAAGTAGTCATCATGGAGCATCCTGTATGTCAAAATAATTAATGGCTGATAACAGGGAACAATAGTTTGCATGTATGTGCACTGTCTATGAAGATCAGACAGATTGTACAATCACATAACGATAGTGCCACACTGTGTATCTGTCCCCACTGCAGGATATTTGGCAAAAGTGCTTTGTTTTCTGCTTCCATGCCAACATACAGCCTGTTATAAAGGTTGGCTGGAGGAGCATGTGGCATCAGGTGTTTCCCTGCAGCGCCCCCGCAGGACACATGGAGCATTCTACATTTTGTATTGAAGTGTTTAGGCTTTGTAATGTGTGTAAGTGGCGAGTTCTCCCCAGAGCGGCTCTGTGCCACCGCTCTCCTCTCCCAATGAGGGACCACTAGATACTTACAATCACCTAATAAGGATCCTGAAAACCAGTTTACAACCCTTCTATCATATTCATGTAAGATCACCCATGGTGGCCGTAGATTGGATGCTTGTGTAGGGACAGGACATCCTGACGTGACTGACCGCAGTCCTGGATTCCGTGATTTCAGTCCGATGCGGAGCCAGAAGTTAGGAGGTCTGCTCTGTGTGTCAGCACTTGGCCTCCGTTACAATGTATCATGCTTCAGTCTGGAGGATTGTCTAGACTAGATACATTTGTAACAAACCATCAGCTGTGAGATGTACTGGGTCCATACCGGTTTTGGACATACACAATAAGCTTTCACTTCACTGACAGCGATCAGAGGCCTTCAAATGAAATGTAACAGGAGAAGAATGTATCATTATGTGATAAGTAACATAAATCTTTTCTTTTGTTTTTACTCTTTTGCTTTTTCAGTTGTTCTTTTATGTGTAGGAAAATTCAGTCAGCCGGAAACCATCAATAAGTAGGCTGCTGACAGGTATCATTGCCATAGACACTAGTGACTTTCTTTGTGTAGGGAAACATTGAAGTTCTGTTGTACTCATCAACATTTTTTTTTAATTTGACATCAGCCGTGGGGCGGACATATAATTGGTGCAATCTGTGCTAGTGCCCAGGGCCCAAGAGGTAATGGGGCCGCTATCACCTAGAAAACGTGTGGAAATGATGAGCTATGGGACCTCAAGGGGTCCAAATGTTGCTTTTGCATGGGGCCCTTTTCTGTCTATGTCCACCGGTGCATCAGCCTGTGAGTAGGGAATAGTGAATCCATTCCCCGGGGCAGCGGCCATGTTAATAGTCCTTGCCCAATGGACCGGAGCCCTACGAACCTCCTCCTCCTTCCTGACGGAATGGCTGGTGCCTCGTATTCATAGACCACCTGTAGCATTATTATTGCGGGGTGACGCATGCGTGATGTCACACTGGGCCTAGTAATCAGAACAGGCGCTGGGGATGATGTGATTTGCAGGGCTCCTGGTCGGTGGCAACGGAATATGGCTGTGGCTGCAAATGGTCTCGTTCCTCTCTGCCTGTAGGAAATACTGCGTAACGTCATCTAATAAAACATTCTGGCTATTTTTAATCTAGGGGCCAAAATAAGTTTGGGAGGGCCGCATTTGCTGCAATGTGCAGTCTTGCAGTGTAGTCGATTATTATTTTGCATCCATAGTCCACACTCTTTATTATGTAACTTTCCCACAGTTATTTGCTGTGATGCCAACAGTTGGGTACGATGTGGTTAATGCAGCAGCGGGCTCTGTGGCTTATGAGACAGGATGCCGGCCGATTATTGGAGAATGGATCCGGGTCAGCGGCTGCAATCAGGGAATCAGTTATGCAACAGCAGCTCCCAAAGAGATAAGGCCGCTTCCCCAGGCATCAGCAGTTTATGAATTATTGAAGATCTGTGCTGGTAACTGAGGTCGCTTCCATGTCTGTGTGCCAGGTGGGAGGACGACCCTGATTGTGGCCAAACTCAATGAAAATAATTACAAGCTCTGTGCTCAAAGGAGAGTACATCGCCCTATATCACCACAGTCCGTTGCGT
The DNA here is from genome assembly GCF_032444005.1 of Ranitomeya imitator. Classification (NCBI taxonomy): domain Eukaryota; kingdom Metazoa; phylum Chordata; class Amphibia; order Anura; family Dendrobatidae; genus Ranitomeya; species Ranitomeya imitator. The sequence continues at coordinate 10,401,002 of NC_091289.1, read as the reverse complement.
GGTCCTTTCTGCTGTAATACATCCCCTTTATCATTGTGAAATTAAAAACTTGAAAAGTCTGGAATGTCATCACTTCCGGCAGATATCACCAAAGCGGCAGTGGTGAAATGATCAATTTACCAAGTGTAGGTTTTCCTTGTCAGTCTCAAAAGAATTCCGGTAAGGTAGGATGTGCCTAATGTATTCTTAGCTGGGCGCCTCTTCATACATTTTGGGAGTAGATTCCAGATAATGAAATCTGCACCTGCTTTGAGCTAGTGTAAACTGCAGCCATGCTATCCACCGGTTTTCTGGTGTAGATCAGCGTAAATTTGTGGCTTGTGGTTGAAGATGGACCTTACTGCTAATTCCCATCCATATTTTTAAAATAAGTGTAAAACATGGTGCAAAAATTAGCACCCATTGTGTCAAGTTCTGGTAACTTTTGATGCCAGAAAAATTATTTCTTAAGGTGGGAACCTGTGGAATATTTCCAAAATCTTTATGGTCCAAATACTTCACACTTTTCGGGTTTTATCACACTTGTTTCCAGCCTACATGTCCCACTGATAGAATCAGGATGGTCTTCAGACTGATACGTTGTAGCAAACTTGAATGGACCCTAAATTCATGCTGCCTGAGCCAAGAGCATCAAGAATCCGAGCCTGGCAGCACGATACAGTCAAGTCCTGCATGTCTTTCTCCGAAACGCTGTGGCTTTTGAAGCCCTAATGTCGGGGCCCCAGCCATCCCCTATTTAGGCAAGCAGAGAACTGGAAATAGGGAGAAATAGGAACAAAATTCGAGGAAACCTGCAAGCCTCACTGTCTTTCTTTTCTCTCTAGCCAAGTTCCACCATCTCCGGTGTGATGGACATTCGTGCAACCCCCCGGTTGGGAACCTTGCTATCGGCCGGACTCCGGTCACCCTCACCACCTGCGGCCAGAATGTCAGTGAACTGTACTGCTCCTACCCTGAGGTTCGGTACCAGCGGACAGCCATCTCCTGCAGCGAAAGCCAGTGCACGAAATGTAGCATCAACCAGCCGGAGAACTCGCACCTTCCCTCTCACATGACAGACGACGTCTTCTCCAGTCCGGGCACCTGGTGGCAGTCGGCACAGGGTGTCCTCAAGGAGGAGATCAGGTTGGACTTTGAGACTGAGTTTTATTTGACGCACGTCATCATGGTCTTCAGGTCCCCACGGCCCGCAGCGATGGTTCTGGAGAGATCGTTTGACTATGGAAAAACTTGGAGACCTTACAAGTATTTTGCTATTAACTGTACGGCGACTTTCAGCCTCCAGGATGACCTGAATGAGGAGGGGTCATTGTGCACTTCACGGTACTCAGACGCCTGGCCCTGCACAAGAGGAGAGGTGAGCGATGGCCCCAATGTGAGAATGCACCAAAAACAACCAGAAGAATTTATCATGTCACATTTTATAATGTTGTCGACCAGAGATCACTGCCTAGGGGTTCACGATAATGACGCTGACACTCGGGGTTCACGATAATGACGCTGACACTCGGGGTACAGGATAATGACACTGAAACTTGGGGTACAGGATAATGACACTGACACTGGGGGTACAGGATAATGACACTGAAACTTGGGGTTCACGATAATGACACTGAAACTTGGGGTACAGGATAATGACACTGACACTGGGGGTACAGGATAATGACACTGACACTCGGGATACAGGATAATGACACTGAAACTTGGGGTTCACGATAATGACGCTGACACTCGGGGTTCACGATAATGACGCTGACACTCGGGGTACAGGATAATGACACTGAAACTTGGGGTTCACGATAATGACACTGACACTCAGGGTGCAGGATAATGACACTGACACTGGGGGTACAGGATAATGACACTGACACTGGGGGTACAGGATAATGACGCTGACACTTGGGGTACAGGATAATGACGCTGACACTCGGGGTACAGGATAATGACACTGACACTCGGGGTACGGGATAATGACGCTGACACTTGGGGTACGGGATAATGACGCTGACACTCGGGGTACAGGATAATGACACTGACACTCGGGGTACAGGATAATGATGCTGACACTCGGGGTACAGGATAATGATGCTGACACTCGGGGTACAGGATAATGACGCTGATACTCGGGGTACAGGATGATGACACTGACTCGCGGGTACAGGATAATGACACTGACACTCGGGGTACAGGATAATGACACTGACACTCGGGGTACAGGATAATGACGCTGACACTCGGGGTACAGGATAATGACACTGATACTCGGGGTACAGGATGATGACACTGACTCGCGGGTGTACAGGAACATGACGTATGGGGTACAAGGCAGTGTCTTTTCCTTGCACAGTTTGTTACCCCCATACTCTACATTGCTGGATCCGTCAGGCAGACATATTCATTACTGGTGTACGAGGCGCTCACTTGTCTGACTTCATTCATGAGATTATTCTGCTTTGTTTCATCTAGAACAGCGGCCAAATCTCGTGCATTGGTGATGAGATCAGTTTTTCCTCCACAGTTTCCAGGGAGGACGGAGGGGCAAAAGAATCATTTTGATTTAGAAATACATTTCAGGATCATTCATTTTCTGCCCTGAGGAATTTCCTAAAGTATCTTTATAATAGTCAGAGCCCCAATCTACAAAACTGTTGCTGCCTACAGTCACCACAAGAGGGAGCTGATCTGTTAATCACTCGTACAACCCGTGCGTGATATTCCCCAATGTAAACAAAAAATAACAGACACTTCCCTCCCATACCGGCGCCATGGCTGCAATGTCAAAATATAGGTGAAAGAAAAAAGAGGTATGTATATAATAGTGATCGCCTTAAAAGAGTTTGTATTATTAATGATATAACAAGTCACAAACGATAATTACAAACATTTAAACAGGCGCATAAATATGGCCATATTCCAAAATAACCGACCTAGTCTGTGTAGGACATAAGTCCACCCCGACTGTCAATCCCTGTAGCCTCAATCTGTCTGTAAATACAGGAGCTTCTCACAAAATTAGAATATCATCAAAAAGTGAATTTATTTCAGTTCTTCAATACAAAAAGTAAAACTCCTATATTATATAGAGTCAATTACACACAGAGTGATCTATTTCACGTGTTTATTTCTGTTAATGTTGATGATTATGGCTTACAGCCAATGAAAACCCAAAAGTCATTATCTCAGTAAATTAGAATAATTTATAACACCAGCTTGAAAATGATTTTAAAATTCGAAACGTTGTCCTACTGAAATGTATGTTCAGTAAATGCACTCAATACTTGGTCGGGCTCCTTTTGCATCAATGTGGCACACACAGACGTCTCCAGGACATGGGCTACAAGTGTCGCATTCCTTGTGTCCGGCCACTCATGACCAATAGACAACGCCAGAAGCGTCTTACCTGGGCCAAGGAGAAAAAGAACCGGACTGTTGTCAGTGGTCCAAGGTGTTGTTGTCAGATGAAAGTAAATTTTGCATTTCATTTGGAAATCAAGGTCCCAGAGTCTGGAGGAAGAGTGGAGGCCACAATCCAAGCTGCTGGAGGTCTAGTGTGAAGTCTCCACCATCAGTGATGGTTTGGGGGCCATGTCATCTGCTGGTGTAGGTCCACTGTGTCTTATCAAGAGTCAAAAGTCAGCGCAGCCGTCTACCAGGACATTGTAGAGCACTTCTTGTCGGCAGAGGGAAGCATGCTTTTTGGAGATGAAAATGTAATTCTCCAGCAGGACTTTGCCCCTCTCCAAACTGCCAAAATTACCAATACCTGGTGTAAGTGCAGCGCCCCAGAGTCCTGGTCGTTGCAGTAATGTTGTTCTTCCACCAGGGGGAGTGATGTTACATCTGAAGGCAATGAAGGAGATCTTCTGTCCAGGTATCACAACCACCAAACACACTTCACACTCCAGTCCGCCAGGGGGAGCCATGCTTCTATCTATTAGGGCACTCCTCACACTTACGTAAAACTGGTGGGTTGGTTAGGAAGTTAGACAGAAGCTGACTGGAGGGAGTAGGAGATAGTCAGTGAGTCCTGACCGAGTTTGGCAGCAGATAGTTGGAGTGGGTTCCAGCCAGCTCCAGACTGCGGCCTGTGGAAGAGGGAGGTACACGGAGCTGCGCCTGCATCCCATGCGGCAGCATCCCAAGAAAGAGACATTGAAAGGAATTGTGTTGCAGTGAGTGAGCAATGAAGTCATAGCAACAGAAGAGGAACATCAGTGGGAGACCAACTAGAGGCAGGCTGCCTCCTTCTGAGGCGCAGAAGCCGGTAGCCAGAACACCGAGGGAGTAAAGAGCTCTATGCCGTTACTTCAGAGACTGGCAGTACAGTTGATTCCACATTGGCTGCCGACCATATACCCAGGAGGCAGGGTAGCAACTTGTGGGGGCCGCGGCGTCTCTAGGGTCCCTATAAAAAGCCTCAGGCCACCAGTCATACGGGTTTGTCCTATCCATCAGGGGGACAGAGAGAAGAGACTTAACATCTACAATAGTTGTGAGGACCTTACCGAGTTGCTCAGCAGAGAGGTACTACAACGCCCAGGCGCTAGAGGAAGGCTACTGAATTCCACCTGGATAAGGGGACTCTGGATTTGCATTCAGACCGGCCGGACTCTGCCTGCCCTGTGGTCCCTTCCCTGGACTGTGGATGATGAAGCCTTCAGTAAAGGTAAAGAGACTGCAACCTTGTGTCCTCGTTATTCACTGCGCTTTACATCATCCACCATCCACCAGCTACACTCTGGGAAGCCCTGGGGATATACTTCACCTGTGGGAAGGTATACCATCCAGCTGCCATAACATCACTCCAGCGGACCCCTAAGCAGCGTCGGTCACCCTGACCGAATACCACAGGTGGCGTCACGAACATTATCCCTTTAAAGACCTTTCCCCCACTACATCAACGGGCCTCCCGAGGGCCACGGACCGGGTCCGCCACCGTGACATCCCCATTGAGAACAGAAGGGCCCGGATCCGAGTACCCCACTGCCCTTACGAGGTGCCGCATAAGAACAACAGTATCACTGTGCTTTATTGGCAGTAAACTCTCCTGACCTTAACCCCATAGAGAATCTATGGAGTATTGTCAAGAGGAAGATGAGACACCAGACCCAACAATGCAGATGAGCTAAAGGCTGCTATCAAAGCAACCTGGGCTTCCATAACCCCTCAGCAGTGCCACAGGCTGATCGCCTCCATGCCACACCGCATTGATGCAGTAATTGATGGAAAAGGAGCCCGATCAAGTGTTGAGAGCATTTACTGAACATACATTTCAGTAGGACAACATTTTGGATTTTAAAATCTTTTTTTTTTTTTCAAGCTGGTGTTATAAAGTATTCTAATTTACTGAGATAATGACTTTTGGGTTTTCATTGGCTGTAAGCCATAATCATCAACATTAACAGAAATAAACACGTGAAATAGATCACTCTGTGTGTAATGACTCTATATGAGTTTCACTTTTTGTATTGAAGAACTGAAATAAATTAACTTTTTGATGATATTCTAATTTTGTGAAAAGCACCTGTACTGATACAATCAAGAAATAATGGGTATTTGATAAATATATATGTCCCTCTATAATGACTCAAATATAAAAACTGATTGATTTTGCGCTGTTGTCATAGTAGAGTAAATTTACAAAATTCTAATAATAATTGCAGTGATATCCGCATGGGGTCTCCAAGAGTGGTGACTGCAGACAGGATCTTATCATGTATCTCTGTATATATGGAGCTCCCCCTAGTGGTGACTGCAGACAGAACCTTATCATGTATCTCTGTATATATGGAGCTCCCCCTAGTGGTGGCTGCAGACAGAACCTTACCATGTATCTCTGTATACAGGGAGCTCCCCCTAGTGGTGGCTGCAGACAGAACCTTATCATGTATCTCTGTATACAGGGAGCTCCCCCTAGTGGTGGATGCAGACAAGATCTTATCATGTATCTCTGTATACAGGGAGCTCCCCCTAGTGGTGACTGCAGACAGGATCTTATCATGTATCTCTGTATACAGGGAGCTCCCCCTAGTGGTGACTGCAGACAGGATCTTATCATGTATCTCTGTATACAGGGAGCTCCCCTAGTGGTGACTGCAGACAGGATCTTATCATGTATCTCTGTATACAGGGAGCTCCCCCTAGTGGTGACTGCAGACAGGATCTTATCATGTATCTCTGTATACAGGGAGCTCCCCTAGTGGTGACTGCAGACAGGATCTTATCATGTATCTCTGTATACAGTGAGCTCCCCCTAGTGGTGGCTGCAGACAGGATCTTATCATGTATCTCTGTGTACAGGGAGCTCCCCCTAGTGGTGACTGCAGACAGAACCTTATCATGTATCTCTGTATACAGGGAGATTCCCCTAGTGGTGACTGCAGACAGGATCTTATCATGTATCTTTGTATACAGGGAGATCCCCTAGTGGTGGCTGCAGACAGGATCTTATCATGTATCTCTGTATACAGGGAGCTCTGTTGTGAATTCTGTTGTCGGGCTCCCTCCTGTGGTCATGAATGGTACTTCGGCTGGTTCTGTCCATGGACTTCCTCTGGTGGGTGTTTCTGAGTTTCCTTCCTCAGGTGACGAGGTTAATTCGTTAGCTGGCTGCTCTATTTAACTCCACTTAGATCTTTGCTCCATGCCACCTGTCAATGTTCCAGTATTGGTCTAGTTCACTCCTGGATCGTTCTTGTGACCTGTCTTCCTAGCAGAAGCTAAGTTCCAGCTTGTATTTCTTTGGTTTGCTATTTTTCTGTCCAGCTTGCTATTTTTATTGTGTCTTGCTTGCTGGAAGCTCTGGGACGCAGAGGGAGCGCCTCCGCACCGCGAGTCGGTGCGGAGGGTCTTTTTGCGCCCTCTGCGTGGTCTTTTTGTAGGTTTTTGTGTTGACCGCAAAGTAACCTTTCCTATCCTCGGTCTGTTCAGTAAGTCAGGTCTCACTTTGCTAAATCTATTTCATCTCTGTGTTTGTATTTTCATCTTTACTCACAGTCATTATATGTGGGGGGCTGCCTTTTCCTTTGGGGAATTTCTCTGAGGCAAGGTAGGCTTTATTTTTCTATCCTCAGGGCTAGCTAGTTCCTTAGGCTGTGACGAGTTGCATAGGGAGCGTTAGGCGCAATCCACGGCTATTTCTAGTGTGTTTGATAGGATTAGGGATTGCGGTCAGCAGAGTTCCCACGTCCCAGAGCTCGTCCTTATTATCAGTAACTATCAGGTCATTCCGTGTGCTCTTAACCACTAGGTCCATTATTGTCCTGACCACCAGGTCATAACAGAGCTCCCCCTAGTGGTGACTGCAGACAGGATCTTATCATGTATCTCTGTATACAGGGAGCTCCCCCAAGTGATGGCTGCAGACAGGATCTTATCATGTATCTCTGTATACAGGGAGCTCCCCCTAGTGGTGGCTGCAGACAGGATCTTATCATGTATCTCTATATACAGGGAGCTCCCCCTAGTGGTGACTGCAGACAGGATCTTATCATGTATCTCTGTATGCAGGGAGCTCACGCTAGTGGTGGCAGCAGACAGAACCTTATCATGTATCTCTGTATACAGGGAGCTCCCCCTAGTGGTGACTGCAGACAGGATCTTATCATGTATCTCTGTATACAGGGAGCTCCCCCTAGTGGTGGCTGCAGACAGGATTTTATCATGTATCTTTGTATACCGGGAGCTCCCCCTAGTGGTGACTGCAGACAGGATCTTATCATGTATCTCTGTATACAGGGAGCTCCCCCTAGTGGTGGCTGCAGACAGGATCTTATCATGTATCTCTGTATACAGGGAGCTCCCCCTAGTGGTGGCTGCAGACAGAATCTTATCATGTATCTCTGTATACAGGGACCTCCCCCTAGTGGTGGCTGCAGACAGGATCTTATCATGTATCTCTGTATACAGGGAGCTCCCCCTAGTGGTGGCTGCAGACAGAATCTTATCATGTATCTCTGTATACAGGGACCTCCCCCTAGTGGTGGCTGCAGACAGGATCTTATCATGTATCTCTGTATACAGAGAGCCCCTCTAGTGGTGGCAGCAGACAGAACCTTATCATGTATCTCTGTATACAGGGAGCTCCCCCTAGTGGTGACTGCAGACAGGTTCTTATCATGTATCTCTGTATACAGGGAGCTCCCCTAGTGGTGACTGCAGACAGGATCTTATCATGCATCTCTGTATACAGGGAGCTCCCCCTAGTGGTGACTGCAGACAGGATCTTACCATGTATCTCAGTATACAGGGAGCTCCCCCTAGTGGTGACTGCAGACAGGATCTTATCATGTATCTCTCTATACAGGGAGCTCCCCCTAGTGGTGACTGCAGACAGGTTCTTATCATGTATCTCTGTATACAGGGAGCTCCCCCTAGTGGTGACTGCAGACAGGATCTTATCATGTATCTCTGTATACAGGGAGCTCCCCCTAGTGGTGGCAGCAGACAGAACCTTATCATGTATCTCTGTATACAGGGAGCTCCCCTAGTGGTGGCTGCAGACAGGATCTTATCATGTATCTCTGTATACAGGGAGCGCCCCCTAGTGGTGGCTGCAGTGTATATATATATATCTTGTATTGGTGGCTTGAATTGTGTTATTCGCCTTGGTTTATGGAAGGGATTTTGAACTGTGTAACGGTAAAATCAAGTTTCATCAGTAATAAATATGTTATAAAGTTAATAAACCCTAACGCTTGGGTCATTTTAAAATGATCAAAATGAAATATACCCAGTGGTGAGGTCTTATGCTTCTGTTATGTTGGGCAATGGTATGAATGCAGGATGGCAGCACCTGTAATAGGGGGCTCATAGCTTGTGCCAATATTTATGGTAATTAGTGTTAATATGTTTAAGTTACATTCAGCCCATTGCTATTTGAGCAATTTTAACCTTTTTGACTCTATAAAGGAACTTCTCATTAAACAAAGGGTTAATTGCATAGAGGAGCCCCTGCCTCATAACAGAACCACGGGGGTCCCAGGCACGGCCCGTCAGTAGAGGGGTAGACACACTTGTGTCAGCGGAGCTGAAATTCCATTTCTTCCCGACTGCTGCAATAGAATAGAGCATTTTTGTGGCCCAGCGGGGTGAGCATCTCCTAAACAGTGGGGGGCTGGGACATCGGACTCTCGCTGCTGGGGATGAGGGCGGTTATTAGAAATGTTCATGACAGTTGACCGGGCATGAATACTGTGACGCAGATCACGCTACGTGTGCAGTCACAACAGAGCGCCAGTGCCCGTGCGATGTGCTGCCATGAATAAGCCACAATTATTCTTATTATCCCGGGTACATAATAGATAGCACTGCCTTTCCGCTGGAGGATGTCTGCACTCACATCCAGAGCTGCATTCAAAATTCTGCTGAATGCCAGCAAGCAGAGATCACTGCCTAAGCCGAGTTCCTGTAATTACACAATATATGGCACTGCCTTAGTCTGGTTTTTAAGAAAGTCTCATTAAGGCCGTGCTCTCACGTTGCGGCTGCAGGGCAGTTTTCTCACCACAATATTTTTGCTGAAAATTGCAGGAAAAAAACAGTTTATTTTTGTCATGTTGAGGCAAAATACGCATCTTGGCCACAACGTGTGAATCTAGCCCAAGAGCTGCATTCATAATTCTTCAGGATGCCACATGGCGGATGTCACCTCATCTGGCTCCTATAATACACTACAGACATGACATCAATGCAATCCAGCAAAGAGCTGAACAGTGAACAGCTGTGAGATTACAGGACGGCATTCTGCAAGATACAACATAAAGCAGAACTGGGACTGCAGCTCTGGATGTGACTGGAGCATGAGTCCTGAACATTTACTACAATATTGCGATACACCTCTTTTTATTGGCTAACTGAAAAGACGGTAACAAATTGCAGCTTTGGAGACTCCTCAAGTCCGTTCATCGGGCTCAGGATAACAGAAAATGTTAAGAATCCCATATTTATACACAACGGGACACAGGAATAATGCAATAGATAAGACGAGTGACGGGAAGCCGAACGATCAGAGGGAGAGGGAGAAACAGTTGTGGCCGTGAATATTGGAACAGTTCATAGATAAGGAGTGTGGAAGTTTTATTGGGGCAGCACGGTGGCTTAGTGGTTAGCACAGCAGCCTTGCAGCGCTGGTGTCCTGGGTTCAAACCCCACCAAGGACGACATCTGCAAAGAGTTTGTATGTTCTCTCCGTGTTTGCGTGGGTTTTCTCCGGGTTCTCCGGTTTCCTCCCACATTCCAAAGACATACTGATAGGGAATCTAGATTGTGAGCCCCATCGGGGACAGCGATGATAATGTGTGCAACCTGTAAAGCGCTGCGGAATATGTTAGCGCTATATAAAAATAAAGATTATTATTATTGTCCTGTGATTGGGGTCTGGTCCAGGGTTGTGATGACCCCTCATGGTCTGAGGAGCACACTCCATGGTTCATGTAGAAAGACATAAATCCATGTGACACGTTCATTCCTGCACTGAGCTGCAATTTGTTCCTGTTCAGTTAGCCATTAAAAAAAAAGGTATTAACCACTGAGGACTCTCAAATCTTAATATTTTTCTATCTAGGCGCTAACACGGTGCAGTGATATATATTTTCCTGTATGAAGACTTACTGCACTGTAGTTATTGTAACGTTGTGTTTGCACCCCCTCTTGCTTCCAGGTGATATTTCGAGCCTTAAATCCGGCTAATAGAATTGAGGATCCGTACAGTCCTCAGGCACAGGAGCTGCTGAAGATCACTAACCTGAGACTTCTGCTCTTAAAGAGACAGGACTGTCCATGCCAGGCTGTGCGCGGATTACAGGAGAAGCCCCAGAGATTCGCTTACTACGCCATTTATGATCTGATCGTACGTGGAAGCTGTTTCTGCAATGGACATGCGGAGGCGTGTGAGCAGGCGGGGAGCATGGCGGGAGCAGAGGCTGCTGTGAGTAAAGGGGCAGAGCAGACATCTTAGTCCTATCAATGTCACAGGTGCTGCTTGGCTTTCATAGTTGTCAGACGTCACATGGCCCATAGGGATTGTCATCCTGCTTTCTGCAGAGCCGGAAGAGCACATACACATTAGTCCGTGTACTTCTGCTTTACTGGTCTCTTTTTATTTATTTAGTTTTTAAACTGTCTTTGGTGTCTTTTTATTATTATGGTGTTTTTATTATTCTTGTGCATACAATTTTCCTCATTTTTAAGACCTCTGCTAGATGTCAGTGACCGGAATGTTCTTGTTTAGATCCAGAGGCAGAAAAATCATCCTGACCTAATACTTTGCTACAAGGGATCCAATCTAGAGAATTTTTTGTGAATTAAATTTTTCTCTGTCTTTTGATCTCTTGGCTTTGGCTTACAAATACTGATGCAAAAACTCACCAAATGCTCAGTGTGTGCACGTGACTTTAGGCTATGTGCACACGTTGAAATATTTGGTGCAGAAATTTCTGCATCGCTTGGCAGGAAAAATATAGCAGCAAAAAGCCATTTTTTTTTTTTTCCATTTCTTACTTGCATTTTTGGTGCAGATTCTTCCCCACTCATTAGTATGGGTGCAATCTGCAGCAAAAAGGCTGCTCACATGTTGCATTTTTTAAATATGTTTTTTATGCACAATTTCAGCTGCGTTTTCCAGTACTAGCAAAGTCTATGAAATTTCAGACATCTCATGAACACAGCTTGTTTTTTGTACTCAGTATTTGTGCAATACCTTGCTTTGTGACAAATGCAGCAATGCAGCATGTCGCTTCTTTTAGTGGTTTTCACCCATTGAAAGAAGTTTTTTTCTTTTGGTGTCAAAACCTAATGAGGTAGAATCAAACTTTTTTTTTTTTATGCATTAAAATTTATCGGCATGCACAAGGGACAAATGTACCATGGCAAAATCGCAGGAAAAAAGTGCAACAAAAACTGAGCAAAACCTGCTTTTTTTTTTAAAGGCAAGTTTCTTACTGCCAAGAGAGCAGATTTTGCCTCTGGAAAAAAAACACATAAAAAACGCAACATGTGAACATAGGCACAGAGTTAACACTGCATATAGTGTTAAGTCTGCAAGTTAAAAATAAGCGCCGTGTGCACGAGACTTCAGGATTCCCATTCACTGTGCTGCGTCAGGAAACCCTTCAGGTTTTGTGACAAATCTGCATTTAAAAAACGCAGCAAAAACGCACCGTGTGCACACAGCCGAAGATGATATATTCTCCCTGCACCGATACATTGTACCGAATCAGACCGAATAGTGATGTGTACGGCTGTAGATGTATTTTGTGTCCCCATTTAACCCCATTTACAAGACCTCTGCTTTCTTAACATAAATCATTACATTTTTGTACATGAAGAGGCTAAAACCCATCCTGATCTAGCACTACTTATAGCTGTGGCTTTGCTGCAATGTATTTCGTGTAGACTCCAGATTACATTTTACCTGCGCTGATAGTTTGCTATAATTGATCAGAGCATAGGAAAGATTCGTGTCAAGCATTTCGCTCACATAGGACTATCCGGGCTGAACGGTCCATTCAATGACAGCAATCAGCGCTCAGAGAAGGCTTGCAATACAAAGGGATTGGTTCATCTTTTGCAATTTTTACTTTAAGTAACTTTTTTTTTTATCTTGTGGTTTTCGTTGATATTGATTTTTTTTTTTCCTCCAAAGCTATCAAACTGGTGCGCATAGCTCACAAATATTGCGCCAAATCAAAAATTCTCTTTATTTTTGTCTTCAATCTTTTTTTTCCTATTTTTCATGTTGAAAGTTACACGTTGTGCTAAAATGTGCTCAAAATTTTAGACGTCCATAATGTTGGTGGGACCACTATCCGGTGTCATTACACAGTGAGCATGAAGCCACGGGCGGAAATATAATTGGTGCAGCCGCACAGGGGTCCAGGAGGTCGGGGGCCACATCAGGCTCCAAAGCAGGTGGAATTGTGCATTATGAGATATTGGACTGCACAGGGCCCATATACTGCTCTTGCACAGGAGCCCCTTCTGTCTGTGTCTGCCACTACATGAGGCCCTGGGGGGATGCTGGCACAACCTGACCTCCACTGTGAAGGGGTGGCCGGATCTACTAACCCCTCACCCCACCCCATGCATATCTCTCAACTGGCAGCGCTCCAACAGGGATGTGACCCAGCCCTAACCATAGCCCCCGCAATCCCGGGTTCAGCAAAATGTTAATGCACAGACACTGGCAGCTCCAACTGCGAGCGACTTGCTCTTTATGGGGTATATGATCTGACGCTGCAGGAATAGTCTCCTGCTAATTGTATTAGGGCAGGGGGTCCCCAACCTGAGGCTCGCAGGCCCATGGTGTGTATTCACGGCTGTCTGCCAGTTTGGTGCATTAGCACCAAGTATAACAACCATGTCTGGATGGTCCTACATGGGGTGGGGGGTATACTGACACTACCAGTTATAGGGGTGCTCAAAGCTGGGTACAATAGTGTGGCAAGTCTGCTGGTCGTAAGGACACGGACTGTGGTAAAGTGGATGTGAGAATCCTGCCTTTAAGGACGTCTTATACCAGGTTCTCAGTGTCACTAATGGGGGACTTAATGGGGGCCACTGAATGTGGCTCTCAATGTAAGGAAGGATACGGACCAGGTGTTGGGGCAAAGTAATATATTACAATGGACCATTCTGACATAACCTGGTGTGAAGTCTTGTATGAAACACTGGGGTAACTCTGGCGGTTTACTGACCCAGTACCTGGCGATCAGCTTTTTGGTGTCCCAGTCCCTGGTGGCCAGCTGTTTGGTGTCCGAGTCCTTGGTGACCAGTAGTTTGGTGTCCCAGTTCCTGGCGATCAGCTGTTTGGTGTCCCAGTTCCTGGTGACCAGCTGTTTGCTGTCCCAGTCCCTCGTGACCAGCTGTTTGGTGTCCCATTCTTTGGTGACCAGCTGTTTGGTGTCCCAGTCCCTGGTGACCAGCTGTTTGGTGTCCCAGTCCCTGGTGACCAGCTGTTTGGTGTCCCAGTCCCTGGTGACCAGCTGTTTGGTGTCCCAGTCCCTGGTGACCAGCTGTTTGGTGTCCCAGTCCCTCGTGACCAGCTGTTTGGTGTCCCAGTCCCTGGTGACCAGCTGTTTGGTGTCCCAGTCCCTCGTAACCAGCTGTTTGGTGTCCCAGTCCCTCGTGACCAGCTGTTTGGTGTTCCTGGTGACCAGCTGTTTGGTGTCCCAGTTCCTGGCGATCAGCTGTTTGGTGTCCCAGTTCCTGGCGATCAGCTGTTTGGTGTCCCAGTTCCTCGTGACCAGCTGTTTGGTGTCCCAGTTCCTGGCGATCAGCTGTTTGGTGTCCCAGTCCCTGGTGACCAGCTGTTTGGTGTCCCAGTTCCTTGTGACCAGCTGTTTGGTGTCCCAGTCCCTGGTGACCAGCTGTTTGGTGTCCCAGTCCCTCGTGACCAGCTGTTTGGTGTCCCAGTCCCTCGTGACCAGCTGTTTGGTGTCCCAGTCCCTCGTGACCAGCTGTTTGGTGTCCCAGTCCCTCATGACCAGCTGTTTGGTGTCCCAGTTCCTGGTGACCAGCTGTTTGATGTCCCAGTTCCTGGCGATCAGCTGTTTGGTGTCCCAGTTCCTGGCGATCAGCTGTTTGGTGTCCCAGTCCCTCGTGACCAGCTGTTTGGTGTCCCAGTCCCTCGTGACCAGCTGTTTGGTGTTCCAGTTCCTGGCGATCAGCTGTTTGGTGTCCCGGTTCCTGGCGATCAGCTGTTTGGTGTCCCAGTCCCTCGTGACCAGCTGTTTGGTATTCCAGTTCCTGGTGACCAGCTGTTTGGTGTCCCAGTCCCTCGTGACCAGCTGTTTGGTGTCCCAGTCCCTCGTGACCAGCTGTTTGGTGTCCCAGTCCCTCGTGACCAGCTGTTTGGTGTTCCAGTTCCTGGTGACCAGCTGTTTGGTGTCCCAGTTCTTGGCGATCAGCTGTTTTGTGTTCCAGTCCTTGGTGACCAGCTGTTTGGTGTCCCAGTCCCTCGTGACTAGCTGTTTGGTGTCCCAGTTCCTGGCGATCAGCTGTTTGGTGTCCCATTCTTTGGTGACCAGCTGTTTCGGGTTCCAGTCCTTGGTGACCAGCATCCTCTGATATATTTGCACCCTGATCCTGCAGAGCCCCTCCTGATTTTCTGCAGATGCCCTCGCTGTCTCTTTTCCTCTTGGTTCCCTGCAGGGGGTCACGTCCAGCAGCAGCTCCAGGCTGGTGGCTCCAGGTCACCCGAGGTGACTCTTGTTTTTGCGCACAGACATTTCTTAGTGGATTTAGCACATTCCTTCTATAACCCTCCTCCGTTTCCAGTAGTTATCTCCTGTCCAAACATCTTGTGCCTTCACCCTGATAATCCCCAGCGGTTTCCAAACTATCTGATCTAGGCCGTGCCAGGCTTGGTGACCTCCAGGCACGGTGCAGCTCTGCTGCTGGGTCGGCAATTCAAAGACCAGCTGGATGGAGGAGAAAAAAAGTCTGCCTGGGTCCTGTGCCAAAAACCATCCGGGACAGTGACATGAGCTGCCGAGCAGGCCAGCCGGGGGGCGCTGCCTCTGCACATGGAGCCGCTGTGCCCCCCAGATTACAAACAACAGAATAATGTGATACAAAGGAACAATGAGGGGTTGGGGACGATCATATTAAGGCCTGACCCAGATTCTGTGCGCCCATAGCCGCCAGATCTCCATCATCAGAGGACGACCGGCACCGAGTCATTGCCACATTACATGCAATGTAACATGTGATGATGGGGGTTGTAGTGCTGAACGCTTCTCATGTTGGGGCTAAACGCTGCAGACACTATCCCGCATGATCAGATTAGATACACAGCTCATGTGATGAATACAATGAAGAGTAACTTGTATTTTATCTCTTCAGGTCCATGGGAAATGTGTGTGCCAACATAACACCGCAGGGGATCACTGTGAAAAGTGCGCCCCAATGTACAATGATGTCCCATGGAGGCCTGGAGATGGGAAAACCGGAGCCCCCAACGAGTGCAAACGTAAGTGTGAAAAAAATACACAGGACAGATGCTGACGACACCAAACTATGTAGGATATTAAAATCTGACCTTGACATTACAAAACGATTGACTAGGATGACTGAATGGGCAAACACTCGGCAAATGAGATTTAATATAACTGTAAAGTAATGCACTGAGGGAAGGAGTAATCCTATAGCTACATATACATTAGATGGGAGAATACTCGGGACCACAGAACAGGAGAAGGACGGGGGACTCGGGATACAGGTAAGGCTACGTTCAGACTATCGTTGTGCGCCGCTGCGTCGGCGACACAACGCACGCAAAAACGCGGCAAAACGCACGCAAAAACGCTGCGTTTTGCGACGCGTGCGTCGTTTTTTGCCGAAAATCGGACGCAAGAAAAATACAACTTGTTGCGTTTTCTTGGTCCGACGCTTGCGGCAAAAAAGACGCATGCGTCGCAAAACGCAACAAACAAAAACGCATGCGTCCCCCATGTTAAACATAGGGGCGCATGACTCGTGCGTCGCCCGACGCTAACCCGACGCACACTAGCACAACGCTAGTCTGAACGTAGCCTAAGCTGAGCAGCAGCACTCAATGTCAAGCAGCAGCAGCAAAAGCAAACAAGATAAAGACTTTTGAGTTTTCATTGGCTGTAAGCCATAATCATCAACATTAACAGAAATAAACACGTGAAATAGATCACTCTGTGTGTAATGGCTCTATAAAATATATGGGTTTCACTTTTTGTATTGAAGAACTGAAATAAATTAACTTTTTGATGATGATCTAATGTGAGAAGCACCTGTAGATGGATATGAGATGGATGGATGGACAGATTGATGGCTACAGAGGAGCTTTCATGTCTTGGTTGTCGCTATGGTCTCCGGTAATATCTCGCCTTCCTCTACCGTCTCCACGTATAGGTTGTCGTTGTCACAATCACGCCGTCAGCTGTCACTTCGATCCTGGCATCTGGGTGTCCTCTGGAAAGAAAAGCGGAGGAGTTTGTGAAAACTGTCAGCACAACACTGAAGGGCACCGCTGCCAGAGATGCAGGGCGGGATATTACCGGGACCCCACTGAGCCCATCAGCTCCCCCCTGGTGTGCAAAGGTAAGTCCAGAAGAAGAGACGGGGCTACTTATCATACACCTAAACTCAGAGGCGTCCATGTTGTTACCTCCCCCCTTGTCTCTAGAGGGGGGACAACCTTCACTAGGTATGATGAGACACGGAGGTATTTATTGCAGACAGCCCCTTTAAAGGGAACCTGTCACCCCGAAAATCGCGGGTGAGGTAAGCCCACCGGCATCAGGGGCTTATCTACAGCATTCTGTAATGCATTCTGGAATGCTGTAGATAAGCCCCCGATGTTACCTGAAAAAGGAGAAAAAGACGTTATATTATACTCACCCAGGGGCGGTCCCGCTGCTGAACCGGTCGGATGGGGGTCTCCGGTCCGCTGCAGCGCCTCCCATCTTCATTACAAGACGTCCTCTTCTGATCTTCAGCCACGGCTCCGGCGCAGGCGTACTTTGCTCTGCCCTGTTGAGGGCAGACAAAGTACTGCAGTGCGCAGGCGCCGGGCCTCTGACCTTTCCGGCGCCTGCGCACTGCAGTACTTTGTCTGCCCTCAACAGGGCAGAGCAAAGTACGCCTGCGCCGGAGCCGTGGCTGAAGATCAGAAGAGGACGTCATGGAAAGAAGATAGGAGGCGCCACAGCGGACCAGAGACCCCCATCCGACCGGACCAGCCGTGGGACCGCCCCTGGGTGAGTATAATATAACGTCTTTTTATCCTTTTTCAGGTAACATCGGGGGCTTATCTACAGAATTACAGAATGCTGCAGATAAGCCCCTGATGCCGGTGGGCTTACCTCACCCGCGATTTTTGGGGTGACAGGTTCCCTTTAAGACACAAGCTTGATGAACGTGCGCCTTCATGCATTACTAAGCAACTTGTCTCAACATCTTGGGCTTTTTTTTAAAAAAAAGAAAGAAAATAGTCCATAAAAATGCACAAAACTGCCAATTTAGATGCCATGTACCCAGCGTATCAGACACAAAAGAAAGGGGGATAAAAGGCGGCCGTCCGCCCGACACACACCTGCCCTTCAGCTACAACATAACACCGGATTCCTGGGTTTTGATATAGTGTGATATGATTCATTTGGAGCTGGGATTTTCACTGAGAGCCGGGCATTACTCTTCACGGGGGCCGTAATGCCGGTCCATTGTTCGGTTAAGCCTCTGTCTCCTTCTGTGATACATCTGGGGCATTAGCAGTGCTCATTCAATTATATCTTGGCTCTTTTTTTTTTCTAGTCCCATAATCCGGTGTGCAAAGCACAGCTGTGAGCGGGCGAGGAGAAGCCCGTTCTATTTAAATAGCGGAATTCTGCTCAACCAACCTGATGCCAGGGTTCAGTTAAAGGGACGCAGCTTAAAATCTAGCTCCCCTGTAGTTATTGTGCAGTGGAATGCAACCTGTTGTAAAATTATATAATTACTGTAATAGCGCTCCTATATACAGGAATATAACTACTATAATACTGCTCCTATATACAGGAATATAACTACTATAATACTGCTACTATGTACAAGAATATAACTACTATAATACTGCTCCTATGTACAAGAATATAACTACTATAATACTGCCCCTATGTACAAGAATATAACTGCTATAATACTGCTCCTATGTACAAGAATATAACTCCTATAATACTGCTCCTATGTACAAGAATATAACTACTATAATACTGCTCCTATATACAGGAATATAACTACTATAATACTGCCCCCTATATACAGGAATATAACTACTATAATACTGCTACTATGTACAAGAATATAACTACTATAATACTGCTCCTATGTACAAGAATATAACTACTATAATACTGCCCCTATGTACAAGAATATAACTGCTATAATACTGCTCCTATGTACAAGAATATAACTCCTATAATACTGCTCCTATGTACAAGAATATAACTACTATAATACTGCTCCTATATACAGGAATATAACTACTATAATACTGCCCCCTATATACAGGAATATAACTACTATAATACTGCTACTATGTACAAGAATATAACTACTATAATACTGCCCCTATGTACAAGAATATAACTGCTATAATACTGCTCCTATGTACAAGAATATAACTCCTATAATACTGCTCCTATGTACAAGAATATAACTACTATAATACTGCTCCTATATACAGGAATATAACTACTATAATACTGCCCCCTATATACAGGAATATAACTACTATAATACTGCTACTATGTACAAGAATATAACTACTATAATACTGCTCCTATGTACAAGAATATAACTACTATAATACTGCCCCTATGTACAAGAATATAACTGCTATAATACTGCTCCTATGTACAAGAATATAACTCCTATAATACTGCTCCTATGTACAAGAATATAACTACTATAATACTGCTCCTATATACAGGAATATAACTACTATAATACTGCCCCCTATATACAGGAATATAACTACTATAATACTGCTACTATGTACAAGAATATAACTACTATAATACTGCTCCTATGTACAAGAATATAACTACTATAATACTGCCCCTATGTACAAGAATATAACTGCTATAATACTGCTCCTATGTACAAGAATATAACTGCTATAATACTGCTCCTATGTACAAGAATATAACTCCTATAATACTGCTCCTATGTACAAGAATATAACTACTATAATACTGCTCCTATATACAGGAATATAACTACTATAATACTGCCCCCTATATACAGGAATATAACTACTATAATACTGCCTCTATGTACAAGAATATAACTACTATAATACTGCCCCTATGTACAAGAATATAACTACTATAATACTGCCCCTATGTACAAGAATATAACTACTATAATACTGCCCCTATGTACAAGAATATAACTACTATAATACTGCCCCTATGTACAAGAATATAACTACTATAATACTGCCCCTATGTACAAGAATATAACTACTATAATACTGCCCCTATGTACAAGAATATAACTACTATAATACTGCCCCTATGTACAAGAATATAACTACTATAATACTGCTCCTATGTACAAGAATATAACTACTATAATACTGCCCCTATGTACAAGAATATAACTACTATAATACTGCCCCTATGTACAAGAATATAACTACTATAATACTGCCCCTATGTACAAGAATATAACTACTATAATACTGCTCCTATGTACAAGAATGTAACTACTATAATACTGCCCCTATGTACAAGAATATAACTACTATAATACTGCCCCTATGTACAAGAATATAACTACTATAATACTGCTCTGTTTTGTAGCAATATGTACTATAGCTCTCATCATCTTTATTATAGAATGTCCCTGTAATGTTATCGGCTCTGTAAATGAAACGCTGAACAAAAGTTGGAAGTGTAACCCCAAAACTGGTTTCTGTTACTGCAAACCCGGTGTGGCCGGTCCATACTGCGATCACTGCTTGACGGGATACTGGGGATTTGGAGACAATGGCTGCCGCCCATGTGACTGTGCGAGAGACTGTGACCCAGACACGGGGGAATGTCGCAACAGGTATCTTGTTGTTTTTTGTATAATTTGACAATATAACAATATTGCCGATTCCGCTGATGATGTCACCGATCGTTTTGCAGCAGTGACAATGAACATTATTTAAACATTCCTATTGGTGGACGGATTCCTGACATCATAGACCTGCCGACCAATGACAGTGAAGATGACTGGAAGTGGACGAGTGAACAGGGCTTTTCCGCGCTGCGACATCCAGGTAGCCGCCAATGAAAAGTAACAGTCTGAGGCTCCAAGTTACAAAAGATCTTCTCTTAAAGGGAAAACTCACAGTTAAATAACCGGGTATGAGTGTAGTGTCCACATGTAACCTGTCACCCAACTGTCCATCATTGCAACGTGTGTCTAGTTCTGCAGTGATATGTCCTATGCTTCAATAAAAAAGCATAGATCTTCAAAGCTGTACTGTCACTTTAAAAGATGATGGAAAGTGGCGGCACTATTTATACCATACTATAGATGTTGTAAACCGCTGGACCCAGCACTGCTGCCAGCCATGCTGTTACTTGTAGTCCCTCACACCTGCCAGGTCACAGATTGGCCCTGATAACCGAGTGGCCGACGTCTTGAATTCTTTTTTTCATGTACCTGGCACGTGACGTGCGTCCTCCAGAGAAGTGTGTGTGCAAGGAGCGGATGCTGGGGAGCATGACGGATTTCTGCCAGATG